>NC_058054.1:3560915-3899665 GCF_020085105.1 Siniperca chuatsi
GACAAACTACGCTAACATCGGGTAGCAACCAGCTAACCAAACCTCACGCATTTTTAGTGGAAACATCTGCTAATAACCGCTAAAAGTCCATAAATTCATAATATTCATGACAACGACAGAAAGGGGTTTACAACAGACGACTGGTGTCCAATGTTCACTTACTTATTAAGCGAGCTGACTCCTCCGAAAAAGGTGTTTTTAATCTCTTTTTGGTAAAGCGTGCTCTTGCCTCTCTGTGCCGTAACAAACCACGTGATCCCAACAAACCACACGCGGGTAACTTCCTGGGATCTTCTTCTTCTGCATGTTTTTTTGCGGTCGCCAATTTCAGGCGCATTACCGCCATCTACTGCTTCGGAGCATGTTTACCGGATATTGTGCACTTTCCAATGCCAAAAAAAGTATTCTAGTTTTTAAAGGAGAAGGGTTTTTTTCTGTTTTGGTACAACACACACATTGAAAGAGAGTATCAGTTGCTGTAATCATTCCTTGTGTTCATACTGGCCATGAAGTGATTCCTTCCTAGCAGTGTAAGAGACCGGGGGCCAAAATCCACAGTCCTCGTTCTAAACATACAAAGTTACAGTTTTATAGAGTGAAATTCCCTCACAGTCTGGGAAAACACAAGGAAGGAATTTCTCACCAAAATGACTTTAACGTTGAAAGACACATAACTCAGACTGCTGAAAATCCTCATATTAGCTCTGGCCGAACTTAAGCATTATTTTTTGCACAGAATGAGGACTGTGAATTTTGTCCCCCACCTCTTAAATTGAGCATTCACTAAGACGGGATCTCTTCACGGCCAGTATGGACAGGAGCAATGATTACAGCGACCAATAACTCTTTCCCTGTCATGTGAGTATTTTCATTAGATACAATTGGAAAAAATGTGAACCTGTGATTTAGATTCAACATGTGATTCTATGTGAATTCTTGTATTCTGGCCTACTTTGGGTTAAATAGATATGTATTCAAACAGTGCGTTTGTGAGAATCAATAATCCTATTTTGTTACTGAGTTTAAATTATAGCCTACATGAATTCATAATTTTACATACATTTTAAAATAATTTAAAAAGCCTTTAATTTTCACTCTTTGTCATTAACATGTTTTGTCCTCCAATGCATTTCTTTCCAGCTGTACCATTCGCACTTTACAGTTATTCCTGGCCAGTGGAGGGGGCCATGCAGGAGTGCAGCTTGGTGGCAACAAGGGAACAGTTAATGTGTCACAGTTACATAAAAATTAAATTAAATGAAATAAATGAAACAAGCTTGTGTGTAAAGATCTGTTTTCTTTTAAGGCTTCCACCTGGTTCTGTCTGACACTCCAGTTACATTAAACTACACAAGAACTTCCTTTTATTGAACAATAAACTTTGTCTTTATAGACTCAAACTTTGAATGATGTCAGAAAACTATTACTCATTCACTATCAGCTTCATTTAATGATCACCTTAGCAACATATTCATTGACAATCTGTGGCACTACTCAACATTTATCGATCATCACATACAATTATTAACACTTGTGTTAATACAACAGGATGTCAAACCAGTCAGCAGTTCAACAGATGCTACTTTCACAAGACTGTAAGCTTTCAAAGCACTTTCAGCAGGGCTTTTAAATATATCAACACTTAATTTGTACTTGTTTTTTTGCTTTATTCCTGCAGAAATAAAGTGACTGGTGCAACAACTGGTAGCAAACAAAAAAAAAAATTAAAAGAATATTATAATAGAAACCTGTGTTTCTGTATCAAACAAAACTTCAAGACTTCAAAGGTGGCTCTGAAAGGTTTGTAGCTTGGAACAGTCTAAATGAAGCTTTTACACTAAACCATGATCTCTCCCTAACCTTAAATGTATACTGTATATATTTGATAAAATTGACATTTTTATAATAACAAATGTCAAATGACCAAATAGTTTTTTACGTCTTATGATGATCCAGTCTCATATGAATCATTTTTATGATGGTGATTTGTATGAGTCTTTGGCGATTAAAAGGGGAACGGAATTAGCTAAAGAAAAAAGACTTAAACAAGATAACATTATTAATTATATAATTTCTATTTATGAAAATAACAAGCTCTCTCAAACTGATATCAAAAAGATAACTGAATTACAATTTGAGTTGGATGATATATATAAAAAACTTGGCACAGGGTACCTTTATCCTATCGAGACAGAAATGGATCGAACATGGCGAAAGGAACATAAAATATTTTCATAATTTAGAAAAAAGAAATGCCAGTGTTAATAATATGCATAAACTTAAGATTGATAAAGATCCCCAAAGAATCACTCTAAAAAAACTGTACTCTGAACCAAAGAGGTATTGGCCAAACTCAAAAAGAAACTTGTGATCAAGCTTAGTCTCTAGAAGACCTGGTCTGGTACCCAGGTCATAGGGCATCAGTCGGCCATCTGCAGGTAATACAGCCTTGCTTGGAGGGGGTATTGGCTAGGAACAACAATGTCAGTAGAATAAGACATTAATAAGTGCTTTATAATGACTAATAAAGAGCCAACATGCTATTAATATGCATGCTAATAAGAAACTAGTTAACGGTGAATATGTGTACCCTAATATAAAGTGTTACCAAATATTTTAATAAATGTACTTAGTTACATCTTACCACCGCTAATAAATGTAGTGTAACCAAGTTCGTGTTGCCAGAGACAAAACACAAACACACGCAGAAAATTGTTTCCATCACTTATTGATTTAAATGTATTCCCTAGAGGCTAATCCTAACCCATGTCTAACCCTAACCCTGACCTTAAATCAAGTCTTAACCCTAAAATGTTATAATTTACGTTGTGGGGATTTAACAGATTTATATCCCCACGACCTGAATAATAGATGTTCACAACAGCTGCTTTCACAAACACACACTGAGGTCAAAGAAATTCAAACTACAGACTGCGTTACAACATTTTATTGACATTCTTGAGTTTAATTACATAAAAGTACATTACATAATGCATTTTTGTTCTGACCCACCAACATGTTTTTGAACTAGGTTCAAAGGATTTCTCACTTTTAGACAATGGCACAGAAGCCGCCGAGATCCAACCGCAAGGTAAATGAAAAAAATTAATAATTTGATCGGTTTACTAAATATTTAAAAATGTCTTTATTTAGTGAAGTCTTTATTTTATTCAGAAGTTGAAACATTTCTTTGTTTTATACAGTTATTACACGTGAGCTAGAAATGAACTGCAGCCACTACACAGTCCTCTTAGGCACTGATAAACAAATATTTCTATTATCATGTTTAGAGTTATGCTAATACAAGGTTATTATTTATTCAAGAAGATACATTATACATTGCTGTGTGTCTTTATTATAAAAACAATGTATTTTAATGTACAAGGCATGTTAAAGAAACAGTTTAGTCATTCTTCATCTTCATTCGTTGAATCCACGACTGATGCTCGACACATCAGACTGCCTTACATCGGTGCATCGTTAAATAACACTTAAGGTGCAAATGGAAATACGCCATCTCATAACATTTTACTTTCAGTGCACTAAAACTAAATTTCACTTTATTTTGAGTCTAATTTTGGATCATCCTATGACGTGAGGAGCAGAGGTCTTTATGTGTTAACTTGGTTCCTAGTAGCCGAGACCTGGTCATGGACTTGAGGGGGGGTCCAATTATATTCAGTCTAACCGTATTGGGTAGAATCCTGTTCTACTGCTGCATACCTTGTCTAATAGCCAACCGGCTCTGATCATACGGTGCGTCATCATCCCCGGAGAAAAACGTGTTTTTAGAGGCAGAGGGCGAGTGTGAACCGTGGGGCGCAAAGTTGGTGCTCTCTCTGCGTTTGGATCTGTTCATGCAGACCGCATTTAGGATCGGGTCCGTTTTGGAGTCTGGCTGTCAAAGGTCTTCGGACAGACGCGAACAGGGGATGTTGCGATTCACGGTCAGTGCTTTAACCACTGGGCCACCAAGGCTACCTGGACCCTTGATGTTTATTCAACACAGTTCTGTTTTGGCAATCAAGGCATTGAGGTATGTTGAGGCCTGTTAGTAGCTCGTACAGCCATAAGGCTTAGTGATGATTAAATCCCCTAGACCTAACAACAAAACATTTCAGCAGTACCACTTGTGCTGTGACAATACCTACGGCGTAGGTTTTGATTTTTAGTTCAGCATCAGATTTCATCTGTTGATGTGACCTCCGCAACGCTAGATGGATAAATCATCACTAGATGTGTAAGCAGGCTAATGTTGCTCTGAGTTTACTTTGCAATCTTTCTGCCCTGTATCGGTCAACATTTCCTAATGTAGCTTTAAACGGGCCATTTCTCACTGGTCTTAGTGATGAAGCCAGAGGAAATTTAAAATCAGATGCCCCTGAGTTTTGTACAGTGGCAGGAATGTAACTCTAAAGCCTGAATCTGTTTTTGTGTTTTTAGAGTGACGACAACAATGACCATCGTCATATTTGACATCTAAAAATCTAAATTTAGTTTGCAATTTTGACTAGTTAGAGGATGATCCTGATGCAAAGTCATTTTTCTCTATGCCCACTGACGACCACAATGAGCCATGTGAAATTCATGGGCTTGAAGCACTGGAAATAAAATGTTTTAATGTTTTTGTAATGTTAAATATATTTGTCTCAAAATGACATTTCCATGCATAGTATTTTGAGACCTGCTGCATTTTGTAATAAAATAAAAGTTCCTCAACTACATAAATGTTTCATGAAAAAAAACCTTACATATAAAATTAAAAAAGGAAATAAAAAATAATAAAAAAAAAGGTTTCCTACATTTTAATCCTCATAGTCAACAATCCAACCAGTATTATAGTAGTAACCAGCAGTATTTTGAGCATTCAAGGTGTTTTGATTGCCTAGTGATTGTCATTTGATTTGATGTCTGTGGGATTCTGGGTAATCAAGTTGAATGAATCAATTCAGCATCAAAGTGAGTGTTAGGTGTGTTGTGAGCTGTCTACAGTGTAGTAGAAGTGGCGGGAGAGTTTTGAAACTAAAACCAGTCACTTGTAATATATATTAATAATATATAACATATTAGTAATATTTGCTTTACCCAAAATATCACCTTAGGTTACTGGTAAAATATGCATTTTGCTGCAGTTATACTGGTCTTTCAATGCAATTTTGGGATGTATTGTATTGGGATGTAGGCTTGGATTACAGTTGGGGCAAAAGTCTGTTTGGGAAGTCTTTTTCAGACGTGTTTTTGCATATTCATTTGCAATTTTGCATGTTTCATATTATTTGAAAGTCTGAACGGTTCAGTGTTTTAGGAAATGCACTTGTTACTTATCATCTTACTCAGAGATTGTTGAGAAGATCAGTTTCAGTGTTGAATACTGTGTGTCCAGTCCAGAAGGAGGTTTAGGACAAATGCATTGACATCACTTTATTTGAACCCCCTAATAAGCATTTCTAAGCAATACATAGTTATTGAATGGTTTATAACACAATATAATTTAGATGTAAGCTGATATTAAGGACAGTTTAAGTGTCTAAACAGAATGAATGATTGATAAAACAATACAATACAGTTTAAATAGAAAATATGTATTCATATTTAATGTGAATGTAAAGAATGAAATATTTATATTTACTTATTGTGTTATTCTATCAATTATATTTATTAATTATATTTATTGATGAAGTATTATTGTATTATTATTTATTTACTAAACACTATTTCTACTCTCCATGACAACAGATCAAACTCTGTCCGCCACACGGCTGAGATGTGGCTGACTCTGAGTCAAACTACTATTTCCGAGGTCAAGAGTGAACGTTCAAGCTCCACGTCTACGTGCGTTTTAAACACATTTATAAACAGTTTTGATCCTGCCTGTGAGGATTTGTTCATGTGTGTAATACTTGTCATGCTTTATATAATTATTTAGGGTTACAGCTATGTTGTGCTATGTTATCAATCATTCATTTACTGTTTATGCAACAGTTACAGATGCCAGTTATAGTCACAGTTGTTCATAAATATATTAATAAACACTTAAAAAGTCCTTAGTTGCTTATAACTAACTTATAGTTTGTTTAAAAATCCTTTAGTATGTGTTTATATGCTGTTTATAAATGCTAAATTGATCTCATCAATCCAGTGTGATCAGGTGATAAATACTGCTTTGAAAAGACAAATGTAACCACAGCAATTGATTAAAACTAGGCCCTTAGTCCTTAAACCATAAACAAACTTTTATACCAGGATCAGACTACACGATCATTTTTTAAATTAAGAATGGTCACTGTGTCAGATTAGGCGATCATTGGATCATAAATTCTTGCTGTAACTTGACTGAGAGACATTGCAGACTGAAGACTGGACTCCGACCAGTCATAGCTTGCTGTCTTTCTCAACTTCCGTCTGGTACATAGGTGATCAGTAAGGTGGCATGGGCACAAAATGTGCCATCCTATATGCCTTTTAAGAAGTGAAAAAATATGAAATGTTATTAAATAAATTCTAGACCTGACCCAACCTGGCACGTAAGACTCGCGACCAGACTAGTAGGCTAATCAAATATGCTCTGAGCTGGCTGCTGGGCAGTACGGGCAAAAACTTTGGGGATGCACAACAAGGAGCTTACTAAATGTTGAAAAAAGAAATACATAAATAAATATGCAGATTGCGAAGGCAAAAGCACCCTCCATGTTTTCAGTTTCAATGTTACCTCCTGCTCACACTTGATGACACAAACAAAATCGTCATGGGACATGTCGTAGGTGTTGTCAAACCTGGTGGGAGAAGGACGCAGTCGTCCTTTGGTCAGGACACTGTGAGATGTCCCAGACGCTGCATCAGTTGTCTTTCACTATCACACGCTACACAGGATAAAACAAGCAATAGTGACACACAGCGCTCATTTTCGTTCCCACGTCTGTCGGGTCAGGCCGTTATCTGGCTGATATCGTGTAGTCTGATCTCGGCATTAGGCTAGGATGATTCTGATTAAAGTGAAATAATTTCCACCTCTATATTTGACAAACTGTTTTGACAAACTGTTTTGAAAAGTTGATGTTACCTCTACAGGAAAAAGATAAATGGAAACATTGTTTTCTCACAACCCCCAACAGTCCTCTGTAACCCGACCTCCTCCCCTGCTGATCGTACTTTTCATCAATCAGTGGCGTCTCAGGAGTTTGGATAAGAATCCAGAAGAGGCCGGCTTGTCACTCTTGGCCTGGGCCTCCTCTTGGGCCTGGGCCTTCTCCTCTCCCAGCCCCAGCTCCCCCTCCAGTTGCTCCAGCTCCGACTGGTCCAGCAGCTCAAAGTCCTCCACCTCGCTGTCTGACTCCTCGGCCAGATCCAGCAGCCTGGTGGACTCTGAGAGTCTTGACCGCTCCGAGTCTTCGCTCAGTGCCGTGAAGCCGACCGCTGCTCCTATTCTCTCCTGGATGGCGGCTGTGACAGCGGCGGCGATGACGTCGCCCGCCATCTGGTTGACTAATTCGAGGGCTTTGTCGGTGGCTTGGTCTTTGTGAGGAAAGGGTGTATGCTTGGATGTGATTGGCTGCTGGGGCTGAGGTGAAGGCGAGGGAAGGCCGAGGCTGAGATCGTCGTCATCGTCACCATTGGTCGTTGCGCCGTTGTCAAGTGAGGGGAATTCTGGAAGGCCTCCAGTGAACGCTTCCTCTCTGTCGAGGTCTGTGAGGTTGAGGTGAAAAACAAGATTTTTTTAAAAGCTATGGTAATATTGAAAACAGCAAGAATTTAATGAGCCGTGAGTGATGGACAAACAGAATATTGAGGGCATAAAAATTGGATATTAATAAAACATAGAAAATGAACCAGTAAGCTTATCTGTTTGTCTTATTTACTAAAAAAAAAACCCTAACAGTTACTGTATGTTGCCACACTCATCAAACTACAAAACAATAAGATGTGCCTTTATGTTTCTAAACCTCCATTATAGAAATCCAACATCTTCTTTTTTAAACTGACAAACGTACCCTCTGAGTTCTCAGTCTGTGGTGTGTGTCCTTCTGACAGGTTGAATGTACCGTTGTCCGTCCATGTCACATCAGACACCTCTGTGTCCGATACAGACATTTCCTTACACACTGTGGAGTCGAGCTGTAGGCGGGAAACACAGAGAGATTTTAGAGTGCAAAACACTCTATAAAATATAATAAAGCTGCCATGGCTTTTTGGGGCAAGTCCAGGTCATGTGATGAGTCTTTTGCAAACTCTAGGTTGATGTGTCATAACAAAATATAAGTCTTTCAGGTCTACGAATTCTGACATACAACATTTGAACATTTTCTTTCTTTTACAGCCTGTTGCTGTCTTATTTATTTTCTATTATTCCAGTATTTTATCAGGTTAATACTTTTTAAGTTTTTGAGCTTGATGGTTCAATATTGACTTTGGAAATAGCAAGTGTGACACATAAACTTACATCTGCTAATGAATAACATAAATACATAATTAATACTATTATTTATTTCAAGTACGTGTACCTTTGCTTTCCAGTCAAGTCATGTCTTTAGAGAGTTAAGTCTCATGTAAGTCAAGTCTCAAAGCAGTGAAATCCAAATTGAGTCCTTATTTTTGTTACCTAAATCTGACTTAAGTCCACGTCTCTAGTCTCACTCTACAGTCCTGCTAGTGTAATGACTCATCCCTCTGCATTACATCCACTTTATTTATAAAATGATGATACAACGGATCCACTCTTGAGACTTTGGAGGGAAGCACACTCAGTGAATATAATCTGTAACCAGGAGTTTGGCTTGAGGAGCAACATTTAAAAAGCATCTTTTGACATTCACTTTGGCACAGGCCTTGATGCTGATGTGGATCATGTGTACTGAAATTCAATTAGCTTTAAATGGACTCTGTCAGTCAACAGAGGCATAATTAGATTGAGATGAGATGATCAACCAACCTTGGGAAACATGGAAGAGAGGTCCGACTCGATGCCCTCTTTCTCAGTCTGAGCCTGCATGATTCTCTTCTCTGAAAGGAAGGAAACAAGAAAGCGGCTGATCTAGTTTTGTAGTCCAATACTGAATACAAAAAGTAAAGGAGAAGCTGTTACATTAACGATTTAACGATAACGATAAAGTGTTTATTACAACAAAAGTTATTTTTCTTTTTCCAGAGAAAATCCAGTAAGTCTTTCCTCCAAACCCCCCAAAAATCTGTGAAAAACCTATGATGCACCCTGGGACACTTAACCACTGATATACGAGGCTGCATCACATTTTGTTTTGTCTACCCACTGTAATTTAGCTGTGTTGATAGCAGCATAAGGTTGCCATGAAAGGATTAAAGAATTAAATGAACCATACACTTACTGACCTTTAGCTTTTTACTGATATCTTAATATAAGGGACTTTGGAAAACAACTTTACATTACTATACAGGCATAATATACAATTTTTGTATGTTTAAATATCTGTCATGCTAGTACTGCTAAGTGATTCCAACTTTATCCAGTTCATGAAAGGGTTTCAACTGTTTTTGTTTGTCAACATTTTCATTTTCAAAATTAAAACATATAACATATTGACATGTTTCATAGTTACCATGGTTCTCTTTGATTTTCTGAAGGAACTCCCCAATGCCAAAGTCCAGCTTCTGCAGAACTGGCTCTAGCCACAAACCAACCTCATGAGATGAAATCAGAGGCCACAGGAAAACACCCAGCACTGCGGAGAGAAAATAAAGGATAATTAGTGTTTGTTTCCAGAAAAAACATTAACATACCGGTCATAAAAAGACCTTGGAAAGTCATTTGAACTTTATTTGCAGAAATAAGTTTGCTCACCACCTTTGGAGTATTTGATACTATTCATAATATCATAATATCTTACTGATAGGCTCAGAAGGTGGGTGAGTACATCTGGAACTGGCCACATAATTCATTGCTTTGATAGCTCTCATCATTGTTATGCTGATGACATACAGCTATATCTATCATTTAAGTGTCATGACTCCATAAAGACACTATTAATATGAGTACAAGGTTCTTCCAGTGGGGAAAAAGCACAAATATATACTTTCTATGAAGATACAGTGGAATCATATTTTTGCTGGTGGTGACTTATCTATGATCCCCTTTGGGAAACCAAAGTTTATCCACTTGTTTTTGTATTTGTGCAGTGACCAAAAAATGGTCTGAATATCAGTGAAGGAATTTTCTTCCAACTCGTAGAGGAGCCAGATTGTACAAAGTTTGTATCTTAGCTTCCACTAGAGGTCAACTAAACCAAAACCAGGATAACAAACAAGCAGCCACTCTCCACCTGTACTGGACATGCTAGTCTAAGCATATAAATATTTTTTTTTCACATGATAGAAATGGTCTCTTCATGTGTAAAACTTGTGCTTACTTACCAAGAATATATGAGATAACAATCCCTGGAATGTAGCGTCCTAAGACAGCAAAGAAGGTGCAAAAACTGCAGACCAGCAGACAAAACTAGAAGAGAAAGAAAGCAAACACAAAGAGAATGACACCAAAAATGTATACTGATATAGTTCTTTTCTACTGTCAGTTACAGTTACAGTATACAGTGAGTGTCAGTTACTTAGTTAGTTACATTTTGGGAAACACGCTTAACTGTTTCCTTGACGGACTCCCCCTAAAACCACAAAATTGCCTGCATTAATTAAATAATTTTTTAGAACATTTTCAGAAACAGGCTTCTTTAGACTATTTATTCCAGTTTAAAAGCAAGGACAGGTTCATAATTTCAGAACAAGTCAGCTTTTCTAAGTGAAGGTTTCCGACATACATAGTGAGCTTCACCGCTCTGGCTTGTTTTCACCCAAACCTGCTCCACCATGTAAAGTACAAAATACCTCCAGAAAGCCTGACAACCAGCTCTGTCAGATCACTGCAACTCAGTAAAGAGAGTTCATGTTAGTCTGGGGTCGTCTGCTGCCTTTGCCTCACCTTGCCTGGATTTTGTTGTTTGAAAGCCGATGTCTCCTGGAGGAAGAGTTTGAGGGAGTCGCTGAGCTGAGGACCAGTCCCAGACCGGCTGTCCTGGCCTGAGTCAATGATCTCCCAGCTACAGGAAAAGAGAGAAAGAAGCAACATCAGTCAACTTTAAGATGTTGGGCATACAGAGTGTCTGATAAACTGGTTTTGTTTAACGATGAAGAAAATCTTTCTCTAACCTTATTCAAGTAGTTTTAGTTGCTTAAACATTAAAAAAGTGCTACTGGTCTGTCCTTGTTCGACCAATGAGGACACCAGATCACTAATAGAGATAATTTTGTCCTTCAAAATTGCATCAAAACTGATTTTTTGGCCACTCTGAGGCAGCAGAAAAAAGCTGTAAATGCAACACTGACATATCACCTTCTAAGTTGATATGATGAACAATTGCTTATTTACATATCCAGCAGATACGGAGCAACATTAGCACACGAGCAAGCGATTTGTCAATTAATTGGTCAACAGAAAATTTATCACCAACAATCCTGATGATCATTTAAGTCAATTATCAAGCAAAAAGGCCCACCAGTTGCTAGTTCTAGCATCTCAGATGTGCTGTTCTTTCTGTTTCATATCACAGTAAACTCTTTTAGTGTTGACTTTTGGCCAGACAAAGCATTTTGAAGACATGACATTGTTATGGGCATTTTTCACTATTATTTGTGACTTTATAGACAAAACAATTGGTCAGTTAATCAAAAAAGTAATTAATTGATTAGTAAATAATGAAGATAATCATCAATTGCAGTGTTATTTTCACTGCTATGCTGATGACACTCAGCTTTATCTACAGCTAAACCAAAATTCTGCTTCTACAACGTAAGCTAGTAGTTTACAGTGTTGATCAGTGTGTTATAGTGTGTGGGGCAAATTTAGGGGTGGGGCAGTGGTGAAACCCATGTGACACAGATACAGGAAATGGCTCTCAAGTGAGCTGACTCTCTTCTAAACAGTCTCTGGCTAAGCTAGCAGTTCAAACAGCTCTGAACAACCATATTAGCCACCAGTGAAGGTGTAGAGTTGAGGGGGCTGAAGTCACTGTTACTGCTTTTAAATTCAGCTGCTAAGAGGTATAGACATTTAAACAAAAATTACATATCTAACTACGGTTCTATAAATTCTGGGTGACCATCAGATGTTCAACTGGCTTAAAATGGCTGAAAACGGCTGATGTGCATCGGTTTAAACAAGGGGAGAGATAGAGAAATGCAATGATCTGACAGAGCTGTGAGGAGGTGCGGGGTAGGGGTGGCGGTGGACAATTTCCAAAAACAAGTATTTCCTCTCACCCCATAACATGGAAAAAATGTTTCTCTTTGATGTCTCCTCCAGGACTCTGAGATCATCTGACCTAAAGCTGTTGGCACATTCTTGGTCTAGATTTTATAATCATATCTTGGATGTTTGAACAGCACTTTTAACTTGTTTAACTTGTGTTGTCTTTAAATGTGCTTTAAAAATAAAGTGAGTTGACTTATTGGTATGTGTAGATGGTCAGCATGTAATTACTGATACAATATGCAGTGACTGTATTAAAAATAGTATCAACATTTGACTTGACCAAGAGAGGGATTGAAGAGGTTTATTTGGAGGCTTGGAATTCTACTGGTTGAGGGTCATTGAGGAAATTTAGTCCAAGAAAAAGCCAGTCCAATGTAAATGTCATAGTCTAAATTAAGAAGCCTACAATAAAACTGGCAAGTTGACTAAACAGACAGGTGGCAGATGGGAATAGGAATGTGAAAGTGCTTTCCATGCTGTGGTACTGCTGGGAATTCTGGGGCACCTGGTAAGGTATGAAACTTTCCCCTCCAGCTTGGGGGTTCCTAAAAATCATCTCCTGTTTAAGCTCTACTATCAGCCCTCGTGCTCACTTCACATAAAACAGCTATAAAAGGCACACATGTGGCTCATGTGTAGGTCATGTGCAATAAATAGATAAAGGGCAATAAAAGGGTTTGAGGCAGCAAAGTCCTCTTCCTTTCTTAGCTATCTTCTGTTCCACTAGCTTAATTAGCTGCAACCCAATGAGTTTAGTCATTGTTTCTACTACTGTGCTTGGCAGTAACAAAGATAAAACAAATATTCATTTGTTAGCATTCAAGAAAAACATATAACATTATGTTTACCAATGGCTGATCACCAGACTAAGTCAAATTTCCACTGTTGTTCAGACAAATTAGTCAAACTGACAATGTAACAGGGGTCTAGGTAACTGCCTCAACAGCTTTCATCAGATCAAATGACAATGTAATAAATTTAAGTCCAACAGAGGATGGAAACTACATGTCCTGTGAAAGCAGCTGGTGTGAAATCACCATGGAGATCTGGTTACTACAACAACAGCTAACACAGCTGTGAGGTTCCTGTGCTAATTGGAAATCATGTAATCGTGGTCTTTCAGGGGGTATTAGCATATTGAAAATGCACAAATCAAATGTGATGTGATAGTTTTAAAATTTTCTATAAGAACAGGTACTTTGTTTTCCAAAATGAGTTATTCACCATTTCAGAAAAGGGCTGGGCGATATAATGAAATACATACGGTAAAATGATGGTAAATGTGTAATTTCGCTATACTGTTTATACTGAGGTAGTTATGAGTTAATGAGTGAATTGCTTTATGGCGATATTAATATACGCAGTTTCCCAATTGATTTTCACAATATACAATTTTGTATACAGTGATAGAGGATTTATTATTGCCCATTCCAAGCACAGCTATTACTATTTTTTTATTTATTGTTTGCATTATACTAGCTTCATTTTTTGGGAGGGGGATCTTGTATATATTCCATAAAAATTCCATTTATTACATTAATTTATCAGGAATATAAAAAAAACATGCTTAATTTTGTTAATTTTGTGTGTCTATTCCACTGTACCCTGTTCCAACCTAAATCTCTGGTCTGTTTGTTGTACTGTTGTAATACTTAATTACTTAATTTTATCTCTATGGTTCAACAAAATCTTATCTCATATTATCGCTTCCTTTCTTCTTATCTCTTCTCATCTTATCTCATTTCTTCTTTTCTTATCCCTGGCTTGCTTTATGTTCACAAATATTACTTTTGTGCAGAGCCTAACCCTAACATATGAAGCCAAATAAGGTAGAGTACTGAGTAAGCCTGATTTGACCTAAGTTACCCTAGTACAGTATAGCAAATCTAAACAGTGTTGAAGGGGGAGCTTAATGAATACAAGAAGGATTTTTACCACTCTCCATCCAGGTGAGTAGGTCAATTTTTACGAACACCCCTACTCATGGTGACCTGGTGGTTCAACAGCCATTCAGTGACTAGAGGCCACAGGTTGAAGTGTATTTGAGTTTATTATTCAAACCTGTACCTGTTCATTCTTTCTGAGTGCCACCTAACATAGAATTTAGTGTACATGGTGGAGAACTAACCGTAGAACAAGTGCTTTATTTACATTTCCGGGAAGAGATCTGATTTAAATTGGTGTTTCTGACACATTCCAGATTTATCCCTGCTGGCAGCTCTTAAGGAAAAGTTTTGGCATTCAGAGTGGTGCAAATTAGCATTTGTTGGCAGCTGCTAATGATGGAAATCCTGTTAAGTAATGCTCTTTCCCCTGGTCAGTTTTCTTCCCCACACACAGCTGTTTAACTCTGTATTCACCTTTATCTCACTGCCTTACAAACAGGACATTAACTAAACTTCTTTGCCTACCAAGCCACCAATTGTAAACACAATTGGAGTTTAGCATTGCACTTGTATAACATTGTCAGACTCACAATGGACAGTTTAAAAAAAAGGATCAAAATCAATGCAGCAGAACCAGAGACGATATCTTTTTTTATTCCATGCACTCTTCTTCCTTGTCAAAACCTGGCGTCTACATTACCCACAAAGCAACTCGACTAGATTCACTTGACTGTACAGATTTGGGTGTGTTATGCTAGTAGCAGCTAATGTAGCCTCAAGCCGCTATAGCCTCAAGCAGAGATGAGGAGTGGGCTACAGAGGTCTGGTAAACTCACGTATTGCTAACTCCACACCTCCAGATTGATTTCATTTTCAAACTTATAGTCTTCAGCCCCAAATGATGCTGACTCAAGTGACATCAGTTGAGGCGATTTATCAGACTTGAGACACAAAAGGCTTTATACAACTATTTTCACATATGCAGTAGTACTCCCCAAGACTTCCCCTCTAAAGTTCCCCTCTAAATTCTGTTAGGAACAATGAGTATTTGTGTTTTGAAGGAATTTGTTGGCAACAAGACTAAGCGTCTACAGCCACTGTAGCAGCTCTGTGAGGCTGTACTTAGGGCTAAATGTCAGCACGCTAACATGCTCACAATGACAATGCTAACAAGCTGATGTTTAGCAGGTAATGTTTATCATGTTCATCATTCTAGTTTAGCATGTTTCGCTAATTAGCACTAAACACAGAGTACAGATCAGATTGATGGGGATGTCATTTGTTTTGCAGCAACCAAAGTATTGGGCAAAGTGACATTTCGATAATAGATGAAAGGTCAGAGGATCACCAAAGTGATTTGTTTTCATCCTGAGGGAAACGTGAATTTGTGTATCAAATTACATAGCAATCCATCCAACATTGGTTGAGAAACTTCACTCAAAACCACAGATGTCAACCTCATGGTGGCACTAGAGGAGAAGTCAGGGAATCATCAAAGTCGTTAGAGTGCATTGTCTGGGAACCATGAATGTCTGTACATAATGTTGTGCCAATCCATCCAGTAGTTGTTGAGATATTTCATTCTGGACAAAAGTGGTGGACTGACCAACTAATAATTCTATCCCTATAAAGCCACACCTAACATGAGTAAAAATACAATTTTGACTGTCAACACTGGCTACCAGCTTCAATCCAAAAACACTTGTACAGTTTGTAATGGTTTTGAAGATCCTACATCAGTCCACTACATTGTTTGCTAAAGGAGACAAACTAAACCACCCAAATCCGCTTCCCTCCCTCCATTTTTTCTCCTGAACCCTATTACCCCCTTCTCCCCCAATAACCCAATCCAATCTTCCCTCCTCCCAATCACGGCCGTGAGAAGCTACAGGATCTCATATACACCCACCAGGCCTCCCACCTGACCCAAACACCCAGCCTTGTCTCACATAACCCTTATGACGCAAGGTCAGCCCGCTGCTCCCCTCTCGACTTCCAGACACATGTCCCCAAGTAGGAGGCTGATTTCCAGGGAAACATGATGGGTCGAACATGTGACAGCGATACTCTGAAGCAGTAAAAGCAGTCAGGGATGGACAGGATAAGCATTCTCTGTTCCGGGAAAGAGAGACGTCTCCCTGGAAAGAGATGCAAGTCTTCTTGGATAAAGTACCATAAAGTTTCACCACATCGCAGATCACCTGGAGTGTGGAAGAGTAATGTGTTACAGTGTGTTTTCCCACCAATGTGGAGAGAAACTCTTCTTGGAAGTGACAGGGTTCAATGCCATGGGTGAAAGTTTGGCCATGTTCAGAAATGAGAAAAGTAAAAGTAGTTTTTAAATATACTTTTAATAGTTTAAAAAGGAAGAGAAAAGGCCTTTGGGGAAATATCAGAAATGGTCCGGCTAGAGGGGCGTGTCTGTGTTTGATTGACAGCAGCTGGCAGGCTGAGCCCCTACAGGGGAATGAGAGACAAAGTAAACAAACAAGTCCACATCTCATGGGCAGTGTGTAATTAGTGGTACTGAAGAGTAAGGACCAGCATCTAACCAGGCATTTGCAGCTACATTTAAGCTATTTAATGTGCTGCAGCTGAGCAGCTAACTAGCTATCTAGCATGCCATTAGCAGTGCACTTTTCCCTGGTGAATATTTGTCTGGTGACTCGTTCAACAAGCTAAGGTGCACGACAAGATGTGTATTCATGTTTGTAAGTTGGAGAAGGAGACTTTAGCATGAAGCTAATGTGGGTTGTTGTTCAGAGGATGTGACTCTCGCAGACTGCTGATTGGCTCAGTGTGACTGTCTGCTCTGCCTGAACGCTGACATTACTGCTTTATGCAGGATTTGATTGGCTGTATCGAAATAAGGTCCCCATCTGATATTTATGCTGTAGGAGACTTTTTAGTTTATTTTAGCTGGGCTAACATTTCCTAAAATTCAGACGCTGTTTAGGGTGGATTTATATTCCCATCTGTCTCTCTGACTGCTTCTGTCCTCAGTGATTTTTCAGTGAATTACACTAGTTTTAGAAGCATTTGCACAGCTTGAGAAGAAATGTCATCCTAATACACATGGGTTGTAAATCCCAAAATTTTTCAGGCCCTCTGTCACTTGCTGGCTGAGCTCCATGAACACTTTGGTTACCGAGAAGCGAATATATCATGTTTCATTGCTCCAGATCATTACAGACCACCACTGACCTACACCATCCACTGGTGTGTCAAATCAATCAGTCAAGAAGGTTTTTTCACCATAGTCTGAAGACTTCAGTCAAAATGTCAAGAGAGACTTTCAACAGAGAACCTGTCACGTCAGAGGACTTCAGCCGGGGAAGGAGGGCGGCGGCACCACATGAGCAGCTGTCGGGCAGATATCACTTTTTACCCAATCAGTAATCTCTGAAACAACACAGGGAGTGGCATGTCTGAGCCTCTAACAAGCCCGGTGACGGCGCTTTAAAAATAGAGCGAGACAAACAATGCGAGGAATGGCGGCAAAAACATCCCACCTCTTCGCTTGTGATTAGGAAGGAGAGGGGGGTGTAAATATGTTTACCCACCTGTCTGTGTGGGTATACACAGAATGCCTGACTCTGATGCAGCTAATACCTGTTTATGTTCTGTGTACAGCCACATATACAGTAAGCTGACATTAATGGAGTCAGAAAACAGAGGCCCGGCTGATCGAGTTTACAGTTAATGCCTTTGCAAAAGGTCAGTTTGCATGTGACACAAAGCCAAAAGCTAGAAGTAATATAAGATGCCAGTGTTATGGACAAATTGGGAACGATGACGCAATGATGTGTACTGCTTTCCAAGTATCTATGCCATGTTGCTCATGTTGTTGATCTATTTAGACTGAAATTGAGAGTTAAATGTAGCTCTATGTGAATATTAAATTGCTTATTAAGTAGTTTCAAAAGCCTTAAAGGTTCAGTTCACCAAAAACACCAAAAAAACCTTTTCTCAGTTACCACTTCTCTTTTCAGAGCTGTTTCTTCAGTTAAAGGTAACCAGGGGTACGTGGGACATTTACCCCTGGTCAGCACAAGCACCACAAACAAATTTCCATTTACCTCCATTGTTTTGAGGCGGAAGAGATCTCTGAGGCATAAATCTCAAAACCAAGACAAATACAACCAAAACTATCTGCATGACAAGATACCACAAGAGGTGAGTGAGAAAATAGATATTTACTTTTTTTTGTGATTTGGGTGAACAGACTCTTTAAAGAAACAAAAGAAACAAGCCATTACTCTTTAAGTCTTCTCTACTATCTTAACCAGAACACACACAACTCCAGTCATACCTCAGTCCTGCCCCACGATCTTCAGGAGACATCTCAAGAGCTTCAGGTACCTTCAGAAGAACTGACAACACTATTAAAGGCAGCCAATTGCTGGATAGTCGAGATGATACTTGTGCGAGCAGGAAGCAAGAGACAGCTAGAACTTGTCTTTGCAGTAAAAAAGAGTGGCACAGACTCGGGGTCAAGCCAAACTCAGGTTTTACGTGCCACACGGCGCGACAGCAGCTTGTGTTTATCCTCAATGAAGCCCCGGTTGGAGTATTTCAAGTGGCCTTGTCTAAAAATAACCCGGTCACACTACATTCCAACTGGCAGCCATCAGGAGCCATCGGGATGGGGTTGGGGGTTAGAAACAGCAACACCCTCCACCATCACCAAGACCACCAACCCAACTCCATCAACCTCCCAAACACGCCTCCCCTTCTGTCAGTGACATGGCATGGACAGCCAGACGAGAGGGGACATGTGTGACTGACAACCTACCAGCACCTCTAAAGCGAACTGATTACCGTGTTGTATCTTTTCCTTTAATCTGTACAAAAAACAAAGTCAAACACCATTTTTGGGGAGGTGATATATCCAACTACATCTTGGTCATGGCCAGTATCAGTAGCAGTAGCTTCACATGTAGCATACAGACATCAGAGTGGTACTGATACTCTGAGCTAACTCTCAGCAAGAAAGCGAATAAGCGTATTTCCAAAAATGTTAAATCAAAAATGAGCCAGCAAAAGGAAGGAAATGTTATGCTGTATGTATAAAAAAACAACACATGTTGATCATTACATGTATCATTATAAAAGAAGATGAGACAGTTTACTTTGATATAAATTTCAGGTCATATCGCTTATTAGTTATCTGAGTCCTATATGACTGAATACCATAGCCGATTATTTCACTTCAAAAATCTCAATTTTTAGGTCACTTCTGTCTACGTCTATGTATATTTCTGAGTCCTACAAACTTAACTACTTTGTAAAAAAGTGAAAAAGCTGCCAGTGCAGTAGCCTGCTCCCAAAAATAGACAGATTTCATAAAGAAGAAAATCTGAGAAAACACTTGTGTTTGTGGATGGATGCTACTACACATATACTTTCTTGGAAATTGCACAATGTTCTAGTTCTCAGGTGCTGCACAGATGGTCCATGATTAGTTTTATGGTAAATATAATGTTCAGTACACAAGATATTAGAGATATTGTGGTAAAACAGGAGGGTAAACCGATCTAGAATTGGGGATTACCATAAGACAACTAGCCAAATATTTCAAAATCTTTCAATCAGTTGCCGCCAGCACTTCAGTCAGCAGTTGCCAATGAAAAGAACAAGTTACAGTCATTCTGTCTTCTTAGGATGATGCAGTAGAGCAAGCTCAAGTGTGATGCCGCAATGTTTCTCAGATGCAGAAAGAAGAATTTAAACATTATTGTGCTAAAAGAATAAAATAAAAACACAGTGACAGCAATATAAACACAAGTGACAGCTCAATGAAAGGCCACAGCAGAATGCAGCAGGGAAAGAAAAGTCTCTACGCTAAACCGTGATTGAAACATTGATCAGAATGTACTTCAGTGCTGACTATGCAGCTTTGATTTTAAAACTTTAAAACTAAAAAATTTAATTAATTAAAACTATATTTCATCGAATAAGTTGTTACATACTGTATGGCTTTGTTTTGTTGAAACTTATAAGGTAACGATATTGTCACTTTGTCAGTAACTGTAACGTGATTACAGAATATTAAAAATTAAAACATTGTGCTACTGCCAGCATGTGTTGAATTGCACTTTAGAAAGATATATTATTTGCCTCAGGAGAGAGAAATGTAAATCCTCCAAATTAAAAGCTTGTGAAGACTTCAACAACAAAATGTCACAGTAAAGATTTCAGCCTATCACCAATTCTGATATTTTTATGGTTTTGCCCTACAATATCTGTAATCAAATCTATTAAAATATTGTTATTACTACAATTTAAACTAATAAGCTGTGCTCTTTTCATGTAACCACTTACAATCAGTTTGTTGGTGCTTACTATATTTATGATAATGATTGTTAGCATAACATGGTTGTAAAGTTTATTCTGCAAAGTTCAATATTGTTACACATTTTGTAACAAATATTTTCTTAATGTACAGCTCGGTCAACCAGATTTAAAGGTATGACCACGTCAGCAAACAAAAACATTTGTGAGTGATAAATGTGTGATGAAAAATGAAAAATATGAAAAATCAGAAATACTTAAAGGATTTTGACACCATGACTCTTGTTTATCTGTGACTTGACTGTGATGAAACGCTCGTGGCTGGTTTGTTGTGTTGTTTTCTACCAGTCGGCCTCCGTCCAATCAGAGGGTTCACTCTGAAGCACACCCCCCTCTGTGTCAAGTGATCTGATTGACTCGACAGCTTCATGTCACACCTCTGAATCAGTTCTGTCAGTGGAGAAACAGCTGAGTCACACACACACACACACACACACACACACACACACACACACACACACACACACACACAGTAATCATGCACACACTGCGCTCAGGTTTCACAACTCTTAAGACACTTTGTGTTGTTGTAGGAACAAACAGCAGCACAGCAAGACTTTCCTCGAGCCCACAAAAACAAAATCAATTTACAGTCACGTGACGTTTGTTCACATGTGAGAATGACGTGTCTTTTCATATTCACAGTTAAAGATGATGGTCATGCTCTATATGTGTTTTTAATGATGCAGGTTAGAGTGACTTTAGTTATTTATTTAAGATCTCATGTTCCTGAAAGCTAAGAACAAAAAAAAAAAACCCACTCACAATCCAACAAGTCAAAACAAAAATACAAAATACTTTGCCTTCGAGAAGACAATATGAACATTTTCTGATCTGATCATAAATTATAAATAAAAAAGTGATTAAAATGACTGTTTTACAGTGATCTACCTCTATGGTTAAGGTTTAGTTACGTACAAAAACTACTGGATTAGAAGAGAAAGACCATGGCTAAAATAAAAGGTTAACCGGTAGGAAACAGGATGTGAACAGTCTCCTGTGTCAAAGTCAGACACTTGACCCATAAAACATACACACATATATATATATGCATGCTATGTTTACATTCACCACACACACACACCACCATACACAAATACAGTCACAACAGGGAGAGACACTGTTGGTTCAAACATCCCAGCTGTCAGCTCGCATTTTGGGTCAGAGACTCGCTCTGAGCCTGATGTACAATTACCCACAAGACACCTCTGACAGACAACAGCAGGTGACAACAACACAATCCCACCCTGCTGGCCAAATGTCACAGAGACAGAGAGAGAGAGAGAGAGGGGAAAGCAGAGGGTAAAGAGATATTTAGAGGTAGAAACGTAAATTAGGACAAAGAGGAACCTGTAATGAATCAGTTTGAAAAAACATCAACCGGATAAATGGAGGATACTTTAAGAATTTATGAGTTACAGGCCTAGGGGCTGAGATGCATGCCACATAAACCATAAACCTGACATAATCTGACAGGAACCTTTAGTGCATGTCACCCCCCTCTCTCCCCAACATTTCCTGTCTGCCTCTCAACTATACACTCAGTGGCCACTTTATTAGGTACACCAATCCAATACAACTGTGCCATAACATCTACTGAGTTTATAGTTAAAGGTGGTGTTGTACTGGACTACATTATATTGAGAGGTGTTTCTAATGTTTGTCCTCCCTATTTATATGCATGAGGTGGGCAGGATATTATAAACACCTCTCAATATAATGCAGTCCAGTACCACTAACTATGACCTCAATGCTAAAGCATATAATTTAATTAAAGGAGCGCTGCGGCATTTTCTTGTAAACAAACAAAAGTTATGTTTGCATTCATTATGTTTACCACAGTGTATTAGCACCTTGGTCACGCCAATCATATGCTAATCAGGTACTTAACAGTGATGAGGGAGGTGCAGCCAGAAAACAATAGGCCTGATTACTGATTACTGGGCCATCATGGAAACAATTAGGTCAGTTTCAGGTGAAACTCGGCAGAGTAATTAGCAGACACTCAGGTAGACTCCTTCCTGAGGGCGGGGCTTAAGTAACACAGAGTAGCTTAAATTTCTGAGTTCCCGTCCCATTTTTTCACAATTGAGAATGACTTCCGCCTGGGAGCCGAAACGTCTTGATTCTGAAAACAGTGTCCAGATGACTACGACGGAAACCTTTTCTACGATTTACATTCATTGTTACTCACCAAAACTCATTGTGTGTATCCTTCAGCTCTAACAAAGTTGTTGACGGTATGTCCTTCCTCATAAAACATTTTAAATGCAGCATTGTTTACATCCATGATTGCTTTATAGCAGTCTTCTTCTTCCCTGACTTTGTTGGCACATTGCTGAGTTTCAACAACTCCACAGTGCTACTAGAGGTCTAAAACACAGGGAACCTTTAATTGAACAGTTGTATTGGATTGCATTAGACTGTACAGGTGTACCTACTAATACATCAATGAAAAGCAAAAATGCCCAAAACATAGCTTTAGTCAACAGATCCATCTCCATGACAACTGAGCAAACTCCATCCACTGATGAAAACGTGTGTGAAATAGTTGAATACTCCGGAAAAAGCTTGTAAATGGACCTTGAGCTGGTCATTTTGACATGGCATCATTACAGTTCCCTTAAAGTGAATTTTGCCAACGATAAAAACCTCCATCTGAATGTAACTGGGAGGAGACCATACTGAAGACATCAATACCGACAGCATTTGCAGCTCAGTTTTCCACATTGCATTCAGTCTTTCGAACTCTGATTATTGTTATAGTTGTGAGATGGAAACCCAGCTCATGCGGTTTGTGTGTCTTTATACCCAAACACTCTGTGAGTCGCCCCTGACCTGGACTCACCTGACTGTCAGTTATATTATACCTCAGATGTGTTGCATCTAGCCTGGCGCCCACAAATCCCTGTCACCTCCACTGAATCCCACCCAGACTCCAGGGCCAGCAGCTGCATCGTGTAACGGATAACCCCCCCCACACACACACACACACTTTCAAAATGAGGGCAGGAGTGTGAACCAGGTGACCGCTGTGACTTCCCCCACCACTGTCACCACCTCCACCACTCGGTCACAAACCATTCGGCTAAATGGGTATTTGTGTATCTGTTCTTATAATAATAATAATAAGAAGAAAATACTTATATATCAATTTCCAAAACATGATTAAAAAGAGGTTTTTAGAAAAATATGTCTCTTGCAATACAATTCTGCCCTCACTATGCATGTAGGTGCCCAGCTATGCAGCGAGCTAAACACATGTCAATAAACAGCAGATTGACAACACGAAGCAACAGTACTGGACAACAAGTTCAATGATAGCGATTACAAATCCGAAAACACTGAGATTCCATAAACCAGAGTTAGACCAAAGGTGTTGTAATAATGAGTTAGCACAAGGACGAGGAAACGGGATTCACAAAAGTGTAGACTAGCTGCAACGTTGGTGACATTGTGCTTCATGTCAGGAAGAAGTATCAACATCAGGTTTTCATAGGAAGTACAACACAGTAATTAATCTAGAGTGACAGTAAAAAGAGTAAAGATACACAGCAGTTATCTCAACGGTAGCTTCATTAAACAGTTACAGCTGCGGCTAGCTTGGTTAGCAGTAAACTGATCACAGAAAAACTAAATTCTGCTAAATCACAAATCAGCTGTAATAAAAGGAGAACCTACAGATAAAGACCCAACAAGGGCACCTGGAGAGAAGATGAAAGATGCCGGTCAATATTTGCTTAAGGACAGAGATAATCAAGACTTACAGGGTTGAATAAACTATCATAGTATTTAATATGGTCTTCAAGCTATTAAGTGGACCTTGAGTTGAGATTGTTTTGTCAAACTGCTGTTTTCAAGCTCAAGAAGGAACATCCATGCCCAAATTAAGAGTTTTTTGAAAAGGCAATGAACCTTAATTTTTTATTTTTTTTCATAGATCAGCTGCATGTGAACGAAACTTTACCCTACCCAAAATAACTGGCCTTTTGATCCTGTGTTGTTCTTCTACAGTCTCTGCTCACTCTGGTGTTTCAGGTTATGTGTGGGATTTGTAAAGTCTTTAATTTTGTCACCTGAACAAACTCTATGTGCTCAGGCTCCACCAAGTGGTATAGTGGTGTAAGATTTTGACAGAATGACAAACAAATCAGTCACATCCAGACAGAGAAATTATTACGGTGTGTAAATCCAGCAAGAAACAGGGACTATACTTCTAAAACCATTATAAAACACAATTAGAAAATATATAAGGGACAGAAAAACATACAAATAAAATCATAGTGTGTACCACAGGTGCCCGGGGATCCGTCTGTAGACGGGCATCGAGCTCTGTTTGGGATCCAGGATGCTTCCCACTGGAAAGCTTGAGGAAGCGTCTGTGCATGAAGTGGGGAAGTTAACATTTGTGGACAAGCCACGCAAAGGTGCGATATATCGGAAGTGTTTTCAAACTGTTTGTTTCCGAGAGTAGAGAATACAAAGACGAAGACTCGCCGCTTATATTTACTTTTTTCTCACTCAGGGACTACTTAACCCTAAGTGTCACTGAATGGGAAACTAGCCTCTCAACAGAGTGCAGAAACAAACTTTATTCACAGCATGCTATATGACAGGTCGATTTGGACTGCTTTTCATATCATTTTCAGAGAGCCATAAAGCCCACTGGGCATTAATCGCTTTCGATGCCTTGACTGTGCTCTTTGGCTCAGGAGTCTGGAGAAAACCAAATTCCAGCCGCTGCTTCAAAACACGTTATTCATACATCACGTATCTGGTTTCAATCCTAATTTTTAGCTAATAAGGCGCTTACTGGTGAAACCTCATTTGGCACTGACAGACCGCTCTCACCTGTTTACTCTGACGGAGTGATAAAATCTTGTGATATTACGACTTTATTCTCAAAATATTTTGACTTTATTCTCGACATCTCAATTTATTATTTTTTCCCCTAGAGCGTCCCTAATTCTCTGTCGTAGTTAATGGACTAATCTTTCATGTAAACACTTGATTTGTGGCTTGAAACAGTGCGTCTCAGTGTTTGAGCCGTCACGTGGTTCAGTCTCAGAGAGAGGATTAGATTAGATTAGACAGTCATATGTGTCCAGTCAGCTCTGCGGGGCTGCAGCTTCTCAACAGTGCAGTGCAGATTTCAGATGAGTGTACTCTCAGAGAGGATGTATGTTCAACGCATCTGTGCATTCAGTTTGACGAGACACACATTTCTGGTGCAGTCTGTCTACGTGAGGAAACTGCATCAGCAAGACATGATTCACATTTAAGAGAAAGAAATCTTTAAAAGTCACCAGCATGTAGCGGATCAGAGTTTTAGAAACATTTCACATAGTCAGAGTCGATCTGAAGGCAAAAACAATCTCATTGTTCACCGTGAGTGGGCGGGGCCACAGAAACACAGCTTTACTTGCTAATAGAGCAACAAAGAGGACAGAGGTGTCACTCAGTTTTAGAGGCAAATGGCTCTAAAATACTACAATATCCAGAAGACCCAGCAGGTGTTGCCATGTAGAAGAAGCATTCAGAGCTGTAGCAAATTCAGAAAGCTTTGTTTTTGAAATAAGGAACAACACACTGAATCATAGCTGCTGAGTTTATCCCAGGTTGACCCAGAATCTCTCTCAGGAGGCTAATCTTTTGCTTCAGCTCACCGTTAGCGGCACATTTAACAGACTTTGAGTTCAGTGATTGAATATTTCTTACTGACATGCACAGAATGGAGGGTTAGGGTGGATCGTAAATAAGTACATTTACTTGAGTACTGTATTTAAGTACAGTTTTGAGGTACTTTACTTGAGTTTTTTCCATTTTCTGCCACTTTGTTCTTCTACTCCACTACAATTCAGAGGCAAATATTGTACTTTTTACTCCGCTACATTTATATGATACCTTTAGTTAGAGATTCAGATTAATGATACAAAATATAATCAACAAATAAATTATTATTATGTATTATTATGGATAAAGATAAGACTTTATTGATCCCTTGGTGAAATTCATAAGCTATATATTTAATTTTTGACAGTCTTTTACTTTACATTTGTATTTTGAAGTTTATTCTTTGTCAATAAAATTAGCCGATAAGCTAACCTGTGGCCCCGCCCACCAACTTGTAACTCAACCAATAAGATGATCCCCGCCTTCAGAGCAGATCTGCCTCTCAGCAATGTTTCTTGAACTAAAAGCACAATCTGCAATTGCTGCCCAACACCAAACACACACACACACACACACACACACACACACACACACGAACAAACGTCCACTTCAGAAGCACTTCAGTGTCCTACCTTGCAGTCATGCTGCGCCATAAGAGAGCTCCTGTGGAGAAGAAGAAATCTATTATTCATCATGACTGCGTAGGTCACATCATTGTAAAATACCATAACAATGAGAGTAAAATGGCTAGGAAAAATAAGACTTTTATCTACATTGGGCACTTGCCCAGTGAAGCATTATGGCATTTATGGGGAAAAGCTGTCACATTTTTGTCATTTTCCTAAAATTGCAAACTGGCATCTACCACTGCGCTTTAGTTTCATTGGATGAAATTCAAATTACAGTAACGATTTACTTTAGCCCCTTCTTATTTAGCATTAATAAGCAGTAAATAACAATGTAAAAACAAAAGGTTTATAACACACTATAATCGTAGAAAAGGTTTCAGTCGTAGTCATCTGGACACTGTTTTCAGAATCAAGACGTTTTGGCTCCCATCCGGAAGTCATTCTCAATTGTGACACACTATAATGTAACTGTAAGCAGATGTAAGGGTTTATTCATGTATTTGTCAGCAACTGTAACACCCATAAGTGGAGGCTGCTGTTTACACAGATAATGAATTAAAATATAGAAAAAGGAAGTTGTAATTATATAAAATATACCTTCAAATGAGAAGTTCTAATTATTGACAAAGACATAAAGTAAAGTACTTTAATAAACACTTAAAATGCCCTTATATCTGCTCACATCTACATTATACCTTGTTACAAACCATTTATTACATGATTCTTAGTAATTATAAATATTGTGGTTTAAGGGACAGACACAAAGTGTTGACACAAAGTTGAAAGAACACTATTGTCTAAAACATTGTTTGCTGCAGCAGTAAGATTTCCTTTCAT
Source organism: Siniperca chuatsi (assembly GCF_020085105.1). Taxonomy (NCBI): domain Eukaryota; kingdom Metazoa; phylum Chordata; class Actinopteri; order Centrarchiformes; family Sinipercidae; genus Siniperca; species Siniperca chuatsi. The sequence continues at coordinate 3,588,566 of NC_058054.1, forward strand.
TGGAACTAAGAGGCCCAAACCATTAAAAACTGCCCCAGACCAGAAGCACGTGGACAGGAGGGCATTATGTATTTCATAGTGAGTAAGATTGTTATGTAGAAATATATTTAGCCTGAAATCAGCAGAGAAAAGAGCCTCATCCTGAGATGCTGTAGATTACAGCTACATGCAAACTGTGGCTGCAGCATCTGATCTGCTCAGTTCTAACTACTGGAAACATCTGGATGTGGCATTACGTGCAGGTTATCTATCTATCTATCTATCTATCTATCTATCTATCTATCTATATATATATATATATATATATATATATATATATATATATATATATATATATATGTGTGTGTGTGTGTGTTAGTGTTTAAGTGGATTTCTGGCATTATTACAATCAACCAATACCAATATTAAGAGTACAAGGGTTGGAGCCACAGCTAAGTGCTGAGTAAGACGTAAAGATGAAAAGCTATTATTATTTCTCTGGATAAGAGAAAATTACAGTGATACATTTCATCTTATTTTCATTTTGCTTATAAAAACATCACTGACATTATGAATACATGCGTCTAAATTGGAGTGCAATGGTGAGCAATGGGCAGGCTGATGAGTGACCATGTGCGTCTCATCCTCATCTCAGACTCATCGGGCTAACGAGTCGCCATCAGGGTGAAATCATCGGAGAATCTGAGCTGGACTCACATCCAGCAGCTTGGATAAACTGCGGCCAGCGTTGTTCAATTAGACATTATTTTCATAAATGAATAATCTGCCAAATATCTTCTCGATTCAGTGATTGATCGTTTGGTCTAACATCAGAAAACACTTAAAAATCAACCCATCACAGTTTCCAGGAGCCCAAGATGATGCCATGAAATGTCTTGTTTTATCCGACCAACAGTCCAAAACCTAAAATTATTCAATTTAGTTTAATGTTTAATGTAATACGGTATGCTCCTTTATATAACTAATGTGTTTTTTTTCGAACCAGTTGGACTTCTTTTTAGTAATGTGACCGTGTTCCCAGATTCCAACAATTAACTCGGTGAGTACAATTACTGATAGAAATGATGGTCAAAACTATGAAAATAAGAATCAAGCTGTGATGAGCCGCAATTATCCTTTCAGCAGTTCGTGTACTTTGACAAATACTAATATTTCCTTCAGGTGCAGAATACCTGTGTAACTACCATAATAATCCTGAAGATATAAAGATTGTAACTACTGGTAACTAATGTTATAGTATTAGTGTCTTAATGTGTATTAATATGTAGTAACTGAAGGTACAAACACGGAATAATTAGATTTAAGTTAGAAAGTTGCAACTAACGATTATTTTCATTATCGATGAATCTGCCTATTATTTTTTTAATTAATCAATGAATCATTTGGTCTATAAAGTGTCAGAAAATGGAGTAAAATGTCTAAAGCCGAAGGTGAATTATTCAAATTTATAATTTTGTTCGACCTACTCTCCAAAATTCACAAGATATTCAGTTTACTATCACATAAGATAAAGAAAAGAAACAAATGATCACATTTAAGAAGCTGGATAATGTTTGGCTTTTTGCTCGAAAAATGACTTAAAGGACTAATCGATTATCAAAATAGTGGCTGATTAATTTTCTGCTGATCAACTAATCGGTTCAGCTCTAATTTACAGTTTCTTTTATCAGGAAAATTAAAATATCTAATATCCACGATATTACACATTTTTTCATATCTTGGATTTGATTTGCATTTTATGACGGAAGAAGAGAAAGGTCTTGTCGTGTCACCTGTGGGTCTGGACCGAGCGATGTCTCCGGCGGTCACCATGACGACCAGCAGAGCCAGCAGGACGGCCACGAGGCTGTAGGCTCGGAGAGAGCTGAAGGCCACAAACCTGAAGAGAAACAAAACAAAGGTTTCACTCACATCAGACACTGCTGTTACATCAGCATCAGCATCAATGATACAGGATTACAAAGGCCTTGCTTGTGATATAAAAGACCCTTTATTATACTGGCTTATTATTTCCCATTGAGTACTTTATGGAAAAGTACTGTAGTAATGCTGGAATCGAAGAAAAGCTATGAACTACATCTGGAATGACACAAAGGACATGTCCTCACTGTGGTCAATGGGAATTTGGAAAGGCAAAAATAAATTCAAATAAATGTAATTTATATTTCTCCACCAGAATTATGTCGTTGCATCTGAAAGCCACTTTGAAACAGCATTTGGACCACTGTGTAGGGAGATAACTGTTAAATGAATATATAAAATGGGAACCAAGTCGTTTAGGGGGGGGTGCATTGGATGAATTTGGCCTCATGATCTCAGTATTTCTAAATTCCTTGCTGAGGCACTGTCACAAACTAATTCTGTAATGATACACCACCATAGCGGACACTGAGGTCATGTCCTCTGTATTATTTCTGGGAATATTTCTTTTATTTTTTTAGCAACCCAGGGGGATTAACAAACTACAGTATTTAAAAGACCAACAAATAGTGGCTCTTTTAAAGGCTGTGTTTTTAGACTCTATACATTTTTAATTTGACTACTTTTCTACTTTCTAGGCCACAAACATTAAATAAAATATTAAGTATTTCCCCACTGTTACATCATTTTATTCCTGGCAGTGTGGAGAAATAAAATGAACAGAAAACATAACTTAACCATCAACTGAATTAATAAAAATTAAATAAAAAATCCAAATAAATACAACATTTTAGACACTTTATTCAAATTTTTTGTGTTTATGCATGGGGGTTAGGGGGTCATTAGGGGGACTTTGCACTAATGAAATCTTGACTGTATAGATATGGATATTATTGTGAATTTATATAATATAATAAATTTTGAAAACAAGTCCAAACAAACAATGCAAACCTCTGATCTTTCAATGTCACGGGGATATATAGAAACACCATAAGATATAAAGAATACCATTTATTTTGTTCAATATTAGTGGCTGTAAAAGTGTCATTGTTTGCCCTTTGGAGGAGCCTGTTGTAGTAATTGTGAAGGAAAAGGGGGATTTAAAGGAGTGTTATCAGAAAGGGAGTCTGTCTGATATCCCTGCGTCATGATGCCTACCAGATCACCGTGTTGGCTGCAGCAAACAGGGCTGAAGTCCTGCACGGTCTCTGCTTCCAGCTGACCAGGCCGCTGAGACGACACCCTGCGCGGCCGCGAGGCGTCTCCTCCCCGCGGTGTGCCCGGCCCAGCGGCCCGGCAGCCGCCTCCCCGCCGCCCGCGGTTGCTGTTTCCCGGCTCCCCAGCATTGGAAAACGACCGGGGCCCCTCCGCTCTGCCGCTCCGCTCCTCCAGCAGAGATCGGTGTCAAGTTAACCGGACGGTTTACGGTAGTAGTTCCGGTGATGGGGTTTTTCAAAATAAAAGTCACCGCGTTGCTCACTTAGGTATAACCATAGCGTTAAAAAAGTGAACATAAATAATAATAATAATAATAATAAAACTTTATTTATAGAGCACTTATCAAAACAAAGTACAAAGTGCTTCACAACAAGAGAAATAAAATACCACAGTGAATGACGAGATATAAAGAAATAAGATACATAAAATACACAAAAGCAATAAAATAACAGTAAAATAAACAGCCAGTTCAGGTAAAATCAGGATCTGCTTTCAGATAAAAATGTGTTTTGAGACGAGACTTAAACGAAGACACTGACTCAGTAAACCTAATTTCTTGGGAGACAACTTGCGCAATAAAGCAGTAGCTGAGCAGTGGTTCCCAACCTGGGGGACGAGACTCCTGAAAGGGGTTACAGAGGTTATAAATCTGGGGGGGTTAGCCTACAAGATCATTAATATTATAGGAGGGAATAAAAACACATTTCTTCTACACAAAACTCTGTTTATTTTTCTGACTTTTCTTCTTGCGACTTTGTAAGGAACAATCAATGATGACTGAGATATTTGCTAAATGTGACTTCAGATACAGCTCACCATCGGCTCAGCAGTGGGAGTCATTTGTCAAGACTTTGTTTTGTATTAGTATATAAGTTAGACCATCAAATGACATCACGTCCACTTGACACCCATGGAAGTAAAGTATACACCTACAGGGGAATAGCAATTGCTGGAAGTGTATTGAATTTAATTTCAGCGACTGTAATGGTACTTTGTTTTCATTTATGCCTTTTATTGAGTATTTAAAAGACCAACAAATAGTGGCTCTTTTAAAGGCTGTGTTTTTATACATTTTTAATTTGACTACTTTTCTACTTTCTAGGCCACAAACATTAAATAAAATATTAAGTATTTCCCCACTGTTACATCATTTTATTCCTGGCAGTGTGGAGAAATAAAATGAACAGAAAACATAACTTAACCATCAACTGAATTAATAAAAATTAAATAAAAAATCTAAATAAATACTGAACGCTGAATTTAATTTCAGCGACTGTAATGGTACTTTTGTTTTCATTTATGCCTTTTATTGTGAAAGACAGAATCGTCACACTTCCTGTTTTGTTACATTTTTTTTGACTTGAAGCAGCTGCAGACTTCAGCTGCTTGTTTTGTTGTGGTTCAGGTCATTGACGTCAGGTGCGTGTGTGTGTGTGTGTGTGTGTGTGTGTGTGTGTGGACCATAGTCTGTATAAAATAGGTGTAGATGTGTTTGAGTGTGAAGTCATTAGTTTGTGTTATATTGTTATAGATATAGCCTACTGTGTATTATATAGGCCAAGTTACTATCTATGTAAAATATGGACAGAAGAAAATGAATATTAGAATTAGGTGACTATATATAGGCTGCAATTTCATTAATTTCATTAAGATTTCTGATATTGAAATAGAGTCAAATGATTCATGTGAAAGTCGCTTCTTTTAGTTCGAGATTTTGCTCAGCGCCAAACAGCAGACAGACAAACTTAGATACCAGCTGGTGAAACATCAGGGCTGTTTCTGTCAGTTTGTTTTTCTGTCCCCTAGTGGTCAAAATGACTCCCTGCAGCCTTAAAAAGAACTAATAAATACAATACAATATTAATAATACAGTAATGATGCACTTATCAATACACAACATTTATGTTACTGATGAATACGTGATTGTTTGCCAGTTTTACAATGTAGAAACCCGAAACACACATACAAAAAGACAAAGCAGAGTAAAACAAAGAAAACAATTTAACCACACTTGACCAACTGCAGGTGTAGCAGAGTTTATGGTTCCACTTGTCATTGTTTGCCAGTACTATCCATTAGTTAATAAGTTCGGTTTTTGTTGGTAAAAGTGTGTTTTGTGCGTGTTGTTTGTTAAAAGAGGGCTTCCAGTTTCCACAGCAAATGCTTTTGTGATGATCATCATATTGGTTGAGTGATTTATTGTATAGTAATTTGCTGAGCTCACCACCTTATCTGTGACTTTGGTAGCTTCAGAAAGCTCCGTGGTGCAACTTGCTAAGCGACAGTTAGCTAAATTATTTCTTTCTTTGTTTTACTAGATTTCTGCAGCTCGTTACCACGAAGTTGGCTGTGAGAGACCAAGTATCATTCAGTTGGCATCAGAAGAAACGGCTGGTTGGAGCCAGAAAGTGACGGTGTGTGCCTGATTCATCACACAATGCAACAGAGAGTACACGACTGCTACACAGGATGCAGTGTGTATCAGGCAGGAGCGGTGACAACTTCTGTGTTAACATTTTTGACAAGTTTGGCTGGTCAGCCTGCACACACTGTAATGATTGAAGCCAAGTACTACAGTATGCTATAATTGTGGTCACACACCCGCCATTTTTCATGTACCAGTTTGCCAAATTCAATTGAATTTGCAGTATAAAACCAGCCTAATAGTCTTACCATGAACACAAACGTACCTGCAGTTACAGAAACCATAAAATTGGCTTAGTTACGAACATTGAGGTCAGTGCATAACACTATTGTGACTTCTAATGGGCAGTTGTCATTATTTTTGACAGTTAGGACTAAACGATTAATTAGGCAAACAAAATATAATAGCTAGATGAATGCGGCCTGTGTGTGGGAGACGCTGTATGACAGACAGCAGACTGGGCCACTTGCCACACATGACAGAATCAGAATTAATCCGTTATAGGGAGTAACGGGGAAGCTAAGAACTACAAAGACACGATGACCCATTTTACACTGCCGCCTGCACTGTTCTGGACCCAAATCAAAATCAGAGCCCAGTCCCAAACCGTGATCTCCAACAATGACCTGCTCCGCTTTCCACTGTCGGGGCAACTCCTTCACTCCACGCCATCCATAACGACGTGAAGTGTGCGTGACGTTGAATTGTTGGTTTCAGAAATTTACAGAAACCGTTGGACACAGCCCAGTTTAGAAAAGTATCAGAAATTCCTTTTACAATTTGTAGGTCCTTAAAAACCTTTTACTAGATATTTAGGGTTTATCAACAGATATAATAGAAGAGTTTAAATTACACTTTGAAAACCAGATTCTGTGATTTTTTTTATGTTGGGATAACCCTTTGGTTATCTTTTGATTGTACAAAATGGAGAATTGTACAAGTGGAATCAAAAAATTCTTGGAGCATATATCCACTGCTATTTTTGTATTCAGGCGTGTGTCTAAGTTTGTACACAGATCAGTTTATGTAACGGCGTGGATGGATAACTGAACGGGCCCTAACGGGCACAGGTCCAAGGGCCCAAGGTGTCAAGGGCCCCTGGACCAGAGCCAGTGGTTAAAGGGACTGTTAACATTTCTTTTTGGAAAGTTAATCGAACAGCTACAAAGATGCAAAATGACCACTCAAAAACAACCAGAAAAAGCTGTGAAACTACCGCAAAAAAACGCGAAACATTTAAAAAGAGACACAAAACGACCACAAAGAGACAACAAAATGTGGCAGCTTCGTTTGAAGCTTGTCTCTTTCCATCTGGGTGTCTTGTTCCTATGTAGGAGGAGTGGGGGGCCTTTTACATGTCTGTGCTCAGGGGCCCATTGTTCATAATAAGCCCATGTATAAAGGTGAAAAAGGAAGAGGAGGGATCATCACAAGGTAGATAAAAACAAATACTTAATTAAAAAAAACACATTTTCTGCATTTTTAGCTGACTTCCCATAATGTTAAAGAAATGTTCGAGAAAATAGGGATCATGAAATTAATTTAGCTGCAGAAATATTTGTTTTATGAAGAAAAATCTTCAGACAGAGTGATATGAAAAACTGTACAAAGAACACACACACACACACACACACATTCATTCATTCAGTATGTTTTAAAGCATGCATTCACACACAGTTAAGCTCATACACACACACAGACACAAATACACACTGATTTTTTGCGAGCAGTTGTACACACAAATTTGCATAGTTACACATGGGTTGTGTTGTGTGTGTGTGTGTGTGTGTGTGTGTGTGTGTGTGTGTGTGTGTGTGTGTGTGTGTGTGTGTGTGTCAGCCACTAATTGGACTGAATTTCACTGAGCAACAAAAGATCAGGCTCGAAAATTCCAGCTCTGGTTTGTACAGGCTTTGCTTTGTTGTCCCTTCGCCTCTGTTTGTTCTCTTCTAATGCTGTGTTAACAGTTATCTCTCTCCCTCTCTCACCCTCTCTCTCCCTCTCTTTCTCTCTGTGTCTTTCTTTCAGTCTCTCTCACTTTCCCTCTTTTTTTTTTTCTCCGTGCGGCCCATGAAAGGCTCTTTCGCCCCAAACGAAGCACAGTTACCCCAACTGCCCGAAGGCAGGCGAACCCCGAAGGCCAGAACTCACGAGGGACTTCCCACATCAACTCCCATATCTCTCTCTCTCTCACACACACACACACACACACACACACACACACACACACACACACACACACACACACACATACACTGCAGGAGCCTGCTGGACAGCCACAATGAAGCCCAGACCTTCAGTGGAGTGGACCGTTGTCACCGCCTCCATCTATGGGAAACTTGCCGTGTCCCTCGGTGCTGAACCTGGACCTGAGCTTTTGGTGGGATTTTTTTGTTGATCTCGAGGCAGGATAGAGCGAGTAGGATGATGACTGCGCTGCAAAGCACGGAGGAGGGTGGAGGTGGTTGTGGCCACATGGACATACTGAGCACCGAGGAGCTGGAGTGTAAGATCTGTTACTGTGAGTACAACCTGGGGAGTCGCAGGCCGAAGGTGCTCGAGTGCTGCCACCGTCTGTGTGCCAAATGCCTCACTAAGATCCTGGACCTGGGTGAGTCGCCTCCCAACGCTGTGGTTTGCCCGTTCTGCCGCTACATTACCAGACTGCCGGGGGAGGCGGTGAGCAGCCTGCCAGATGACTGCAACCTGGTGGCGGCGCTGACCCTCCAAAGCAGGAATCACAGGAACCTCCACTTCCACCAGGAGGCGACCACAGAGCTGCTCCTCAGCCCCAGGCGCCTGAGCTCGCTGATGGGAAACCCACCTATGACATCCCCTTCCTCCTCCTCCTCTGCTTCTTCCTCCACCACCTACTCCTCCATCCGGGGCTCCCCTAACTTTGTGGTCATTACCATCATGGAGCCTCCGCCGGTGCCTGCATCCACCCAAGACCTTCACCTCCACCGCCAGCCGCGTGGATCTCACACATCAAACCGGGGGTACCGCTCGTCCAGTCTGGACTCCATGGCGTCCATCACGCAGAGGTGGACGTTGTGGAACTGCGCGGCCCTGCTGTGCCAGACCTCGGCCCGGGCGCTTGTGTGGGTGCTGGGGCTACTGTACTTCAGCTCTCTGCCCATGGGGGTTTACCTGCTCATCATGCAGAGGACAACGCTCGGGGTGCTGCTGGTGAGCCTGGTTCCTGCCAGCCTCGTCATGATCATGGTCTACGGGTTCTGCCAGTGTATCTGCCATGAGTTGTGGGACTGCATGCCGCCGTAATGGGACCAGATGAATGGCCAATGGTTTGCTTTGAATATGCCTGACAATGGACCTCCAGAATTCACTAATGGGGATGTTACTGTGTAACTGACCATGTAAACACTTACTTCAATAGGAGAAAAAATGCTCCTTTTCTTTATTGAAGAAGAGAGCAAGAACATTATGTACATCACAAATGGAGCTCACAGTTTGGGGCTTTTTATTATTGTACATGTTAATTTGTGCTTTGTTTAGCTTGGTAGCCAACTAATTACCCATTAAAGCTCAAAATGTCAGATTTAGCTAAAACTTTAATGCCAATTTTGGTGGAATCGGCTAAATATTACGTATAATAACCTACTGTTACAGTGAGAAACCTGAAGGTATTTAAGGTGTTAATAATAACTCTCTGACACAGTCACAAATATAGACAGAATATACAATAGTTTGATTCCGAAATAAAATGGTTACCAGTTAACGCCTGTTAAAGGTGATTTTTGTTAAAGCTGCAGAACCCTTTTATACATATCTTGCTTCTGTGTGTTTTGACTGGTAGAGCGTGGAAGTCAGTCAACTTTTCCCAAATATTTTGAGATTTATGTCATGCAGCTAATTTGTAAATTTAGTGAGTTTTGGATTTATTTTGTTTTGTTTGTTTGTTTGGAGGGGGGTCTCGACACCACTACAGCTAATTTGTGCTCAGAAAATGTATGCTGCCATGGTGGTCCCAGGAAAAGGAGAAGTACATTCACCTGGAGACCCATGTTCAACCCCCGGCAGCCAGAAACTTTATCAAACACAATTAGCAGTGTGCAAAGGTGGGAAGCCAGTGAGGGATCACACCTTTGAAAACATGGTAAAAAAAATGGGGGGGAAATGCTGAAAAGTACATAGTAAAAATCGCACTATGCTTTGTAATGAAAAAGTGACTGAAAGCTGTCAGAAGCTTCACACCATTATCATTTTTGTATTAGTTCTTCTATGACAAATATTGCACACATTTGCATAAAATTAATTAGATTCAGCTTTTGCAGGTTATTCACTTTGTGAATATTTTTAGTTTTTTTTTTTTTTTTTTGGGGGGGGGGTTACTGTTATGTCCAAGCCCAAATCAAATTGATAATTGTCTCTATTGGGAAGCTTTTATTTTTATCAAGTTATAATAACAATGATCACAATGTTCCCTATGATAATCTTTATTTTTATTTACAGAGCACAAGTTGCAAAATGCTTCACACAAAGCAGCAAATTAAATTCAACAAATCATAAAATAATTAGATTGTATCATAAAATAGATAATACAAGTTCCAATAATGTCAGATAAAAGAAATAAAGAGACAGTTCTAGTAAAATTGTAAAATCAGGAAATGCTCTCTGACAAAGGTATGTTTTAGGAGGAGAATTAAAAGATGACACTGGCTCAGCCAGCCTTATCCTCTCGGACAGGTTGTTCCAGAGACACGGGGATCCTGACAGCAACCTGTCCTGTACATCTTTAAGCCTCTGGAACAGATGAAAGCCCTTAGATCAAACTAAGTATACAGTGTAGGAAATTTAGCGAGGCTGTGAAGAGCCTTTAAAGTAATCGATAAGATCTTAAAATCAATTCTAAATTATACTAGCCAGTGTATAGTAGCCAGTGTTAGGAGGCTAAAGCAGGTGTGATACGGTCAAGCTTTGTGGTTCTGATTAAAAGTCTGGCAGCTGAAATAATTCTAAGTACCAGAAATTGCCTTCAGAACTTATTCTATAAGAAGTAGAAGCAGAAGAAGGAGGTCAGTAAGAATGAAAATTAAGATGAGACGAAATAGCAGGAGCTTGTTAAACTGCAATTAATTAAGGTAGATTTCTTCTTCGGATTCTTTATTATGTTCAGTTCAGTCTGCACTGCAGTGTATTGTATTACTCATATCTCATTCTCTGTGGTGAGTTCAAGCCTGAACCACCAGAGGGTGCTGTGACAGCTCTCCGCTCCCCTCACCTCCCCCTTCTCTTTGGGACATCCTGCACTGACAGCTAATATCCAGCGTCTGCATTCAGTTTGTCAGTGTTTGTATTAAATGACAAGGAAAGGGCTGATGATACAGAGTGACTGATGATCCTCCAGTGCCTCACTAGATTATCTCAGTTTAAAAAGCTCAGATTGTTGAATCAAAGGATGATGCAAAGGCTGCAAAAGTGTTTACACAAAGAATTTGAAAGTCAAATGAAACATTCATGCTGCTATTACTTGATACTGTCTGAACTGCAGAAGTCAGGCCCAGAATGACCCCCTGTTTCTCCCACTATCTGTGCATTGTGAATGTATTAGTTGGTAATTACTAATTACTTTGTGGTAACTCAGTTAAGCAAAAATTAATGCAGAAATATGCACCGTGTAAGTACAAGATAAACTGAAATAATAAAGGCTTTAAAACTAGATGTTGTGCCTCGAGATTACATAATAATGCAGATGCACCTTAAAGGTAACCCGTGGAGTTTTGCTCCGTAGAGCTACTGGTGGTCAGAAACCCCACAGGGTCCCTTTAAAGACTCTGTCATTGATGGTTTTCCAGCATTGGCAGAGTCAAGAACGACTTTTTCATCATACTTTAATCTTTTATTTCTTTCACTTTGATTCCTCTATATTTTTGTATCACCAAAATCTATGGCAGACTTTGAAGAATAACATTTAGCATGTAAAACAGTATAAAGATCACATTTCAAATAGATTTCCTCAGGAATGAATACACGTTTTCTTGATACTTAAATGTAAATAAAAATTTTAAAAAGCATCCAGATCCTTTATTCAAGTAAAAGATAAATACCAATACATTAATGCAAAAATACTCCATTACAAGCTCCATTGCATTAAAAATCTTTTTGTTGGGAACCACTGGTTTAATCTTTAACAGTGTGTTGTATTTTATATATTGTATTGTGTGTTTTTTATATAAATTCTTTTTAAGTATTTGTTTCCTTGTCAAGATGATGTTAAACTCCACCCGACCAGTCATCCAAGCAGGATATAAAACAAACAGTGAGGATATTTTCCCAGAACAGTTTGTCCCCGTTCTGCTTCTGCAACACACGTCTTGCTGATGATAAACAGTCCAGGCCTTCTACCATTTGTGTTTTCCAGTGGACTCTGAATCTGAATCTGAGCAAGTGCTTCCCTACAGGGAGCGTAACATCATTTCAGATTCCTTTTTAGTGATGCAATGAACATTCCCACATGTTGGTGTGAGGGACTTTCACAGGCTGTGCAAACCAAACTGAAGAAAAAAAAACAACACTCCCTTCAGCCTATAGTCTACCTCATAACTCTGATCAGAGCTACTGGAAACGAAAACAACATGATGGTTTAAAAGACCTTATCCATTCACTGGCGATCATGGATAATATATTACTGTCAACCATTTGTTAAATGATGTTGTAGTGTTTTAGATATTTGTTGTGACAGTGGATTACCAACCAGCCAACTGTCCCAAGGCCCCAGACCGTCCAGGGTCCCAAAGGCCCTAAGTTCAGTGTGTGTTAATTAGTTTGGGGTCATTTGATTAGTTGTAAATTTGTATGATAATATGCTCTACAGCACAATGTTAACTTAAAAGATAAGGACCTTTAAGGTGGCTCCTGCATTTTTACCAATCCTGAGGAACTATCTTGTGGAGGGACCCTTTTTTATTTCAGTTGATTTTATGCTGAAATACTGTTAATCAAATAAAGTAACTGAAAAGCACTTTGGTTAAGGTTAGTGAAAGATCTTGATTTCGGTTAAGTATTAATAAAGAGAACACATAGTGCCCTGAGCTTCACGTCACTGTTGACTTTTTCAATTATTAACCAAGACCATGGTCTTTCCTTAACCTTAATCAGGTGCTTTAAGTGCCTAAACGTAACCATAAAAAAAAAATGTTAATCATGCTTCAGCGGCTACAAGCGGATATTGTAAACAAAACAAATGAAATACATTGTTATTATGCATTTTGCAGATATGTTCAGTAAGAACATTTTGCAAGTTGGCAGATGCATTCATTTAAAATGTTTCCTCATTATGTTGTAAAAAAACTTAATTGATGGACAGCTCATTGGTAGTATATATGGATGTAATTTCTAGGAGACAGGGTTGGTTTCTGAGGCTCTTGGCAAAATCTAATGAAGCTGCTATGTGTAGTTTGCTGTGTGCACTTTACCTGATTGGTACCTAAAGGGGAGGTACGCTGATTTTACACATCATAGAGGTAGGGGAGTACTACTGCATACGTGAAAAAGTTGTATAAAGCATTTAGTGTCACCAGAGGGAGCTGTGTGAAGTCTGATAAATTGCCTCAAATGATGTCACTTGAGTCAGTGTCGGTTGGGGAAGAAGACTACAAGTTTGAAAATGAAAAAAGAAAATCTGGGGGTGTGGAGTTAGAAAGACATTTGCTTACCAGACCTTTGAAGCCCGCTCCTCATCTCTGCTGGAAGCTAGCGGCTCGAGGCTACATTAGCTGCTAATAGCAAAACACACGGATCTTCGACAGAACTGTCTGTGGCCATGTTGCATTGTGGGTAATGTAGGCAACAGGTTTGGACAAGGAAGAAGACGTAAATCCGGTTCTGCTGCAAAAATTCTGTTCATCTCCATTTTACAGATGTGACGAAACCTGGACAAATAAAACCCAAACTGTCTGCATAGCTACAAACTACTGGAGGTAAATGAGAAAACATTAATATCTGGTTCTGCAACAGTCCAGATATGTTTTAACACATTTTACAAAACAGGGTAAAAACTTCTTGAATTGAAGTGCTGTATCATTCAAGCTGTATTGATGATGTTGATGAAATAAATAATGCCCCCCCCAAAAAATGGCAAATCTTAACAGCTGAGTTAAATTATTTTAACAATTGTATTATCTAATATATAATGAATATACACTTTCCAATGATAGTTCCCAGTCACATACTGTACATTAGTACTGCAAGTCAAGTAGATAATGCTATATACTCTTCAGCAAGCTGCTTGTCCAGGGATATTAAAATAGAATTAAGTGTACTTTGAATAAATGTTCTCACATATAAGGTCTGTTTAGTAAAATTCAAGAGTTAACAGATACAAAGCACACTGTGATAATAAAACAATATAAATAGTACTTAAGAATAGGTGATGGATACAGACTACTGATGATGATGATGACTCACTGACTGTGTCTACCTTGTAAACCTACTGATGAGTTAGTTCTTGTCCTGTTTTAACACCACACCGTCTATCTGCTGCACATTCACTGCTCATTCTGTGTATTTATTTCACATTCCCATAGGAAGTGAGTGTAGCTGCTCTCAGCCAATCAGATTTGCGGATAAGGCTCCGACAACAAACAAAAGATCGAGGCTAGCTGAGCTCATTATACTTTGTCGATCCGTCTAACCTAACGTTAGTTGTTACTTTGCTCCCAACGACGACCATCTCCTCCGTCTTTTAACTACTTTCTTCTGATCCTGCGCGGCAGACAGTCTTCTTCTAGGGTCTATTTGTGGCTTTGTGTCAGCTAATGTCAACCTGAGCCATTTCAGCGATCGCTTTGCCTTTGCTGGCCAAGCTAAACGCGTTAGCTAGGTTAGCTACTCGGCTAACCAGCACTGGCTGCCTCTCTACGACCAGCAAAGCCAGTTAGCTTAGCCTGCTAGCTAGCTTTGCTAAACCTCCCTTTAAAACTTGACACTGACTGACACAAGTGGTTCTGGCTTGTTGCTGACAAGCCAATTTACTAAAACTCGTGTCGTAGCCATGTCTGGACAGTCGTCGGGCTGTGGGTTTCTAATGTCGGTTGTTGTCCACGGAGATTCGGCTCTGAACGAGCAGGAAAAGGAGCTCAACCAGCGACTCCGACGGCTCTATCCAGCCGTTAATGAAAATGAGACTCCGCTTCCTCGGTCCTGGAGCCCGAAGGACAAGTTTAGCTACATCGGGCTCTCTCAGAACAACCTCCGTGTACACTATAAAGGTATGACACTAAGACACACTCAAGTTTAGCACTTTATTGCCAAATGCTAACGCCAGGTTTGCTAACGTTAGCTTAGCTTAACGGTTAGCGGATCAAAGCCAACTGCCGTTGTGGCTAAAAACAAAGTAGGCTAGGCTAGTGGCTTCATCAACAACAAGGCAGAGGACATCTTGCAACCCGACCAGCTGGCGAGGTGTATCCACAGCCAGCATTGACCTACTAGCTCGTTAGCTTCTCTGCTACTCTGTTAACCAGTTTGTCAGCGATATGAACTGTCACCACGAAGCTTTCACGGCGGATGATCTGTCAGGCCATCTTTTGAAATAAAACAAATTGCACGTACAGTCATCCATAATCAAAGTGCATCTCAGGCTGGTTAGGCTCGATGTGAGTCACATAATCATATCCTTTTAACGTTAGCCAAAATGGACAGCCCTTTTGGTAGGCTAATGTAGCATTAATAGGTAATTAAATGGCAAGCTAATCATGATATTCGACACTGTGTATTTCCTAAGTTAATCAGAAGAATTGAAAGGCTTCCAGTGAAGTAATGTTACTTATTGATGACAGGATAGGCATAGTAGTTCTTTGCTGCTGGGGGTTTAATATCAAGTGTCTTGTCTGACATTCAGGTTGACTAGTTGCTTAGCAAAGCTATCAAGAGGGTTTTTGGTGCAGGCCTACAAGAAAAGGCTAGAGTTAAAAAAAAAAAAAAAAAAAAAAGAAGAAGGTGTAACTGTGCTTCCTGGGTGTGTTCTCCTATTCTGGGTCTGACCGGCCCTCTACACGCACTTTTCCTTGTTACAGCTAGAAGGTTCTGTCTCTCTTAAACAAATTCACCTGCATCTCTAATAGCAGCTCTGCAGATGTTGTGTAACTTAAGCATTCAAACATTGGAAACTTTTTACACGAACCACCTCCAGGGAGTGAAAGCAGATCACCACTTAAAAACAGTCACACTTTTCCACAGCAGTGTTGAGCTGAAAATGTCAGGCCATCTATGACTAACTAGGTTTTGCTCTGTCAAATTTCAGAGTGTTTTGTCACTCATTGGGTGGGATCTGAATCATACTGACATGAATGGAGAAAATCTAATTTTGTTAAAGATAGTCTTGGCCTCATCTTCAATAATTACCAACCATTAAATGTCTTGTTATCTAAAACCCACTTAACAGGATCTTCCATTAGGTATTTATTTATTTTTTTTTACAAAAACTAAATGTCACTTATGTTCAAATACCAAGGCCTGCTAAAAATGTTATAATACAATCATAAGAACCAGAGATGAAATAATGCACACGCATTAATCGCTTAAGTCAGGTTTTAAGCAAAAATGCCAAATTTTCACTGGTCCCAGCTACTGAAATGCAAACACTTGCTGGTTATCCTTGTCTTCTATAATAATACACTGAATAACTTTGGCTTTAGGAGTGTTGGTTTGACAAAAAAAGACATTTGAATATGTCAAGTTGTGCTCTGGGAGGTTTTGATGAGCATTTCCACTATTTTCTGACTAGTTTATGGACCAAGCAATTAATCGATTAATTGAGAAAATTATCAGAAGATTAATAAATAATAATAATAAATGTAATTAAAGCCCCAAGAACTACATCAATATTGCATTTTGAGACATTTGTTTAGAAAATAACATTGCTATTTGCGATGATGACACACATCTGCCAGGTGAACATGCTGATGTAGCTCATATTTCTACAAAACACATCTGAAAAGTGAATAAGCTGTGCAATATCTTAGAACAACTAAAGCATGTCACTAAAGTTAGGGGAAAATGTTATGGCAGAAAGTAGGAATAAGCATTACAATGAAAATATCAGATTACACAACATATGCCAATAGCATTTGGGAATCCCAGATTGCAGACAAAGTCTAAATAAGACAATAACGTCAGTAAATGTGGCTTACCCTATTCTTCATCAGACTTCATGATGACTATAAGGATCTGAGTTTGAATAGATCTTGAGACAATTAGGCTTTGTTCAGACTGCAGGCAAAATGGATTTGTTTTTCAAATCAGATGTTTAAGAGACTGTCCATATTGTTATTTGTAAGTGATATGGTCGGATTTGTGTGTCCAGACATCACCAACCTATCTGCATGGGTTGCTGTGGTAATGATGCAGGCATCAGTAACTATATACACTATGGAGATCCATCATGTCGCCACTTTGAAATCCGGTTTGAGCGTCTGGACTAAAACGCATCTGTAGAAATCCAATTGGAATCGCATTTCAAACCACCTCCCAGTGTGGCTTGGATCTGATTTACAAAAATCACATTTCATCTGGTTTTTGGCTCTCCAGACTTTCTAAAATCAGGATACAATCTGGATATGCCAAAAAACAGATTTGGGCTGGCAGTCTGAACAAGGCCTTAGTCAATCAATCAAGTTTATTTGTCACGTAATCAAAAGGTACAATCACAGTGACACGATTAATCGAGTAGTCGACACAAAATAAATTATCAATTAATCATTAAATCTTTTATCAAGCAAAAACATTGACTCTTGTTTTAAGATTGGCATTTTTACTGTTTTCTGACATTGTATAGATTAAAGATTAAGATTAAATTGAAAATAATAATGTTGCAATCTTAATTTTGAATACGGGCTGTGGGGGTGAAATTGTATTTCTTGCGTTTTCCTCACCTGAATGGTGTATTCATCTGGCAACCATTTTGTCACAAGAACAAATGTAAAATGGAGGTGAAAAGTTTTGTTTCTGTTTGCATACATTTCCTTTTCCAGATTTGAAGCGGCCCTAGGCTTTCCTAAGCAATATTATCCAGATCACTAATTAAACCTGCTTCATGGAACAGACTCCTAGTGAGATGGTCAAGACTTAACAACGCCCATTGTTAACCAGCTATCATTTAAACATCCTTATGAAATAAGAAATGCCTCCTCTTAGGGTTGAACAATTTGAGGAAAATATCTGATTGTGATTTTATTTATTTATTTGTTAACCAATATTACAATTGAGATTTTAAATTGTGATTTATTTTTTGTAGATTAAACTCCAGGCCTGCTGTATTGTGGTCTGCACAGAACTAGGCAAGATATGTGTATTTAGCATAATCACAAACTTATCTTGTTTCTACATAAAAACAATCAGATAAAATAATGCAGTTGCTTGTTGTTGAGCTCCTTCCAGGGTTCTGTTTTTCCCCCAAACCGTCTTCTTCAACTTCTAAGTAAACAGCTTGTTTTCTAAAACTGGCTGATTTAGCTCACATTTAGTCAGATATTATGTCAGTGGTATACTTGACATTACTCAGTATTTCCAAGTATTATCATGCCATTCAGACTTTAATAACAGTGACCTAGTTGTCCACTTAATGTAATAACTACAAATTGCTGCTAAGTAACATCTGACAATGTAAACATATCTGATACGTGACCCCTAATAATGCTGTTGACAGCTCTGCACTGTAGCTGCTTGAGCCAACGTTAGCTTTACAGACCGACAGGACGAGCTGCTTCACAGCCCAGAACCCAGGAGGTCCAGATTCAGAGCATTTAAGGTGATAATCTTATAACCACTGACGCATCTTGTGATCAAGGGTATTCATAAAAATGTCATCTAGTAAAATGGCATCATATGTTTCCCTTAAGCTAAATCTTCTCCTCCATATAAAGCTGAAAGTCTATTTCTATTTAAAGTCCCTCCCCACATTATATTCCTCCTGAACACCCTGTTTCATGTGGAAATGTGTCAAATGTGGAACGTAAATTATTTTACACAATTATTGTACACAAAGTACTACTAATAATAGAAATTTCCCTGAAAAAATATTGGGACAAGCACTAATTTGCCTTCAGGCTGTTTTTTTTTTATTTTTACAACGCAGCTTAGGTTGTAAAGCTTTCTTGGTATAGAGTCTCTGCAGAAGCTCCACCTCTCGTCTGACTTTGACTTCTCAGAGTAGTACTCTTTCAGTGTAGGAAAATAACTGCCGAGTATGGTCAACGGACCCTTTTGGGTTAAGTAGAAAACATAAGGAACTTTTTAAAAAGACTAGACTCCCGTTGAAATCTGCTGGAGAGGTGTGTCCTCTGTTTGATCTAGCTGACAGCGATAGTGTGATTTAATCCTCTCCACAGTCAGTCGTGCTAAAAATCTACGTACTGTGCTTTGAATTAAAGTGAATCAAAATGGATGATGAGAGACAAAATCAAAATTGGTGGTCATCAGCCTAAGTAGCTGTAGAAAAGCTTCTGTGTGCCTTCATACTCAGCATTTCTGTCCCTTTTATATGATATTGATATTATTCATACCTCCATTACTGCTGTGCAATATCCACCGTCTCATAATAATCTCAATAAGCTACGCTTAACTCGACAGTACATGCACTACTACTTATTACTTATATTATTACATTGTATTATTATACCGTAATATCATCATCAACCGGTAAACCCACTTGGTACTTCACACTTATTTTATTTTATACTTATACCCACCTAGTACTTAATTTATTTTCTGACCTGTTTTTATACTGTATTGTATTATATTTTTTGCTACTACTTTCTCCTGTGTGCACTGACGTAAAGACGAGCTGCTGTAACAAAGTTTTCCTTCGGGGATCAATAAAGTATTTCTGATTATAGAATGATCCAGTATCCATGTGTAATGACCACACCCTGTTGCTCTTGTGTCTGTTTTACCCTCACCTGAAGGTCATGGCAAAACCCCTAAAGATGCAGCGTCTGTACGGGCCACCCACCCCATCCCAGCAGCCTGCGGCGTCTATTACTTCGAGGTGAAGATCATCAGCAAAGGCCGAGATGGGTAAGGACACAAAACAAAGCAAAACATTTCAGAAAGACCGCAAAACATTTCAGAAAGACCACAAAACTTGATTTACAACACTTTTAGCTACGTTAGCGGCTTGGCTCAAGGGACGGCAGCGTCTGTCTGTTTCTCCAAGACTTTAGTCCAAAGTAAAGTTCCTGTAGAGCTAAGAACTGAATTCTTGTCAACATTAATACATCTTAGCATGCTAACATGCTAAACGTTTATGTAAACTTTTGTTAAAAACTAAATGTTCTGTAACAGTTTGTATTGTAGTTCTAATATAAGCTAACAGCATTTATGTCATGTATGTTTTTATCTTAAAGATTTTGTATTTGTTGGTTTTTATACTCTGGTTCTGAAATAAACAGTATTTCATTCAGCCAAAATGTTACATGCTAAATGTTAGAATATTAACATGCTAACTGTAGGCACATTAGCATGCTTACCTGCTAACATGCAAATTCTGATACTAAACATTAGACTGTTAACCTTGCTAAAGCATATAGTGCAGTTGAGCTGTACGCTAATGCACATTAAGCCAAACCAGTTTTTACCTGAAGAATACACAAAACATGGCAGCTCACATTGCCCACGTACTACATCAAAGAAAAATTCTTCATTGTCTTGCAGCGTGTACTTCTGTCTCTTGGATCTTTTATATGGAAGTGCTGCTTGTGCAATGATTGGGAGGTGCACAACTACCCACCGTGACAACTTGCGTCACTAACGCACACAGCCCCACAAGGCACATTGAAGTCACTTTCTGCGCATGCACCTCACCTCCTTACCTTCTTGGGCACTGCGTAAAGCTTAATGCTAACGTTATATGCTAAATATTACATGATAAATCTTAGCACGTTGACGTCCTAACTGTTAGCACCACTAGTGATGAGGAGGTAAGAATAGCAAAGTTGTCCCTCAGTTTGTTTATTTAGTTTTTCCTTTTGGATGAGTACTGAGTATTACGACCTCACAGGCTGTAAGTAGACAATTATTGAAGATGTTGCGATGTTTAGGAAGTTTATCAGCAACATGTCCAAATAAACTCTTAACTGTCTGTTCCACAGGTACATGGGCATCGGCCTCTCAGCTCAGGGTGTAAACATGAACAGACTTCCTGGTAAGATGACACTTTGTGTGAGTTTGTGTCATCTGTGTTCATTGCCACTGCCTTTGCGTGTGGTGAGAAGAATTTGTCTGTTTGTGTGTGTGTGTCACTTTGTTTCTACTGTATATTATACTTGAGATCATTTAACCTTATTTGTGTGGGTGTCATTTTGTCTGTGAACTTGTTGTCTGGTAGAGATCGGTCTTGGCTGCACTGGGTGTAGGTGTGACTGAGTGAGAGACTATTCATTTCAATGTGTTCTAAATCTAAATGCATATTCATGTTTGTTTTATTGTTGGAGAGGCTGATATACAGGATTTCCACATGTTTGATAAGCCTGGAGAGGTCAGGAAAATTAATGTGGCAGTTCAATTCAGTGAAGTGGTTCCTTCTGCTACCGTGTGTGTGTGTGTGTAGGTACACTATAAAAACAAACAAAGCAAAAAATCCTTTCAATGGATTGAAAAAGAAATTATATATTTTGTAAATTTCTGATGCAGGCAAATGCCTGTATTCAACAGACCGTGTGGAAGGTGACTTTTCCTGAGACATTCACCTGAGAGAGAATTTTACAGCCTTCTGCCCTTTTGGGAATTGTGCACAATGTAAAGAAAATGTGGAAATCAGATGGCAGACCAACAATTTTATATATTGAAGGAAATTTGAGCTTTATAGGAGTAAAGCAGCTCATATTTTCCTGCCTTTTTTATTAAAGTACGTATTGGAAAAAAAACACCCAGTCAACAAATTGAGTATGGAAGGTGGAGATTTAATGCAACCCTGCACAACATCAGTGGAATATCTTTGTGTTTTGAGGTGTGCTTTGATCAGAGGGCTACACCTGCTACTGGATCAACATATCAAAACAGAAAGTTAGTGACATCTGGATACAACAATGGCTAATGGCTGCCTGTTACTGATATTTTGTTAGAAAGAATTCTAGTAGAAGCTGATGGCATGGACCATAAGAACGACACACACAAAAGGGCTATGATGTGGATATCATATTTATCATAATCGATATGTGCTGTGGGTCTCAATTCAGCGACGATGCATGCTGATATTCTGTTGATATTTGCTTATCACTGATTTATCACTATCGGTGTATATGTTGGTTGATAAGTAACAAGAAATTGCAGTACAGAAATGGCAACGATATGTTTGAGGTCCTTTAGAAACAGAGTGTCCATTACATTACACCTTTGTCCTCCAGAGAGAACTGACAACTTTATTTTTCAGCTGTAAAATGTCCCGCTCAGTGCATATCCTGGTCACAATCCCTTTAATAACCAAATAAAAAATTGTGCGTTAAAGTAAAAGTTAGACATTTTGGGAAATATGCTTATTTGCTTTATTGCCGAGTGTTATATGAGAAGATTGATACACTCATGTTTGTCCATTACACATGAAGTTATCGTCAGCAGCTGGCTAACTTAGCTTTACAGTGGACACAGCTAGCCTGGCTCTGTCCTAAAGTAATAAATAAAGCTAAAGCTCACTAATTAGCAGTTTATATCTCGTTTGTTTAATCTGTTACTGTTCCTCAGTTACTGGTGACAATATATTGGTCAATATTTTGCTAAGGCTGCTTCTTCCTCCCCTGTCCCTGAGAAATATAGCTCAGGCAAATATTCCCAGCACTAACACATGAAATTGCATGTGTTTTAATTCTCTGGAAATTTTATGTAACTAGTATATTGCAGCTTTAAATACGCAAATTTCAAAATGACAATGTAAATAAATAGGTATCAAAGAAAAGGGCAGGATTTGAACACTCTTTTCAGATACATAGCTTTGTTCAACAGTGACAAATTTTGGAAATGTTGTATTTTATGCTCACAACAATATTTATTGAGATTAAGTGTAGAAAAACAACGGCCTGCAGTTTGTAGGTGCTTGAATCAGCCAAAGAAGGAAATTAAGGTCAAAATGCTAAAAAAGAAAAAAAAGCTCCAAATTCTGGGAGCTTTCTGTCTTTTTGCAGTCACAGTGAAACCACAGATTTCCTAGATTCATTTCCCATACAGTGCCCATCAGCAGTCGGTCATGTGTTCTGCTGCACTAAAGTGTCCTTGAGCAAAGCATTGAACCCCTGCA
This sequence comes from Siniperca chuatsi, assembly GCF_020085105.1. Taxonomy (NCBI): domain Eukaryota; kingdom Metazoa; phylum Chordata; class Actinopteri; order Centrarchiformes; family Sinipercidae; genus Siniperca; species Siniperca chuatsi. The sequence goes on from NC_058054.1 coordinate 3,611,377, forward strand.
GGTGTCACAGTAAGGTGCTGTGGATGAGGGTGTAGATACTTCTTAAAAAAACAAAAGTGAGGATGTTTCAGCTTCACAGCTCTCATGAGTGACTGCTTCTTGTTGCCTTGTTGTCTCTTTTACCAAAACGCTTTGGAATAATGACAAAGCATTCCTATTTTTGGACTGGCTACGTTGCCAAGTTTTTAAAAGGGGAACAATATTCCTAAACAGTGCTGAGTAGTCATGTCTGCAAGGGACAACTTGTGTCTGTGTTGCTGTCCTGCCTTTGATTCCTGTGTGTGTGTGTAAATGTAATCTAAGAATGAACCATCTGTTGCGTTATTGCACCTTTTCACTGCCTGGACAGCGCTCATATTCTCACACTTAACATCCCTCAGGTTGGGACAAGCACTCATACGGTTACCACGGAGATGACGGCCACTCCTTCTGCTCGTCTGGCACCGGGCAACCCTACGGACCCACGTTTACAACAGGCGATGTGATTGGCTGCTGCGTTAACCTCATCAACAACACCTGCTTCTACACAAAGAATGGCCACAGCCTAGGTAAGGAGCTCAGAAACCAAAGCCAAACACATAATGCTGATATATTCTGTTGTATGGGCCTGTGTATTATCAACCTGTGGAAAATTATTGTCAGTACACAGTAATGATGTATTGGTGTTTACTACTTGGTACTAAAAAACTGTACGCCTGAATGTGTGACAGGTGCATCGAAGGGCAGCAGAGCTTAAATAAATTATTAAGAAGGGAGGTCATTTGGAGCTAATTGTTGCAATCGTTTCTATGTAAATAACTTTTAAAGTCCAACTGTAATTTAATTTAATTTTTGTCTGCTACAGCATACACATCTGCTCTGTAAATCACTTCTCCTGTATTCTCCTTTTTGAAGAAAAAAATCAGAACCCAAAAGGGAGAAATGTATATTTTATATTGTTCGGTTTCACGATGGAGCCCCTATTTTTGCATTTGTCTGAAAACCATTAGTAGTACCTTATTTTGATAAAGTCAATCAGATCTTTGCATAAAGCAGTAACGACAGCCCTCAGGCAGAGCAGACGGTCGCACTGAGTCAGACAGCAGCTACACAACACCAGAGCCATAGACGCTGAACAACCCACATTAGCTTTCCTGCTAAAGTCTCCTTCTTATCACACGTCTTGTCGTGCACCTTAGCTTGCTGAACGAGCCACCAAACAAACATTCACCAGGGTAAAGTGCAAACATCGGTTCAGCTGCAGCACATTAAACAGCCTGTAAACGTACCTGCAAACTTGGGTCCGGTTAGATGCTGGTGTGGTACTTACTCTTCAGTACCGCTAACAACACAGCCCAAGACTTCTAGCTACAGTACAAGTTTGTTTACTTTTTCTCTCGCTCCCTGCTGACACACAGCCTGCTGGCTGCTGTCAATCAAACACAGACACTTACACTTCCCCTGCAGCTGGTTGATACAAAAAGGAACATTTTCCCCAAAGACCTTTCCCCCCCGTCCTTTTTAACAAAACTATTAGCAATACATTTAAAAAACATGATTATTTTTGAGTGCAAAAGGGTTGACTAAATGTGATTTTCAGTTGGAGTTTAAATGTCTAGTGTTTTTCAGGGTGCCTCAAAGTGCCCCACTTAATAAGGCAAAAAAGCTTAAATTCTAGACCAAAAAGGATTCAGGGGCCACAGGGTTTTAATGTCTGTGACTACAATATAAAGTGAAATAATCTTGACATTTACAAAACCCACTATACTACCTACCAAGCACCAAACAGCCAGATTCAGTTAGCTTATAGTGAAGAAAGTGGAACATTTAGCAGCTAAAGAACCAGATATTTTTCTCAGGACTTGGAGACAGAAAACAGAGCTAAAGGGAGAGTGAATATTGGACTTCATCAGGTCGCCTAAAACACGACTCCTAATGCTCATGTCGCTCCTGTCTGCTGGATGTGTAATTAGGCAACTGTTTGCTAACATTATAAGGTGATAATATGTGTCATGTGACATTTAATTATTTTGAATACAAGGGCACACTTTTCTTTCGTTCCTCTACGCTGTAAAAAAATTCTACCTTTTTTTTTTTTTTTTTACTTTGTACCTGCTGCTACAGCGATACTTTGCCTGGGTAATGTTTCTGCCTAAGAAATCAGGGTTTTCCAGATAAATCAAGCCTTGTTAATCAGGTTTCTCTGACCCAGATAAAGAGAACCGTCTTCCTCGTTTACATGACATTTAAGAAATCAGGTTACTGCAGAAAGATGATTGTAACCAGATTACCTCATTACATGTGAACACACTGACTGTGGCCTCCTGTTGTGTGTAGAAATAGAAAGGACTCTTCTCGTTCATGCTAACACTGTCTGTCTTCCTTTGCAGGTATTGCCTTTACAGACCTACCAGTAAGTACCCAGATTTTGTTCACTCCGGTGTTGTAAAGTAGTTGTTTTAGTTTCCATAATTAATCAAGACACTAGGACACAAGGCTGTTTAAGGAAATGAAATGTTTCATTCAGACTGTAGTAAAAATGTTTACATTCTGTAAAATGGAGTGGAGGCTGGAAAACTTGTGCCCTTCAGATGTTGATGATTGGGGAGTTGGGGGTTCTTTGGATGGCAAAAATGGGGCATGTAGGGGAGAAACAAGTAATCTAACTACTAGTAGCCAAAACTTTAGGAAAAGTCCTCAATCTGGTTTTAACATCTGTGCCTACAATATAAAGTGAAATAATCTTGACTCTGTTATCTTGTCATTTACAAAACCCGCTATACTACCTACCAAGCACCAAACAGCCAGATTCAGTTAGCTTCTAGTGAAGAAAGTGGAACATTTAGCAGCTAAAGAACCAGATATTTTTCCCAGGACTTGGTGGAGACAGAAAACAGAGCTAAAGGGAGAGTGAATATTGGACTTGGATGTGTAATTAGGCAACTGTTTGCTAACATAAGGCGATAATGTATGTGTCGTGTTTACAGCTCGTTTCTGCTGCCCCCAAATGGTGAAAAAAGTAGTTATTGGAACTTTAAATACTACTAAAAATAAAACTTTAACTACTATCTGTGTCTGAACCGAACATCACTTGTGTTGCTTTGTGCTGTTGTGGCTCATCGTCAGGATGAGTCTCACTCCTGTCGGCTTCCGTGCTTCATTATGCGAATGACTCCCACACCAAATGGACATTAATTCTAATGGGGTTCATGCATGTATTAACCACAACGAGATGTGAGGGAGACACTTCCCCCTTCTTGCTTGGTAGCAAATGAAAACGGGCCGGCTGTTTTCGAGGGAGAAGAAAATAAGAGTCTTAGCCACAACAGTAATCCATTGAGCAGCAAAACAGGCTTGGCTGTGAGCCAGACATTCATGTTTCTCCAGAGTTGTTCAGTGAAGTGCGTCACCTCAGCACAGCTGACCTTTTGTGGTTATTGGACCGTGACAAAGGCAACTGTAAGAGACACACACACCTTTTGTACAACTGTTCTTATGGGGACTTTGATTGACTATATTTATTCCCTAACCTACTCCTAACTCTAATTTAAACCAGTTCCTTTACCCTAAGATATCATTAACCTTTATTCTAAGACTAGTCCTAACTCTAATCTTACCCTACTTTGTCATACAATCAACTTTTTTTTATTACTACATTGTGAAACTTAAGATTTTAAACTTTTAGTGATGCTTTCAGGACACTTGTAGCAATCCAAGAACAATCTCTCACACAGTCATTGTGGTGAACGCCTCTTGTCAGTCACCACCTCCTCTGATCAAATCAAGGCTGTGATTAGATTGGCAGGATTGTAGAACAATGTAGCCATACAAGCCACCTCACCTCATATTTCTGTTTGTCTCCTCATCCTTCACAGTTGTCAGCAGGGACTTAATGCAGAACGACTGTTCCCAGGAACAACAAATTAACATGCCCTTAGGCATTGGCATGCAACATGTCAACAACTTGCACTGTAACACTGGGGACACACAGGAGGCGGAAGCGCCCCGAAGCGGTGCCCGCTTCCTTTCGGCGCCTATGTTAACCAACTGGACTGTTCAGAAAGAGCGTGCCGCAGCACTAAGCTCTGCGGTCGGCTCGTGCTCAGCAACAATAGTTTGGCGTCTGGTCTATTTGGAGTGATTTTATTTTGATTTTGATTTTTTTCCCCTCCACATGATGAAATATCAAGATCTGCCCATCACTATATTTATTAGAAATAGTATCACTGCTGTTTGTGATTCAGTTTGTTTAAATTACGTACTTATTCCACATATTTGACAGTTGTCTCTAAACAGAGCGAGAGAGACGAGCAGACAGACACACTGTTTGTGTGTGTGTGCCTTTGTGTGCAGATCATCACACAAGGCGATCCTTTTAACTTCATTGTCGCAAAAGAAGCGACGCCCCACAGTAACACATACAAAGCTTTGAAATTATAAATTCACGAGGTTATTATAAAGATCAGCTCTTTATTGTGATTAGAAAAGAGCGGAGGAGCAGAATCGCTTGTTGACCGGTCCGTAGAAATGTGCTTCAGGTCTGAACAGCCAGGCTACTGCTCGCAGGAGAAATGACCTAGTGTGGCGCTTGGCGGCGCTTCCGCCTCCTGTGTGTCCCCAGCGTAACATCGCATAGAGAAAGCTAAATACTTTCAGAAATGTCTCTAAAATCAGTTTGGGTTTACAGTGATGTTTGATGTTTGGGTCTAGACAGTCCCTTTCTTGTCTCACTGCCCAGATTTGAAAGTTTTGGAGTTGGTGGTGCCTGGTCTTTGTTCTGTTGTGGTGTTATTACCAAGAGCCTGGCTGCTGTTTAGCTGAGCTTTGGTTTGGATTTTGTCAGACGGTGTCTGTAGCCTTTTTTAAAGGGTAAAGCTGGCAATATTCTGTATTTTTCTTACTGTCATAATTACACTAAAAGACCAAAACCAACATTGAATGTATCATATGAGCAAGTATAGTGTGTGTGTGTGTCAGAACCTGATATATCTTCTTCCTCTGTGCCATAGAGCTCCATTGTTGTTCAAAAGCTATTAAAAACACATCAATGAGCTGCACTGTTGCACTGGGTGACATGTTCCTTCATTATCACGAATGCACACACTGTAGTTTATTTTGAATCCATATACGCCTAGCCTGGTCCCAGACCTATGAATCGCCGCCCACATCTCAATATCTTTTTCAGTGATTTACATAGATCTGGTGTTGTGGTCATCGACTGCTGTTTTGCTGGTTAGAAAAACAAACAAGCCAACCGGAGCTTTGTAAGCGAGATTAAGAATGGAAATGTCATCTTTCTGTGCCAGAGCCACGAAAATAGAAACAGGAAAATGGGCATAGACATGACGAGATCGACGCAGTTGTACGGGTTGTTATAAGTTGAGTTAGAGAAATAACTCTTAAATTGGCATATTTATTTGATTGACAGGACAAACGATAAGTTAACTGCTCCTGGCAACGGCTAACCGCTTCTGTGTTGACTGAAAATAATGCAGACAGGACAGATATGTTAGTCACTACTGACTGGTTAGAGCAACACAGTGTTGGACTGAAATAAGAAAATGAAAAATAAATAATTTAGTCTGCTTGTTACGCTAAGGATGAGGATCCAGATGGCAAAAATACTCACTAGAGCACCAAATGTGGATTAATCAGCGGGTGAAAATAGTCCCCAACAAATGCACTGTTTCCTCCTGTGTGAGTAATGTTTGCTTGAAACTACAGTGGCCAGGTGTTTTTAGGAAATTACTGAGGCTTTTTAAAACATGAAACTATATATTTGTGAGCAAATATTTTTTTAAAGATTTAAATCTTCAGTAGGAACCAATGGACTTGGGGTTGAGTGCCACAGACAGGGTAGGGAAGTCAGAAGGTGTTGAAAGACGGACGAACACATTGTTGGTTTTGGTCATTGTATTAGATTTATTTTAGAATAACGCCATTGTATGCCCTGTATTGAGTAAATAAAACTACTCCTCCTCAGCTAAATGCTCGTTAGGTTTACTCATCTCTACCGATATAGCAGCTAACCAAACTGAAGGTCCTACTGCTACAGTTCTGATCCCCGAAGGAGACATTTATCTGGAGGCGTGGAGGTTGTAGTGACTGGGCGTTCTGTAAAACAGAAGATTGAGACGTTCAGTGCCAAAACAGTGCAGGCCAGAACGAGAGGCAGAGGATCACAAGTCTCAGCACCTGGCAATATAATCACTGAGTTATTGGGTCGTAAGAACAAATTAGTACATCAATGAGCTTGAGAGATGTATTATGGTCAATCTGTGGAATACAAATCTTACTTACTGTCCCTTTTAATGTCACAGGAGTTTGAACCCTGGCTCTCTTGTGAAAAGATGGCCCATCAGCCTGCTGCTGCAATTTTCATGTAGAATCTTTGTCAGCTAGTAAAATCGAGTTTTAAGGGGTAATTGTAGACAAAAGCTTATTTCCTGAGATTTTCTGTTTTCCTGTTTTTTCCTCTCATTGTTTCCTGTTTTGATTTATTGTCCAGATTACATTCCCAAACACCCTTTCCTCTATCACCCTAATTCTTTACTCTCTAATCTCTCTCTGCTGCAGCCTAACTTGTACCCGACGGTGGGCCTTCAGACTCCAGGGGAGGTGGTGGACGCCAACTTTGGCCAGCACCCCTTTGTGTTCGACATTGAGGACTACATGCGTGAGTGGAGGACAAAGATCCAGGCCCAGATCGACCGCTTCCCCATCGGAGAGCGCGAGGGCGAGTGGCAGTCCATGATCCAGAAGTAAGCTCACTGTGGAATACAAGCAATTTTGGCAACTGATTTTGATTTTTAGTTTTAGCCTTTTGGCAAAAATGCGTTTTAGTCACATTTTAGTCATTTGATTATTGTCTTTTTTTAGACTAGTTTTACAAAAGCTAAAAACATTTTTAGTCTGGTATTTGTCTGTAGGATTTTAGTCTCATTTTCGTTGTGCTTTTTAAAATCTTCTGAGATATAACTTTACTGAAATGCAACATGCTGCTTGTAAGTGCTACAGGTCAAGCAGCTAAATTAACCGAAGAAGAATATTTGGGCGGGGGAGGATACAGTTTTCCACATTAGAAGCATACAATGTGTAATTCCACAGCATGCTGGTTGCTGAGACTTAAACCGTTTTCAGTTCAGTTGTCCGTTTTTGTCTTTCACATTACTATTTAGCGATAAAATATTTTTGACACAGTTTTTGTTTTCAATGGTTGTTTTTAATTTATTTTAGTCTTGTTTTTGTTCTTGGAAAAGAGTTTGTCAACAAATATTTTTGTAATAGTTTTTGTTGATGAAATTAACACTGAATACAAGGGAACTTAAGATATGTTGAACATGTTAATTTAATTCAGCTGTAAGACTGCACCAACTTCAGGCTCATTCTGAGCTAACGGGGGTTTTAGATTTACTGTATGTAATTTATTATGTGTTTTTGGAATTCAACTCTTCCTTTTACTCAGGTCAATGCTCATCATATAATAGTTGAAGTTGAGCATTGAGAGTATTGGAAGTTTTGGATGCTGTAGGTAACAGGAAATTACCGCTGACATGACGAGGATCAAGGTCCAGATGGACCACTTCCCCATCAGAGAGCAGGAGCTGTGATCCAGATGTAAAAGCTGTGGGACTCGGTTTCTCTTCATGCCATGCCCTTTTGGGATTAGCTCTCTGTTGCTATGATTACTTGAAGTCCTGAATGGATTTAATCTCCATTTGATGGGGATTGGGGTTGAGGGTGGAGTGGAGAGAGCCATTGCCTTTATCCAGGAAAGTCGCCTCATGGCCTGGGATTGAAAACAGGAAGTTTTTAAGATCACGTCAAATGGGTGAATGGGAAGTGTTGATGTCTTTGTAGAGTAACAGTAACATGATGAGCAGTCTGCAAGAGCAGAGGCCTCTGATCACAAATCTCCCTGCAAACACTGCCGGTAGCATCAGTGGCAGCGAGTTGATTTTTAGGACTGGCTTCATGCGAATAATAAGCGGTCAAGAAGAGGATTCATCCTTGAAAAACACTGTTGCATTGTGGGAACATGTCATTTTAGTGCTGATGGGAGGAGCTTCCCATCCCCTCTCAAGTCAAACATACATTAAACAGTCAGTTATCTTACACACACACACATATTTAAAGGATAATTCTGGTTTATTACAACTTGGGTCTTATTTTTGTAGTTTTGGTTATCTTTTGTAATAATAATAATATTGTACTCACAAAGTTAATCGCTCAAATTTGGGGACACTAAATCTGGAAACAAGCCACAACAGTTTAGCCACAGACATGAAAACAATTGGATGTGAAAACAGGTGAACGGTACAATTATTACCCAAACTGTCCTTTTGTAAAACACGGTTTACAAACCAACTTCCTGGTTCAACTCTGACCTTCTGTACTGCACACAATGTTCCTCTACAATGAGGGATATTAAGTGACTACAAAAATAAAACCCAAGTAAAGTTTAAAAGTTCATTCTTGACCTTGGAAACAACAGCTGACAAAACAGTCTCACCCCAAGGCCCATTTAGTAGCTCTTCTGCAGCTTTCGACCTTATCAGATGGTCCTCATCAGCAATTTAAGTTTGCTCAATTTCCTCAATCCAAGTTGTGATAAACCAAAATTAACCTTCAAGTGAAATTCTGGGTTTTGGGTGTGATCTTGATAAAACCAACTATATCTGCACTCAAATACTCCAGAGTAAACAACTGTATCCCTACTTACAGCAGCATTTCCCTGTTCAAAATCCATCTGGGTCAGACAGTTTTTATTTAGTCTGCACAGGAAAAGCATAGTTAAATATTGTTTGTGCTTGTTCCAGTTCAACTCAAATCAACAAATCATATTTATTGAATACCTGATTTGCAGTTTTCTAGTTTTTTTAAAGTAGCTCTCTGAGGTATTGTCACAAACAAATCATTTGATTGGAAGTAAACAAAAATGTAGTTGCTGACGTTTTATTCAACTACAGTACCTACATCAGTGTTTGATGAACATGTTTTAACACCCGAACAGTTCAATTTGTCTGGACACACACAAGCTAGTTACCAATATAACCCTATACAATACCGTATACACAAAAACACTAAAACTAATCAGATGTCTGATAAAATTATAATTTCCCAGTCAGAAAAGCACATATATTAACCATGTCTCTGTTCATTATATTTAATGACAGATGTGTTATAGTTATTTTTGGCTGTTCAGGGGTGTGTGTGTGTGACCAGATGAAGAGAAGCACTTATCTGTTAAGTGTAATGGTCTGTATGATTTTTGCCTGCTGCTGCATCTCATCACTGAGTGTGTTTTTGATATTTACTGTTTTAATCTCGCTCTGTGAAGCACTTTGGGCTGCAAGTTTGTATTAAAGGTGCTATATAAATAAAGTTGCGTATTTCTTGTCTCGGCAGGATGGTGGCTTCCTACCTGGTGCACCACAGCTATTGTGCCACGGCTGAAGCCTTTGCCAAATCCACAGACCAGGCCGTGCACGAGGAGCTGGCCTCCATCAAAAACCGACAGAGTGAGTCCTTCTGTGTTTGTATGTTTCTAAATGATGCTGGTACCAGGTTAAAGATAGGAACCAGGAGTTTTGCAAAGTTGCACAGGATAAAACTGAGTGTCAAATATTCAGGATCTCACAACAGATTTTAAGTAGTAATCTGTGATGTTTGTGTGTCTGTCTGTGTTTTCCAGCTGTGTCCCAAATCCATACTACACACTAATTCTGAGTTGTTTTTTATTAATGTAGTATGTTCATACTGGAAAAGTGAAAGTCTCCCAGACGTTTAATTGGCAGAGACGTTCTAAACTCTCGGTTGCATAATTTCCTGTTAGTTTAAAACAGTAACGAATGTTGATTTATTATCTACTAACTGCCAAAAAAATTATATACTATAAAGATTTGTGTATAGTACATTGAATTGGGACACAGCTTTCTTTCTTCTTGCACAGTCCTTGGTGCTAAGGTTGATCTCCTGTCAATCACACTATGGGTAGAAACGTTGAATCAGTGTGGGTGTAAATTATCACCAAAATAGAAACACATGCTAAAGAAAAAACACGTACTAACTGAACAAATGTGATCTTCTTCCATTATGAGGTGGCAATAGGTTTAATCTTTTCTATGTTTGCTAGTAAAAACGTTTCTATAAATTTTGCTGCCCGGACAACACGCAAATAGCATCACCATTGGAAAAACATGGTATAAGTATTATCTCTGGTAAACGTGTTTACTGTTGGTTTGCAGAGATCCAGAAGCTGGTGTTGTCAGGTAGAATGGGCGAGGCCATCGAGACCACCCAGCAGCTCTACCCCAACCTCCTGGAGAGGAACCCAGACCTTCTCTTCATGCTCAAGTAAGACCACCGTTTATAAATCACATATTTGACAATTGGAAACCTCTTATTACTTGTGTTTCTTAAAATAAAGACACATTTCAAGGAAATCCTGCTGCTTATGTTGCAAAAAGCTGCACGTCCAATTTCTGTGGCATCTTTGGCTTTATTGAAACTGATAAATGTGTTGTGATTGTGATTTAGCAATGATGATATTTAATGAAAATTATATTTAAAGAAATGGGGATTGTTTGTTCTTTGTTTTCTCCTTCACGTGTTTGTCTTCATACCATAATATTCCGATTTATTAATTGTTTTTGCTCACTTTTTCCTTCTTCTACTGTACTTTTCCAACTTGTCTCTCCTCCCTCTGTCCTGTTCAATCCTCTCTTCTCTGTATCCTTTCTTTTATTCCTCCCTCCCTTCTGTTGTTCCCTTCTTCCTTTGTTTCTGTGTACTCTTCCATCCCATCTTTGCTTCATTTTGTCTATATTTCTTTCCTCCTCTTCATTCCCTTCTTCCTCTGTCTCTCCTCTTTGTGCCTTTTTAATCTTTCCTTGCTTTGTTGCGGCTTCTGTTTTCTTCCTACTTTCTCCTCCCTCCCTCCCCTGCATCCTCAGGGTGAGACAGTTCATAGAGATGGTGAATGGGACGGACAGTGAGGTGAGGTGTCTGGGAGGTCGCAGCCCAAAGTCTCAGGACAGTTACCCCGGCTCCCCCCGGCCCTTCAGCAGCCCCAGCCACAAAGCCAGCAGCTCCCAGCCCTACCTCCCAGGTACAGTCCAGCTGTGCTCGGTGTATTCACATCTAGAGATTAGAACAGGCCTCAAGTCCATCCTGAGTACAAATACTGCTCCATTTTACACCCAGTGTAACATGGCACACGGCAGCTGTGCAGGCATTCTCTGAATTAACATTTATCTTTTAGGTAGTTTGAAAGTTGGTGTTAGTGACAGATCAGTCTCTAATTGCAAGTTGCAACAAAAATACAGTATATTTTGTTAAAATTCATATAATTCTAGACGTTTCAGCACCATTTAATAATCACGTTGAACCAGAAATACATTTAAAAATCACCATGTTGCCTCTGTGTCAAGGTTACACATCAGAATTTGTCAAACCTATAATAAACTCAACTTCACTGGTAATCTGTCTTTGCTGCTAGAAAAGAGAGCTGCACCTTTTTTTTAAATAGCAAAGAGTGAGAAACACTTTCATCATGTTTAGTTTTAAGAGGACTCATCAGTATTTGCAGAGCCTTCTCTATATTAGGTAAAGCACTCAACAGTTAAACATCCATCTTTCACTCTGTTGTTGTTTTTTAGGGTTCGACAGCAACTGCTGTAATGGCGTGACGTCTAATAAGAGCCACAGCTCCTCCCCTCACAGTCACAAGCCCTGCCCCCCAGGCTCTGGCTCCACCCTCCCAGCGTCTGACATTAGCCTCAACGGAGCCGCAGCCAACAGCCCATAACCAGGTACTGTGAGAAACCACGTTAACACAAACAGCATTTCATTTAATTTGCTTATAAAGCTGAATTGATGCTTGGAAACTGGCTGGGCGATAACAACCCCTCGTAGGAAGTGCACAGAGAAACGTAAATCTACTTGGCTGAAACAAATTACTGTAAATTCAACAAGAATTCATTATCTTAACCTATTTCTCTGCAGATATTCAGATTTATATTTACTCCTATATAAGCCAATACAGGAAAAACTGCTGCGTATTTAACTGTATTTAATATCATAAATTGCCTCTAACAAAGTGTAAGCTTAAAGAACGACTTAACTGCAGCTAATCCTCGAGTGGTTTAACATCTCCACCTTGCCGCAGTGATGTAGAAGTGTACTCCAGGGTGTGTCCGTACACCATGACATCACTGTTGGGTGTGGTTACAGTTAATTAGACATCCTGTCCAGGAAATTGGCATTATCTTGACACAAAATCAGATGAATCAGTGGTAAAGAACGTGTTTCACATGAGATAGCTCTCAGCGTTTTAATTTTCAGTGACATTATGAAATCAACAGCCAGAGGAGGAGTTACTGTACTTCCTGTGAGCTGTCACACATACTGACTGTTTCTCTGTCCTTCTCCTTGTGTCTCGCCTCAGTAGCGATGTGGATATGGAGGTTGACCACTTCACCAACGGAGTGACAGAATCATCCTCCAATGGTTTCCTCAACGGCAGCTCCAAACACACCACCGAGCCTGACGACTGTGACGCAGACATGGGTGGGTAGAGTGTGTGTGTAGGTATTAGTGACTTAATTTGAGCATTTATCAGCATGGTAACTTACCCCTGGTTGCCTTTTTTGTGCATTTGTGCCCTGGTTGATAAGGCGGTCTATTCTAGCAGCCTCTTTGGCAGGAGTTGTGCTCTTTTCTAACATCTAGTTGGCTGTAAGAATTCTGGGATGAACCACTGGTGAGAAACTCAGTTTTCTGCCCTGCCTTTTCTCTGTAAGGAAGAGACAGTATTATTCTATAAAATTTCCTTTTTGAGCCCTCTGTGGTAATCAAGGATTGGAAGCCTTTTCTACTGTTGCTGTCATTGTAAGTGCTCCAGCTAAATGTCTGTACTATAAATGTAGCATCACATTCATCCTACATTCAAACATGCCCGTTTTGCATGTTGAACTTGCTGTGGCTCTGCAGAGGTGGAGTCAGCTCAGTCCAAGAGGCAGCTGTGCGGCGGGAGCCAGGCGGCCATCGAGAGGATGATCCATTTCGGCAGGGAGCTCCAGAGCATGAGCGAACACCTCCGCCGCGAGTGTGGCAAGAACTCGGCCAACAAGAAGATGCTGAAGGTAACAGAGAAATCTCTTAGCTTACTTGATCCATGCTGTGCGAACTTATTGTTGATTTTTGTACTGTATTTTTGTAGGTCGTATACCTCTTTTTGTGTTAAGACAACATTCATTACAGCATTAATAAAACTGTTTGTACAAAAACATACTAAAAGTCAACAAATAGCAGCCTGAGTGCTGCTAGGTAGAAGACGCATCAAATTCTAAATAAATGGAAAGCTACAGACAGAAGGAATTAAAATAAAACACAGCATGCAAAAGACAAATAATGGTTTATTTATGTATACATGTACACACACCTTTGAATTCACCATGACAATGTTTTTCTGGCCCAAAAAAATAAATATATCATCGAGCATTGGCAGCTCCATCGTCAATTCTCAAGTGAATTGACAATCGGCCCAAGCCTAGCTGGTAGGGACATTTTGTTACCTTTGGACAGAACTAGGCTAGTTGTTTCCCCCTGTTTCCAGTCTTTGTGCTAAGCTAAGCTAACCAGCTGCTGGTGGTAGCTTCATACTTCATACATGTGAGTGGGATCAATCTAACTCTCAGCAAGAAAGCGAGTAAGCATATTTCCTATGTTGAACTATTCCTTAAGTGTGAAAGGCTACAGCAAGACGGAACAATTTACAACCTGTGATGACAAAGTAACTACATGAATATACAGAGCTGATCGTCATTGATGGACTGATGATGCATCATAGTATAAGAACATGTGTGGAAGAGAAAATGTGATCAGTATCTGTTGTTGTTTGTGTCCTCTGCTGCAGGATGCGTTCAGCCTGCTGGCCTACTCGGACCCCTGGAACAGCCCAGTCGGCTACCAGCTGGACGCCATTCAGAGAGAGCCGGTCTGCTCCACTCTCAACAGTGCAATATTAGGTAGGTCAGCTGTCTGCACTGTCAATATTAAATATATTTAAATTTGACCATGAGACATTAGTAGAGTTACCTTTTAAACATATAAGTTAATCACTGAGCACCCTCGGCTCTACGCTCCAGCCTTTTGAATCCTTTAATCAGCTGTTTTCACTCCAGTAAACCAGTCATTTTACTCAGAACTACACATTTTATGTTATGTTTTCATGCGATTGAAAGCTCCGGATAAAGCTAGTAAGTGGACCTTGAGCATTTACGCGCACTTAAATATCCAGGTTACAGTTGGCTTTGTCCAGTAAGCTCATATGTTAAATGTCATGTAAATGAGAAACCTGTTTTCCACACAACCAGATTTCCCCAGGTTTTCTTTGAGAAAGCAGATTTCTTGGCCTTGTACACAGATAAATGGGTTTCAAATTGGCTTTTTACAAGTATGCATGTGCGGGACAAAAGACTGCCGACAGGGAAAGTGAAATATTTGCTAACTTCTGACGTCAGGAAGATGTGGAGGGAGGGGGCTTCAGATACTGAAGGTCCTTGAAGGTTGAAGCATACTGACCCCTCATCACTTCTGTTCTTTGTTGTCTGCAGTCCTGACAGTGTTGTTCCTCCTCTCCCCCTTTTTTCTCTCCAGAGACTCACAACCTGCCCAAGCAGCCCCCCCTGGCCCAGGCCGTGGGTCAGGCCGCCCAGTGCCTCGCCATCATGGCACGAACTGGCAGCGGCTCCTGCGCCTTCGCCTCTGTGGACGATTACCTGCACTAGCCCTGTGTACACGCACACACACACACACACACATACACTCTGAGGACCTGTCCAGAAATGGCTCCCTCCACCTCCTCCATCAGTGTAGTCACATTAGCTGAGGAGATGCTCCTCTGCGCGATAACAAGTAGTAGAAAGTTAACCACCTTACTCGCTTCTTGTTCTGCTTTTACTGATCGGCAGGAACACCACCGAGGACCAGGAGTCATTTCTGGGCAGATCTTTAGATTTCCAACACACAACACATACGTTTAAAACGCAGACAAACAAACACACCCACCACCTCCTCTTCGTCGTAAATATGAAATTCCGCCTCCACCTTGGTTGGCCTCGCAAGCCCCCTCCTCCAGCCCTCTGAGGCTGCATCATACTGACTGACCGCGGGGACGCCAGCCAAGAGTAGCCAACTTGAAAATACTCGGCGAGCCGAACTCGTGTGGACTCGCCGCAGATACCCAGCCCCCGTATACCTGGGGGCGTCAAACCAGGGCGGACAGACTGACGAAAACCCCTGGTCAAACATAAATGGAAAAATAAGACAAAAACAACAAAAAAAGAAAACCGACTAGTGACCGCCATGGCCGACCGCCCTTTAAAGTGGTCCCTGTAAACCTGGCTTACCAGGCAAACGCACACACACATAACACAGGCGAACATGCTAACCCGGAGGCAGGCTGATGCTGAAAGCAGGATTGAAAAGCCCATCTCCACAGAGGCTTGCTGAGTGCTTGAACTCCGGCCAACGCGAGGCTCCCTTAGGGACAGCCTACCCCCCTTCACCCCCTGCACCGACTCCCTCCCCCTTCCTCCACTCACTTCAGGACATCGGCGGAGATTTGTGTGACGCATGTGGACTCGGGACTTCGAAGAAGCCAGAGAGAATTTACAGTCTCGACTCAACGTTCCCTGTTTTTAATCTTTTTGTTTTTGTTTTTCATGGGTGAAGTAGGGGGACTGGGGAGGGGGGGTTACCTGGCTCTTGTTTTGTTTTTAGTTCTTCCAGGTTTACAAGGCATGGTGCGGACGACGGTGATTATTATTATTATCCTAATTATCATTATATTAATTATTGTTACTTGCATTCACAGTATATTTGTTGAGCGCCAGCAAGAGCAAGTTCCACCAACTTATTATAATAAAGGTCCCGATTCCACCGATTACCAGTGACGAGCGTGTGTACATGTTAACGTTTATATATGAATTTAACAAAATGGAATTATATCAATAGAGTGAGATATTTAGTTATCAAATGAAAGGAAATAATTGAAAAAAAAATCCTTTAATGCTTTGTACTGACACCAGTGACTCCTGAAGTGTGCTGGTTGTTCCTAGTCTGTACAAGTTTTTACGTTTCCTGTTTTGTTGACTCCAGGGTTCCTACGCAGGTGGAAAGCCGATATATTTGATTATTTCCGCGCCTGTAAAATTTTTGAACACAACTCAAGTCCTGAAACACAGTTTTCTAACTTTAATTTCACATATTGTGGTACTTGCCGTGAAGTAATCTTTACTAGAGCGAAGCTAAATTTGGCAATAGATCGGAAAGAATCTTCAAACACTTCTGGACAAAGTGGGATTACTGAAATGGAAACCATGTGTAGGAATCCTGCGATGATCTCTGATTTACTTGTTATCCCCCCCAAACCCCCAGCTGCACAGCAGGTTTGATGCAAACATTGTTAATCTTTATTTTCGTATCAATGTCTATGCTTATCCTTAACCAACAAAGAACTCAGGAGCCAAAATGTCCCTTTGTTCCTCCTCCTCGGTTTAGATTAGAAAGGTCCAACCAAGCAGCCGACTGACCCCGGGCCTCGATTACAGGTGGACTCGTGTTTTTATTTTTAAATTTTTAGTGACACAGTGACGGGCTTTTCAGACTTGAACTCAGACCAGAAAAACAAGCAACAGTGAAATCGTGCTGCTATGAAGTCGAGCTCTATAAACAAGCTCTGCGTTTTGATTTAAAGTCGAACTGAAATTTGAATTCTTCTCACTTTTTGTGTAAGGACAGATCATAATACTGCAGCTATTGTTCACATATTTATTTTTTTACAAAAGAGGATAAAAACTTTTTTTTTTTTTTTTTTTTTTTTTTTTTTTTTTGGACGTATTTGTGAAAACAGTGTCTAAGCTTCAAATCTGAGTGGACATGTCCCATCTTTTGACTGACAACTGAGAGCACCTCTGTGGTGCACCGCTGATTGGAGATACCAGAGCCCTGTAGTTAAGCCTCTGAACGTTTTTCCTTTTTCAACAAGTCTGATTAGTGCTGGTCATCAGCAGTTAGCAGTTTAAGCTGTGGGGGGTTGAGTCATCTGCAGCCCCTGCACACTCAGTGCTATGTCCGTCCTGCATTATGCAAAGGAGGACGTCTTGCTAACGTTGTCTGTCTTTCATGGTCCCAGAATGGTCAAATGTTTAATGACCACAGCATGATAACAGTCTCGCAGTAACGTACAGAGGCAACATGTGCTCAAATCACAGATGGGACTATGCCAGTGGTTTCCAAACTTTTCAACTCCAACACCCCCTTTTTTTTTTTTTTTTATATAGTGAATTTATTATTTATTTGTTTCCTGAGACAAGTAGCTTTCACTGATTGTAGTGTTTTTTGTTCAGCTCAGGTTCAGATGTATCAGCATGTCTTTGAGCTCTGTTTACAGGGACACAGCTTTCATTTACTTCCTCTGTTGCTGTTTCTGACTGCTGCTCTGCTGGGAAGCGCGCTGCGTCTGACAACCGTGAGCTTTTGTCACCAGCATAACTGCATGTGCGCAGTTGTACAATTTTAAAAATAAATAAATAAATGGAAATAAATCCGGCGGCTCTCCTGGCCTGTCGACACCTCAGGGTGTCACTTTTGGAACACAGTCGGCCCCCCCAGCTGTGTTATCTAGGAATTGAATCACAATATGATGCATTTTTACTGCCCGCCTGCACAGATATTGTATGATTTGAAATTACCAATACCAACATCAATAGTCTGTACCAAACATTCATAACCCCCCCCCCCCCCGGGAACTAATGTAGGGGGCGCTATCATTTCAGAAAAACAAGTAAAACTTTAAATCTCTTCTTTTTGGTAATTACAGTTCTGACCAAATAAGTACACAATTCAATGAGCTGTATACTTATTTGCAAAATAAAGAATAAACGTTTTAGTTCGCTTTGACGTTGGGTAGCAGAAGTGAAATTAGTTGCTTGTTTTGTTTTGTTGACCCGATAGTTGACCTCGCCCCCGGGCCGAGGCTGGTTTACCTTCAGTCCGCCTCGACTTGGCGTTGCTCCCCGGTAGCATTTTGCTGTCTAGTTATTATTATTATTTCATGTATGAAAAGCCCTCAAGTCTGCTTGTCTCTTGCCCGTCTCCACCCCGAGCTCCTCCACCCACAAGGTTTCTGTTCTGTTACCGGGTCCTTCTCTGGCCTCTTACATTTCTTAGTGCTCAAAGCATCGACAGAGAAAATTAAACAAGAAAAAAACATTTAAAAAAAATACATATATTTAAAAAAAAATCATTCAGTATTGTCAACTGCACTGTGGCTACCACATTTACAAAATAAAGAACCAAATACTTGAGGAAGATGACATCGCAGCTGTGTGTCTGAACAGGACTGCAGAGGCTTTTTCCTCTAGTTTCCCCCAGAGCTGGCTTTTCTTCTCACGGTGGAACCGGGCTTTTCTGTACCTTGGTTTGTTTCTTTTATCATTTTTTATTTTTTTATTTTATTTTATTTTTTCGGATTGCAAGCAGTCACGGCATCGTTTAGAAAACTTCTTAGACAAAAGTGTCTGTTGTCTCTTTGAGTAAGGTCTGAAACCTATGCATGCCATAGTAAAGTGGTGGTAAGATCAAGTTAGATGTCTCTTTATTTTATTCTTTTTGTTTCTCCTCCTTCTTTTTTAGCCAGTTTCACGGTGTATAAGGAAGATGTCAACCAGTAAGTTGTCCACTGCTGACTGTGTGTCCATTTGGAGAAAAAAAAAAAGTGCAATTTGTGTGAGGGTGAAAAGATTTATATTAAAAATGAGAAATGATGATGGCACTTGTCTGGATGCTGCATGACGGCCGGAGCTGGAGTCTCCAGCCTCCAAACAGTTTTGTTCTGCTTCCCGGTGCATTCATGGACTTCACCAGCTGAGTCCTACATGACACGTCCTGCAAAGTGTTTGTTTTTCCTTCATGCATGAAGCCTTAATGGGGAAAGTCCACCTTAAAACGCAGAAGTTGTTGATGTAGTTTCTGTTCTTTTTTTCTTTTTAAATAACTGACCTAACACGGATAATGTAGCGATTATTTTAATTATTGATTAATCTGTCAGTAATGTGAGAAAATGGTGAAAAAAGACCCGTCACAAGTTTGCAGAGCCCAAGATGACTTCTTCAAATCAAAGCCCGACCGATACTTTTTTTTTTTTTTAGGCCAAAATTGATATCTGACAATACCTCTGCTGAAAAGTTGTTTCTTCTTCTGATAATTCACCCTAAATCTGCTTATTCTCACAGATATCCTCTGAATGGGACATTTTACAGTTAAAATAAACATTTGTTCTCTGGTGGAAAAACTAATTGCGACAGTTTCGAAATAACCACAAACATACCTTTGGCAATTCTTTACTTATACGCCAATACTGATATATAATTGATAAGCTAATATCAGTGAGGCGCTACTTCAAATAGCATTTACTTTTTTTTTTGGGGGGGAGGGGCTGTTGTTCGACCAACAGTGTAAAAACCAAAGATATTTCACTTCAAATTATTTTGAACAGAAAAGCAGCACTTTTGCTTGATCAATGACTTAAACCAGTGGTTTAGAGCTCAGAAAAAGCTAGTAAGTGGACCTTGAGCTGTCATGCTCAATTTACTGTTGATATATTGTCATTTTCTGCCATTGCCTCTGGATTAGTTGATCAACAGAAAATGTATCGCTAACAGTTTTGATAATAGTTGATAAAGCCAGGTCCATTCAGTAGCTGTTCAAGCTTCCAAGCTTGTGTACACTTTAAATATTTTTAATATAAACACACAAAGATGTCAAGATACAGATATAACGAGATTTTAATAGTAATTTTTACAGAAAACAAAGAGCAGGTCATCTGATTCTTTAGATGTGAGCAATGAACTTGAGTATAAAGTTATTACAGATAACTAAAAACACTAAACAAATATCTTCACGTTCTGCTCTTTAAGAAAACAGCTGATGGTTGATATATGGGGAAATGTCCACAAACAAGTAAGAACCTCGTACCAACGCAAGGTTTTTAAGTTCAGGTTATGAGAAATCCATTTATGGGTTGTTAAGCAGTGAAAAAGGACAAACTTCATCAGTCTGATTTTTTTTTTTTTTGGTGTAATCACACGTCTCCATTGTCCTATAAGTTTCTATCATTTGCTTGAATCTTGGTGATGAACTGAGGGATTCAAACTGCTCCTGTGTCCACATCAAGTCAGTATCATTTGTTGTCTAGAGCCGGTCCCGGCCCAAAACCTGAAAGGCGTCCCTTTAAATTCAGTCTGTGCCGCTCAGGCCGGTGTAGGTCGAGGTTTCTGGAGACGCCCAGTCGGTCATCAGGAGGGAATCTGCTGCTTGTGGAGCCACCTCTTCTTCAGCTTCTCTGCTTTGGCTTTTTCTTTACAAGCTGAAGGATCAAACCGAAGAGACAAGGGGTTAAAGACCAACCAACACTTTTTTTTTTTTTTAAAGTCTCAATGAGTTTAAAATTGGCTGATATCATCATGAACACCTAACAAACATTTTTGTTAAGAATCCTTTAAATTTGGTTATAAAAGAAATGTGCTGAGTGGAACATGTTACAGTTCAACAAGCCTAAAGGTCTACAGCAGTGCTTTGAGCTAGATGCTGATATTTAGAAGACAAAGGTAACCACGTTCACCATCTTAGCTTAGTGTGTTGGCATGCCAACATTTGCTAATTAGCATTAAAGCACAGCTGAGGCTGATGGGAATGTCATTAGCTTTGCAGGTATTTAGCCATAAACCAAAGTACCGGACTGGGAAATTGCACTTTGCATACTGGGATGCGGATGAGTGAAATCAACAGTTGCTAGCAGAAAGAAGAGAGTAAAGCGACTATAGGTTTGAAAAAGTACACATAATAAATATCCAGTTTATTCTGTTTAACTCACCCCAGTCTTTCTTGACAAACTGCACTGCTGCACTTTTATTTCTCCCCTTCTTGTTCTGGAGGGAGAGCAGCTCGTTACCTGAAAGCAGAAGCACAAAGTATGAATATGTTCATCCGGCCGACGGGCTGGAAGTCGGACCGGACGCCGTGAATGTTGCCGTCGTCTCCGCAGCAGGAGTCCCAGCAGAGCGGACGCCTCGGTGGGAAGAGACGGGACGTCACTGTAGCAAAGCTCAAATTGAGACAGATCATCGTCTTTACAGACTACTGCCACAGAGTGTAGCTTGCAAGTATAAACAATGAGACCAAACAGCAGGTGCAATTCTGTATTTTTATTTTCCGAAAAGACCAAAACCAACAATGTGTTAGTCCGTTTCTCAGTACTTCCCTACCCTGTCTGTGGCTCTCAGCTCCAAGCTCATTGGTTCCTACTGAAGAAATAAACCTTTAAAAGGCTCAATAGTTTCCTAAAACAGCTGCTCACTGTAGTTTTTAGCAAACAAACAAGAGGAAATGCTGTGATTGGTCAAATATCATTCATTGAGACATGAGAACTGAAGCAGTTCAAAAACAAAGCTGTGATGCTGCTGTATGTATGAGGGGAAAAAGATGAGCAGTTTCCACTGAAGCTCCATATTGAGGCTTGAATCATTTATAGATAATTAAGTGTATATTTGAAATCAAAATTGATTACCAGAGCAAACCTAGCGATACTAATAACTTATTTTATTGTGATTAAACTGGTTACAACAATGCACTACTGTGTCAGCAATGTCTGTGCAGCGGCACATGATGACTTTTTTTAAAGTAGCTGCTTTAAATTGTTTTTAACAGTACGTGTCGACAGTTAAATGTGGTCACATGAAATCTACTGGTGAGAAAGTGGACTGGAAAGCCTCATTTCACCACCGGTGCATATCTGAGCTGCAGTGCGAACGCCGCCGCCTTACTTGTGGTCCTGCAGCTTCCTGGTCCGTACAGTCTGGACTGGATGAAATCTTCGGCCGTCTGCTGCTGGGAGGACGCCGACGCTCGCGCCTTCACCGTCGTCACTGTGTAGTTTCCCTTCAGACTGACAAACAGGAACAAGTCCAGTTTATACTTTAATAACTTTAACGAGTCCTTTACTATTGGTTATCTGCTGATAACGAGTCTGATACTTATATTTATCTAAATGTTGACACAATATGTAGGCCGGCTGGCGCATCTCTTCAATCCAGATATCGAGGCTTCTGGTTCAAAACTATTAAATTGATCATCGGAAATTATTGATGCGATATGAATTAAAGTTAACTGGGCGAATGTGACTCCTGAAACGGACGTGAGACGATCAGCTGGAGAGAAAATGTCTCACTCTGTTGGAGATGTAGGAACAACAAAAACACTCAGTCCAGTGTTCTTCCCTCACGAAGGATCTTTGGACGAGCACAGACACACAAACCAACAGCAGCCAAGTTTAATTTTAGGCTGTCATCAAGTTTCTCTCTGAATAAACGTTAATTAGCAACAGCTGATATGAAAGTGAAAAATGGGAAGCTGATGCCTGAATGTTTCGTACACTGATCTTTGCTGATGAGAGAGAGAGACGAGTAACTGATTTGACAGGGTGGGCTGTTTACGTTGCCAATCCGAGTGTCAGAACTCCACCGGTGTGAATAATTTTTCATATTCACACTAATTTTCACTTGCGAAGGAAGCGAAATGCTGTGCTGTAGGCTGTGTTCAGCACAGCAGAGTTCAGCAAAGAAAGGATCTGCACTCGATCGGCTTTA
This sequence comes from Siniperca chuatsi, assembly GCF_020085105.1. Taxonomy (NCBI): domain Eukaryota; kingdom Metazoa; phylum Chordata; class Actinopteri; order Centrarchiformes; family Sinipercidae; genus Siniperca; species Siniperca chuatsi. Next base: position 3,634,068 of record NC_058054.1, read on the forward strand.
TTTTAGTCGATACCAATCCATTAAAATATGTCCCGATCTTAGTAACATTAAGATTTCCCTTCACTGGAACTAAGCGGCCTCGACAAACCCAGGAAAAAGAGCCCCGGTACACACACTTCTGGCTATGTAGTGTATATGTCACTCTGCCACTGCGGCAAGAACACACTCTTATGTATCATCATGTAACTGCTGACATTTAACCTATGGTGTGTAAAAATGCTGTAATGTTTCATGTTGCAATGAACTCAAGGTCCACTTACTACCTTGTTTTCAGAGTTTTCAGCATCTCACAAGCTTCCTCAGTAGATGGAGTTTTGTCAGTGTGATAAAACTTGCGAGATGAGTTAAGATTATTTTGTTAAACTACTTCGATGATCAGTTAGACTTTAGGTCAAGCAGCCAGCGCATGCTTAGTGATTAATTAAATTTAAAACACTGCTGACAAAAGCAATAATGAAGAAGTGTATTTACATACTTTCGGGCATGCACCAGTTTCCCACTCCTCTTCTTTTTCTTCTTCCTCGTCTCGTCCTCTCCCTCCTCTTCAACCTCCTGCTGCTCCTCGTCAGCTGGGTGAGCACAGGGTGAATTGGGAGAAAGCACAAGTCATGCTGAAGCTTACTCTCGTCAGGCAAATGTTTAAAATCAAAAGGGCGGGAAGCTTCTTTACCTTCATCTTCGGACTGTTTCTGCTTCCTGGAAAATAAAACGGATTTATGTGTTCACTAAACAGAGGAGGAGGAGAAAATGTATGAAAATAAAGAGCTGCAGAATGAGTCGGACCAGCAAGCTTACTTTGAAGGAGCCGAGTCGATTTCCTCCAACACGTCAGCCGGTAAGAGTTTTCTTTTCTGTGGGGAAACAGCAGAAGGAAGGGAGCTTTATTTAACAATAAAATCACAGGGATAATATATTTGTCAGTCTGATTAATTTGGAAAAAGTGGAAGAAGTTGAATTGAAAGCTCGCCGTCCATGTCAACAAATACACACAATAAATAAGACAAAAACACGACAGTCTACAGCCATGCTAGCAGCTCTGTGAGGCTGTACTTGAGCTAAATGCTAACATCTACATGCTGATGTTTAGCAAAAATGTACTTTTGTTGTAAAGCGCTTTAATTTAGAGTGAATGTATTTATTGACCAACAGTAAATTTGTTGCCAATTATTTTGATAATCTATTTCCAATCAATATTTTGATGAGACATTTTTTTAAAATAAAAATGCAACATTTAGTGGTTCACGACTCTCAGTGATGATAGTCTGCTGCTTTTCTTGTCCTACATTACCGTAACGTCACTTTGGGCTCCAGCACATCATGATGGACATTTTCAACTGTTTGCTGATGCACTACAGAAAACAATCAGCAGATTAATTGATGATGAAAATAATCATTAGCTGTAGCTCTACTTGACCGGGTTGATGTATCACTTGCTGCTCTGAGTTAAGTCTCCTCAGGGAGGGAAAAAAAAAAAGAGATAAATAATTATGTAAAGACAAATTAAGTAATAATTATAATTAAAAATGACTTTATAAAGTCACATTTCAGCCCAAAAGAAACAGCATTACTCGACAGTTAGGGTTGCAAAATATTAAAAAAAATTTTAACCTATAATCTGTTATGTGATAACATCCCAGGAGACTCCAACATATACAGATAATGTTTAATTACAACTGCACCCCGTATCTGGTTTGTACCAGTGGTTACCCAAATATTATACTGTATCTGTGGTGCAGAGGTATAAAAACTGGGCTTTACTAATACCTGTCCTGGTATATTAATAAACACCAATGTTTCCAAATGTCTGGAATAACTGAGAACATGAGCACAAACTATTCTATTTTAAAAAGTAAAAGTTAGATATTGACTTTATTCAAAAATGGCAACAAAGTCACACTTAGACAGAAAGAGCCTTTGAACTGTATGGCTGCAATCAATGAAAGCACAGACCAGTAATCAATAAGCTGGTGCGCTTTATATAGCACCAAACTGATGATTCACAAGAGACATGAATCTAAAAGGTTTACCAGGATGTTTATGAAATGTTATTACAAGACATTTTTAAAACACACACACACCTTCTGTTCCTGGAATAACTCCTGTTTCTTCCTTCTCTTCTCTTTCAGCAGCTCTTTTTCCCTGCAAACACGGAAACACGGAAACTGATAAGACGCAAACACATCAGAAGTTACCTGATATTGCTGTTATCCTGGTTTAATGTTAAACAGTTTCTTTGTGGCAGCAGACAGCGTTCTTGCTTGGACAGATCGTCACACCGAACTCCATTTAACATTTGTCAAATACGGCGTATCTTGCTCACACGCTAACGTCTCAAATTTTGACATGATATAAATTCCGATTTGTTGGGAGAGTCTTCATATCGGCATTCATACAGTCCCAAAACAGCAACCTCTTCACAAAAAGCCATACATCATTTTCTGCCGTCACGTCGCGCACTGTGGTAGATGTGTTGTTAAACAATTGCACATATTAAGTTAAATAAGGAGCTGCTCTGTGCCGAATGTGCACGCCGACGTGAAAGATGATCCCAAAGAAATCAGATTATGTGATTAATAACTCCTTACGGTGTATTCTTTCTGCCCACTAGCACGAAAACACCAAAAGGCGATTGTTTTGAATGGAGTTTGGTTTAACGGTCTCTCCATGTACAAGACCTAGTTAGCTACCTTCTGGCTAAGTCCAGCGCCTGTTTCATGCTCCGTAAAGCCTGAGCCTTTGAGTCTTCAAAGGTCACCTCTTCGGGCTCCTCATCGTCACTGGACGTAAGCACTAAACTGAAATTTTGTGTCTGTTTTTCGATATCCGCCGTCTTTGACGACGAAGTAGCTTTCCCACGTTGTTTCTTCGCCATGTTGGTAGTGAAGAGACGTCATCATGCCGCGCCACACCATGACGCTAAGAGAATGGGACCGGTGCCAACGCTGTATTATTAACCTGATTATTATTCTTGGCAAATCTCCACATTCATATTTAGCAGAGTTGGGTCATGTTTAAACATTTTTTTTTACGGAAACATAACAACAATTTTATTTAAAAAATAAATTAGAAAATGTGTATAGCATCTTCAATACTTATTAAGTAGTTTCTCTTCCCTTTACCTCTTTATTAATGTGCACTTAGTTTTATTATTTGGCTGTGTTTATTATCCCCTGCCGTTTTGAATATTTATGTTTTCTGTAGTAGTTTGTTTACTATACTAATGTTGTAGAGAAAAAAAAAACATTTATACAAGCTTTTATTTTGAAAAGCACAACCGGAAAAACCTTTTACGTCTAACTCTAGCGAGCAGGTGCAGCCCGCTATCAACAACAATAACAACGGGAGAAGTTAACGGTACTCCGGTTTTTCCAGACGCAATGCACCGACTGTTGTTCGTGTTTCTGGCCGCTGCCGGGGCGTCTATTCTCGGCCTCCGCAGGCTGGATGCCTCCCCGGCGGCCGGGCCCTGCCTCGCCCCGCAGCAGTGGGAGGGCAGGTGGGTGCTGTACGACCACAGCACCGGGAGGAACAGCCGGGCCGCCGTCTCCTACGACGGCCTGAACCAGAGGATCCGAGTCCTGCAGCAGAACAAGAAACACACCCCGTGTCAGAAGTAAGATCCGTCTGTTTGTAATATGTTGTTACAGTCTGAGCTGGGCTTTTTGCCAGCCTATTGTTTTCCTGCATTTTTGCACATTATGTTTGTTGGAACATATTGTGACACTTAAAAAATATTTAGAAAAATAATGTCTCCCACCCCACCAAACCCTCCCTGTAAACACATTCAATTAAGTATGTAAAGTTGCATAAAAAGGTACCGAAAATACATAGATAGAATACCAAAATAAAATAAAAAATACATTTAAATAGAACAGACACATAAAAATACAAAATTACATCTAATAAATTATAACAATAATAATAATGAAAAGAAGATAAACATAACGGTACCATTTTCTGACAAGGCACCTTTTATAGAGAGTCAATAAGGGCTTTAATAATGGTAATAAATCATTTACTAAAGCTTTATTCATCCATTAGAAACCATTAATAAGAACATGCTTTGGGTTGCTAGGTTTATCCTTTTAGTTTGGTAATAATACTGTTAAATATGGTGATATTAGCATTAATAAATGCTTAATATGTTGTTAATAAATAGATGTTGTTCTAAATCCTATGCAGCCGCAAAGGTGAGTTAAGTTGTCATTAATGACTTTATTAACGTTAATAAATCATTTCATAAAGCTTTTCAGATCAGTTATAAACCATTAATAAGAACGATCGGGCTGCCAGGTTGTGAAACATCCCTTTGGCTGGCGTTTCTCCCTTTTGTTTGGTCATAATGCGGTTTTAAATGTTGGTATTAACATTAATAAATGCTTAATAATTTGTAGATAAATGGATTTTTGTTCCAAATCCTCTGAAGCCGTGGTACAGAAATTGAGCAGTCAAAAGGTATTTTTTTACAACCTGGCAACCTGAAACCCATTTGTATTAATGGCTTATAACTTAAAGTCTTATAAAGTAGATGACTTATTAACCACTAATAAAGCTCTTGTAGAATCTTTATAAAGAGTGCCTCATTAGAGAGTGTTACCTTATTATTATTATTATTACATAATTTTTACTACATACATGTATATATGTTTTATTTGCCGCACAGTCTCCATCGACTTTGGTTTGTTAATTTGCAATGTTTTACAGAAGAACAATATACTGCCAAAAGTATGTGGACACCCCTTTCCTCAGCCCCTTAGTTCCAGTGAAGTAAAGTCTTAATGCTACAACATACAATGATATTTTATAAAATAGTGTTCTTCCAACTTTGTGGCAACAGTTTGTGGTTAATTGAGAGTGAAACAAAGGTGCTCGCTACTTGTACGGAGGAACTGCTGGAACTTTAAAAGTTAATTTTCGGTCCCCAACCAGAGCACAAAGATGTCATCAGTATATCTACGCCAGAGACCAATGTGTGAGAAAAACTGCTTATGTGAAGCATTCAGCACGCACTGTTGTTCAAAGAGGCCTACAAATAAGTTGGCATAATTTGGTGCTGCTTTTACCTGGAGGTGAAAGTCACCTTTGTACACGAAGAAGTTCTTTGTTAAGGCCAATTTAGTCCCTTACTGCAGCCAACACTTGATGTATTAGAAGGCAAATCCCATAGAAAGTAAATAATATAATAAAATAAATAAATAGTAAGTAGTAAGTATATTGCTTCAATTCCTCCTGCATATACGGTGTCTCAGTATCAAACCAACATCAGTGTTGGACCTCACTGCTCTTTTGTCTGAATGGGAGCAAATCACTGCAGCCAGGTTCAACCTCTGGTGGAAAGACTGAAACCAGAAGTGGAGGCTGTTAATTATGAATTGGTGATAGTACTGACACCAGAACTTAAAGCTGCACTAATAAACATTTTTGTGTATTAACAATGGATCAAATGACTATATATAATGTGAAAGCTGTCAGTCGTTGTGACAAACCCACAGGTAATTATCACCAACTCTGCAGCTCTACGCAGCCTTTTAGCCTCTTTTAGCTTATAGTTTTGGTTTTATGGCTCATACACTGTCTGGTTAATACACACCACCCTCATCAACCTTGTTTCCAGCAGCAGCAGCAGCAGACAGCTGTTTTCAGCAGACAAGCTCTGATCAACCCACTGTACACTACCTGCTCAGCAGCAAACACCAGACAGACACAGTTAGAGACCAGCTGGTGAAGAAAGTGGAACATTTAGCAGAGAGACAGATATTTCTCTCGGGGGTTGGTGGATACCAAAAACAGAGCTAAAAGGAGATTGAATATCCCCCCATAATGCACCACAGAGCGCCACAGGAAGTCATTCCTGCCTGTGGCCATCAAACTCTTTAACTCCTCCCTCTAAGTGTTAGTCTGTATGACACTAGGTCACTAAACTGGACATTGATCATTACATCTCTGCCATAATTGAATAATTGTGCAATATTCTGTGTATTACTCCTGTGCAATATTAGTTTTCCCATGTTAGTTTTTCTTATTTATTGTTACTGATATTATATACCTCTATTACTCTCGACAGTACATGCACCTCTGCTTATTACTTATTTGGTTACATTGTATTATTATACTGTATTATCATCATCAACCGGTAAACCCTCTTGGTACTTGACACTTAGTTTATCTTGTACTTATACCGACCTGATACTTAATTTATTTTCTGACCTGTTTTATAGTGTTTATAGTGTATCATATTGTTTGCTAGTACTTTCTCCTGTGTGCACTGACGTAAAGGCGAGCTACTGTAACAAAGAGTTTCCCTTTGGGGATCAATAAAGGATTTCTGATTCTGATTCTGAATATTGTACGGACATTTTTCAGGTGCTATCATGTTCACCAAAACAACTTGATGCGGTGATAATATGTCAGATGTTGTGTTTTTAGCTCATTCTGTTGCACCCAAGTGGCCAAACAACCAATAAATGCAGCTTTAAATTCTCACTTCTCCTTCCTCTTTCTCTCCGTCTGCTCCAGGTTTTTTGAGTACATCTACTTGTACCAGAGCATGGTGATGTTCCAGATCGACCAGAAGACCAAGGACTGCTCAAAGATCGCTCTGACGGAGGCCTGGGATCCCTTCGACATCCCAGACAACTCCACCTTCGAGGACCAGTACTTCATCGGAGGCCCCGGGGACAACGTGGAGGTTCAGGAGTGGTCAGACAGGAAGCCGGCACGCCAACGTAAGTCTGGTTTTTAACACAACGCCTGCGGCTTTGTGCACTGTGGTGCATTTCTGATGCCAAATTACAGAGAACAAGTCTGGACAAAAAGCTATGAACAACTCTGGAAATCAAATGAAATCTGATTAAAAAATATATACAAAGCATGGGATGCTGCTGGAAGATTTTTTTAATATTATAAATATAGATTTTACACAATCACCCTTAAAAAACATACATGAATGAAAGTCCATATTCAAGTCCTATTAGCTCTGGTTTGGTCTCCACCGACTCCTGAAAAAAAAAAAGTGTGTTTTTAGCTGCTAGCTGGTAGTTTGGTAATAACTGTCTGTGGGTTTCACACTATGAGTGATGCCTTTCACATTACATATATTCATTTGTTCCATTGTTGATATAAAAATTAATTTTAGTGCAGCTTTAAGCTGGTGTTAGTCTACATTCAACACTTCCTGCAGCTGCTTCACAATAAAAATAAACCTTCCAGCGAGGTTCCTTCTTTCACACCAGGAAGGTTTTACCAGATTTGACCAGATTTAAAGAGCAGCTGTTGGTGGAATAAATCCTCCAGTTCCTCTTTGAGCTGCTATAATGTCTGCTCATCTCTCCACCAGATGAGACCTGGGTGGGCGTTTACACCCTGAAGGACTGCTATCCGGTGCAGGAGACCTTCACGAGGAACAGCAGCGTCACCACCTCCACCCGCTTCTTCAACCTCCAGCTGGGCATCAGCGACCCAGACGTCTTCACCCCGCCCAGCACCTGTCAATCAGCTCGGCCCGAGAGGATGGCAGAGTCCGACTGCTGAGGCCTTGCCAGCCCTCACCTTTGACCTTAGCTACTTAACAGCATGAAGCTGAGTCCGAAATCACTCCCTCATTCACTATTCCAAATATCACAGACACTCAATAGTTCACTCATGGTGAGCAGTAAACTGAGATTTCGGACACCTCGTCATTCTGCGTCATCACTTACAGATGTAGTGTCGCCTGCTGTTTACTTTTGCATCCATAAAATCCACCGCATTGTTAGCAGAAAGTAGTGCACATGTCATGGACATTACTTGTTTTTTTCAGTGCTGGGAATTTTTTTGTTTTCACACTCAAAATTCAGAAACTCAAATGAAATGGCGTAGGGTAAATATAGTGGAATATATAGTAAGAACGGAGTGATTTCGGACGTAGTCTTTCGCTAGTGTTTTATAGAATTGTTTGTTAATTTGCTGCTAATTCGGTAAAGCTGTCATCAGGACCAATGAGCCCTGCTAGCTGCAACCTAACAAGCTAGCTCACAGCTAATAGTACCAAGTGGTTAAATTGGGATTCCTAAACGATTAGCTTCATGCTAAAAAGTGACTTTAAGTGTTGCTGGCACTCTTCCTTGCAACCAATTGATAATATTCATTTCATGCAGCGAACGGTTTCAGTGAAGCATTCCGACTTCATGCTAACAAGCGTTTGTTGATTTGAGTTTGATAAATCCAAATCATACAAATGAAGTGCCTCATAAACATGAGCGGACACAATAATATGAAGTCAAAATCACAGGCGTTTTGGTTTTTAGTTTCTTTGAGATCCAGTCATATTTTCCTCAGACATGCGGTGATCTGTTTGAGGTTTCAAATATGTTTTTCCCAATTACAAACAATTACGTGTACAGCCGGGGGGTAGAAACTCTGTGCCACAATGTCACGATAGCTTATATGGACATTTTCTCTATTTTAGCAATAAAGCAACAGGATCATAAAAAGAGACTCTGCATACCTGTTTGTAATTTTTTTTATTCTTTGAAATATTATAACCGTAATGTGATGATTAATGTGACTATTTGCCACCTCTATCAGCTGTCACCTACAGTCCTACACTGAAACTCTAAATGCACCAAAGCATTGATAACAGCCTGACAAATGTTCGGACAATTCATTAAACAGCCATAAACGTAACACTATGAGTCTTACCTTAAAGAAGGTGTTTCTTCCTCACCAGGATCTGTGCAAAACTATCCACCACCTTATTAAAATCAAGGGGCCCTGACCAGATCAAAAGATGCTAGATGCTAATTGCTACTGTAATTCTTAACTCTGAACTGAAAGACGGGATCCCTTCTTGGGATATTGCACATTTTACACCCATTACTTTTGTGCTTCGTGCAGTTTATGGCACAAAAACAACTCCTAATATTTATTTCCACATAATCTCTCAGTCATTCTGGTTTGTTTTCTACCCCCAGCGTGCGCACACATCTCAACAATTACGTTGCTCGGATACATCAAAACTAAAATCTCTAAACTAAAACCAAGGCCCATATTTAGCCATCCTGATAAATAAATATGACTGTCAACAGTCACATATTTGGTCCTAAAATAAAGAAGTAAAGGAATTTTATTGACTTTCTTCACCGAGGATGTTCATCCTGTCGAACCAAGATTGTGGAAAGCTGCAGATCTGTCTGAAGAAACACCGTCAAAAGGCAAATAATGGGATAAACCTGCACACACATTGTAGATGTGGAAATATAGAAAGTAGAAGGGAGACACAAAGACGATTAAAACATCTCGAGACGGATTTAGTTTGGGATGTAATTGCTGTATCCATAAAACTGAAAACTTAAAATGTACACTTAATTGGTGACAGGAAGATTTGACTCCAACAGCGATGATTTGTTATTGCACCATTACTGGTAAAACTACTGCACTATTTACATCACGCAAATACTGTAAGAAGAACTGTATCTTAATGCTAATAGCTATATGTAATGCTGCATTCACTCAAATGTGAATAAATGTCAGAAGGACTTGATGTTCAGACTACTTTTATTCCAACACACCATAATCGATGTTTGGTGGACAGTTTGTGTTCCAGAGTAGTTTTCTGAATAGTCTTTCACCCAGTGAAAGACAAATATTTTAATGTCATTAAAATGAAAAATGTGCAGCCTATTGAATCTTGTCAGGGTTGTTTCAAAGGAAAGACGGTGAAGCGGAGAGATCATTCTTTACATGTTGTGGGAAATATTTCCATGTTGGTCAATCGCAATTCAAATGGTCAAACTGAATGCTGATGTGAATAATATTTGTAAAAGATTTGCTTCTCTACCATCTTCCTCGTTTGACTTGAAAGCATCTCTTTCTGGTCTGACCAGGCAGTGTGGGATTTAAGAAGTGACACTATAGGCTGCACTGAATTAAAAATGCCACTGATTCAAAATCCAATTAAATCTCTCTTTGCTGCTTGATATTTGAAGCTGCAGAGATACATCAAGTTGGAAAGGTTTTTGTGTTTTTGCACAGGGTCCTCTGTTCTTTGCACAAAACAAATTAAAGTAACCTTCAGTCCTGAAACAGGTTTTGGTAGAAGGCCTATGATCTTCATTTCTTTTAAGAGCCACACACCTCTAACTGAAAGAGCGACTTCCTTCAGTGACTTATATTTTACGATTATAATGAAAGGAACTGTTCGTCCATCGCATCCAAAGTCTTATGATGATTCCTCATTTCATATAGTATTTTTGTTTTCTCTGAAGTGAAAGGTGAAACAAACAACAATTAACTAGCACACCACATATGTAGTGTGTTGCTTCATTTCTCCCTCTAATTGTTCATATTAAACGCACCAAGAGACACTTCAGAGATTGTGTGAACATGTGAAAATGTTTTGATTTGCTATCTCGGTAGGCTACAGTAAATCCAGAGCTGAATCAATAGATTTAACATGTATTTTGGTCCTGAAATTATTTATTTCAGATAACAGTATGCAAACTTTTATTATTATTATTACTGATCTGATGAGGATATTAAACTATGATCAACTCCTTAATAACTTCAAAGTGGAAACCAAGAAAAAGTGGGAAAAAATCTAAGATACAATCAAAAGGAACAATTTTCACTTTAAGATGACGTCAAAGATGTAGGCGGAGCTGCAGAGTCTCGCGCCATCTGTCCTCTTTTACGTCCGCAGATAAGATGTAAATAGCGCATGTCTGCTGTACAATAATCAGACTTGTACAGTCAGTCAAATAATAACTATTACACAATGAGTGGACGAGGAAAAGGCGGAAAGGGACTCGGTAAAGGAGGCGCTAAGCGTCACCGTAAAGTGCTCCGTGATAACATCCAGGGCATCACCAAGCCCGCCATCCGCCGTCTGGCTCGCCGCGGCGGAGTGAAGCGTATCTCCGGTCTGATCTACGAGGAGACCCGCGGTGTGCTCAAGGTCTTCCTGGAGAACGTGATCCGTGACGCCGTCACCTACACCGAGCACGCCAAGAGGAAGACCGTCACCGCCATGGACGTGGTGTACGCTCTCAAGAGGCAGGGCCGCACTCTGTACGGCTTCGGAGGCTAAACCTGATCCCGATCCGCTCAGACCCCCCCAACACAAAGGCCCTTTTAAGGGCCAAACACTTCCTCTAATGAGTCTTTCCTATATAACTACAAACATGTGCAAGTGGCACACACGGTCAGAATAAGACCACTTAGTAGACGTGGAAGAGGCTCTGGTCCACTTTGAAGGGAACTATCCTTCAACGTCAATTATAACTCAATCATGTATGGCCTCCTAGAAGAGAATTTACCTACAAAACAACTGTTTCAGCTGGTCATCAGCATCATCTGTCTGAAGATCTGGAAAACTAGATGCTCCATGGTCCTACAGCAGACTGTCATCGACAGCAACATGGTCGCGAAACACGTGCTGACTGACCTCCGGAGGAGGAGGACTTTAGATAAAAGACTTTTATTCCCCTGGAACACACTGGACTTTTAATATTTTACCTTTTTGTGCACTTTATCACTTGGCACTTCATATTGGCTTGCACTTTTACCACTTTGTATTATGTTTAGTATTCCTGTATGAATTGTAGTGAATTATTTATGCTGTGTTTTTGTAAACTTTGTACTTAACTTGTTAAAACTTAATAAAGATTTCTAAAAAAAACACACAAGAGCCTTGGTTTGAGAAACATTTAGTTACAATAAATTAAAACACTAGTCACTTCAGCTTTTAGGAGGTAAACTCTTCTTAGAATCCAAGACTCCCAATCAACATTAGAGTTGTCCTGTAATTCAGATTAATCAATGTTTTTATTGATTACTCTAATTCAAAGATAATATTGTGTTGTCAGGTTGGTGTCAGAGTTGTTGGAGCTGAATACATAGTTTACATGCACGGAGGAGGGGAGGCTGTCTGGGGAAACTGGTTCTGGTCGGTAAAGGTGTGAAGACGTATCCATACAAATAGTACAGCTGTTGCCAGAGTACTTTTACTTAAGTAAAGTATCTGAATACTTCCTCCACCACTGATATTAATACATTTCACTGTTTAAATCTGTGTTACAGCGTTTATGGTTTGACTTTTACATCTTCATTCACATCTCGTAGAGGAATGTTTAACGGTTGCTTGTGAAGCGCATGCTCAGTCACGTTTAAAAACTCAGCCAATCCTGTACGAGGAACCGCACAGTCTAATTTGCATCGGGCGCATACAAATTAACCATCTCAGTGCCGCAGCGACTATTCGTTAAAGAAAACTCATACGAAGTTAACGATGCCTGATCCAGTGAAAGCACCGAAAAGGGCTCAAAGAAAGCCGTCTCTAAGAGCGTCACCAAGACCGGCAAGAAGAAGAGGAAGACCAGGAAGGAGAGCTACGCCATCTACGTGTACAAGGTGCTGAAGCAGGTCCACCCCGACACCGGCATCTCCTCCAAGGCCATGCTGATTATGAACTCCTTTGTGAGCGACATCTTCGAGCGCATCGCCGGTGAGTCCTCCCGCCTGGCTCACTACAACAAGCGCTCCACCATCACCTCCAGGGAGATCCAGACCGCCGTCCGCCTGCTGCTGCCCGGGGAGCTGGCCAAGCACGCCGTGTCTGAGGGCACCAAGGCCGTCACCAAGTACACCAGCTCCAAGTAAACCTGCTCTTCAGCCCCACAACACAAAGGCTCTTTTAAGAGCCACCCACTGCTTCAACTAGGAGCCACTTTCCTGCTGATATTTGAACTGATATATTTGTACAAGTCACTTTTTCAAAAGACTTCGATATCCCAATGTTTTCTATTATCTAATGTTCTCAAAGCACAAACTAAGGAAAGAGTGCAAGTTTGTCCTCATTTCATAAAGTAAGCTACAACAAAGATCAGTGCCAATAATGTCCAGTCTAAGAAACTGAAGGTTATGACCTGCATGCTTACATTCCTCCTTTTCTGCTACAACCAAAGAATGACCAATTATTTACTGTAATGAAGGTGAGCCTGAACAGCAACTCTTGATAAACATACCAAACAAATAAACATTTTTTTTTTTTTTTTTTTTTTTAACCTCAGCTACACCTCAGTCATATATGGACTCATACAAGAGACAATACCTCCGAAACAAAGAACCGTTACAGCTCATCATCAGCATTGTGTGTTTGAAGATTTGGAAAACCAGATGTGCCATGGTTATTAACAGCAACATGGTGGTGAAACATGTACTGGCTGTATAGATTAAAGACTATTACCTCCCGGGACGTACTGGACATTTAACGTGACCATCTGATTCCTCTGTGCACTTTATTGCTTCGTTCCTCGTGTTGTTCGCAAACACTTTTATCCCTTTGTATTATTTAGAATATCCACGAATAATTGTGTATTGTTTTTTGTATTGAACTTGTTGAAACAAAGATTTATAAAGAAAAATTGCAAGCTAACTTAGTTGAAGGTGCTTCTCTTGATTTGCATTATATCAATGTAACCTGATTCGTGGTACATCTTCCACCTGTTTATGAACGAGGTCAGAATTAGATCTTGACACTTGTACGTCAGAAAATGACACTTCTTCTGTTCGGGGTTTCAGACTGCAGCTTTGAAACACGGTGGACTTTCACATGATCACTTTATGAACACTTTATATGCAGAACTGCCTCTCACAAACACGTCGCTTACGATTTCTGTTATTGCAGTATTTTAATAGTTTTTTTTTTTTACTTTGTTAAGGTATCTGTTTGCTTGTTTTCTGTCTTTGGGTTATGTGAAATATGTTTAAAAACATTTATTGTGGACATTATTTGTTCACTGAATCTTGACACTGCTTATACTGCACTACATTTATCTAAAAGAAACGTGTCGCTGAGAGAAACGCCACTAACTAGATACCTTTCATTAGTTGAAGGTAGTACTCTGGGGATTTGCATTAGTTAAATGTAACCTGGTTCGTGGTGGATCTGGTTTATGAAGGAGGTCAGATTCAGACTTCTTCCATCCTTCCTGTTAAAGAAACGCTCCTCCCCGTCGGGGAATCGAACCCCGGTCTTCCGCGTGACAGGCGGAGATACTGTCCACTATACTAACGAGGAGAGACACGTCACTGTGTCATGGCGCGAGTTTAGCTGCTGGAAACCGGCTTCAGTCCTTCATCTACGGGCTCACTTACAATCACAGCTGCAGTGTATGTTTGAGCGCGAGGTGGCGCTGTTTCCTCTCAGACTGTATATGGACCTGCCTGAAGGAGAGTTACCAAGTTAATCTACCTGTATAGGTATTATAGTGTATTATATTTTGATTTGCTTAGTACTTCCTGTGTGCATTTACATGATACTGTGCAGCTGTAAAAACAGAGTTTCCCCTCAGGGATCAATAAAGTATTTCTGATTCTGATGATGTCCTCTGCACATATAAACACGTTATACTTAATATATATATATATATATATATATATATATATATATATATATATATATATATATATATATATATATATATATATATATATATAATTCAATTAAATTGTATTTATATACCGCCAGAAGTTAACATAACATAACAGAAGTTATCTCATTGCATTTTCCTATAGAGCAGGTCTAGACCGTACTCTTTATAATATTATTTACTAAGACCCAACAAATCCCACTATGAACAAGCATTTGGCGACAGTGGCGAGGAAAAACTTCCTTTAAGAGGCAGAAACTTTAGACAGAACCAGACTCAATGGTGGGCGGCCAGAATGCATACAGATGGAGAGGGAGAGAGGAAAGAGGTGCATCATGGGAAGTCTCCCAGCAGTCTAGGCCTACAGCAGCATAACTAAGGGATGGTTCAGGACTCACCTGAGCCAGCCCTAATTATAAGCTTTATCAAAGATGAAAGTCTTAAGCCTACTCTTAAATGCGGAGATGGTGTCTGCCTCCCGAACCCAAACTGGGACCTGATTCCACAGGAGAGGAGCTTGATAACTGAAGGCTCTGGCTCCCAGTCTACTTTTGGAGACTCTAGGAACCACAAGTAACCCTGCATCCTGGGAGCGCAGTGTTCTAGTCGGATAATAAAGTATTATGAGCCCTTAATGAGACCATTAAGACCATTAAGAGCTTTGTAGGTGAGGAGAAGGATTTTAAATTCTATTATGGATTTTACAGGGAGCCAGTGCAGAGAAGCTAGTATTGGAGAAATATGATCTGTTTTCCTAGTTCTTGTCAGTACATGTGCCACAGCAGTCTGGATCAACTGGAGAGTCTTAAGGGACTTATTTGGGCAGCCTGATAAAAAAGAATTGCAGTAGTCCAGCCTAGAAGTAATAAATGCATGCATTAGTTTTTCTGCATCATTTTGAGACGGGATGTGCCTGATTTTTGCAATGTTGCGTAGGTGAAAGAAGGCAGTCCTTGAAGTTTTTTTCATGTGGGAGTTAAAGGATAAATCCTGATCAAAGATAACTCAGAGGTTCCTTACGGTGCTGCTGGAGGCCAGGACAGTGCCATTTAGAGCAACTATATCTTTAGATAATGTGTTTCAGAGGTGTTTGGGGCCGAGTACAATAACTTCAGTTTTGTCAGAGTTTAACATCAGAAAATTGCAGGTCATCCAGGTTTTTATGTCCTTAAGGCATGCCTGAAGTCTAGCTAACTGGTTAGTTTCATCTGGCTTGATCTGCATCTGCATAACAATGAAAGTTTATGGAGTGTCTCCTAATAATATTGCCTAGAGGAAGCATATATAAGGTGAATAGAATCGGTCCAAGCTCAGAACCTTGTGGAACTCCGTGTGGAACTAACTTTGGCGTGCATGGAGGACTCACCGTTAACATGTACAAACTGAGATCGATCTGATAGATAAGATTTAAACCAGCTTAGTGCGGTTCCTGTAATGCCAATTACATGTTCTAGTCTCTGTAATTGGATGTGATGATCAATGGTGTCAAGCGCAGCACTAATATCTAACAAACTTAATATGTGACACACAGTCGCTATTCTCTACCACTACTATCCTGCTGGAAACCATATTATCTTTCTATATTATTTCATATCATCAATATACTATTCCTAGAGCCCATTATAAGTATTGGGCATCTGGGACAGAACATGTAGACTGGACTGCTACTACTACTAGACTTTATGCAACAACAGAGTATTTTATTATCAAGTCAAATACTATTACCTCTATTAGAAACAGGAAACTGACCTACAGAGAAAGATGTTATGTTCTTATGCTGTGTAGAATATAAAACCTGCTGCGACAGATTTGTCATTTTTTATTATATCAATAAATCTGAAGGTGGATTTTGAACCTGTGTGTGATTTTGATCATTAAAACGATTCACTGAATCAGATTTTTTTTAGCTCGTCTGCGATTAAGTCATTAAAGAGACATTTCTCCCTAAATCCAACCTAATAAAACCCCGACCTCGAGGAAACAAGATCACAGATTACATATAAAGTTATTAAAGTCATGTTTTCTTTTGTGACACAGTTATAGGTTCAAAGTCACTTTGCTTTGTATATTTCATATATTTACTAAACATACAAATTCCTATAAATATATTTCACTTGGACTGTATGTAGTGACTGATGTTGAAAAGCCACTGAGGGGAGCATCAGCTGAAGTTATTTCACTGGTAAAGAGGAAGAGTCTGGAAAATAAAACAGATTTGTCTCTGTAGCATTTCTTATTGATTTATATCAAAGCAGCAAAGTGTTTACAGGATTTTGTCCAACGCCTGTACATGTGTTTCTGTAACATTAATGATCAGAGTGACCTTTTGACTTGTGTTGTTCTTTCCTCTCTTTGGACACTCAGAATAAATAATAAACAGATAGATATGCCCATTCAGTTAATGATCAATCAAATAATTGATTTATGAAATACATAACAGGGGTTAAACCTCAAGTTAAAACTGTACTACTGTTATTTGCAAAGCCTATGATTTAATTTTAAAATTATACCAAAATAGAGGCATCGGACATGGTTTGTTTCATGAACGCCAACACCGATTCCACTCCAGTGTTTTGGATTTTATTTAGAACAATAATGTTTAAAAGTACTGCTACTAACAATTAACTTTATAATGTTTGCAGATGCAGATTTGTAGCAGATATTTGTTTAATTCATTCCTCTCAATATATTCAGCAGCTCTTACAAGGCTGTAAACGTGATTTTAAAAAGTCATGCAACCCTGCAATTAATTAAAAAATAACTTAAAGTCTATAAAACATTAAACACATTATTTTAAATATTTCCCCATGTTTCATTAAATCAAAAACAGCCTAGTTTAATGAGTCTGCCTTTAGAGAAACCCATTATGTGTAACTTTAAATAAAATGTGAAATGCAGCTCAGCTTCCTAAATTCCCAAATTAAATACAGAGCAGATGATAAAACCTCTCTGTCCTCAGTGGTAGTTAAAGGTTCAGCCAAAGAGAATTACCAAGAAAATATTTTAAATCACGTTTAAAAATCAAATAAAAGTTCTGTCATTATGTATTTACTTCTGGGACTGACCCGATCAAATCATGTTAGAGACAGAAAGCAGGTCTGAACACAAACTGGAGCTGATTAGTGATTTTAATAAATCTGTATACAGCAGAAGAAAGAAATATTTTCATTGAAATCTTAAATCAGAGGATAACAAACAGATTGAATATGCTGTCACTTCCTTCAAGTTAAATTTAACATTTGGTGGAACCGGAAAGTCTTTTCCAGCTAATCTATCTGTGACAGGAGTCCGTCTAACCGCCTGAGTCACCGACAGCAACCGTGTGTTTACCTCCACCGAAAACCTCTCTGATTAAAACGAAATTAATCACATTACTGCCGAGATTTCAGTTTTATTCTTTCCTCACACGTCTCTGCTTACGGGAAAACCACTGTCACGTTTAATAAAGATTACTTTTAGCCATTTTTAGAGACGAAATGTGAAGAAAACTCGCTGCGAGTTGTACAAAGTGGCTGTGTATTAGAGAGGTTTGAAGCCTCCTGGAAACAAATAAAGGAGTCCTGGTCACCAAACATGACCTCAGTCTGAAGGGAAGAGCGTTTTCTCACTGATACAATAACAATTGTGGTCTAAAACTGTCCTCTTATATGGATTTTATCCCCAAAACGTGGAAGAGAAAACACAAGTGTCGCCACATTTCAGCCGGCGGCCGGGCGGCTGTGCGTGTTGCCTCTCCACGGTTCTCATGTGCTTTATAAGTCCCGCCTCCTGCTCTGAGCTCGGACACGTTCAGACGAACACAGCAGAGCGCAGACACGCAGAGATGGCAGAAGAAGTTCCAGCAGCGGCCCCGGTGAAAGCCCCGGCTAAAGCCCCGAAGAAGAAGGCGACTCCCCGCCCCAAGAAGGATGGCCCCACCCTCCCGAAGCTGATCCTCAGCGCCGTGGCTGAGTCCAAGGAGCGCAAGGGGATGTCGCTGGCGGCCATCAAGAAGGTTCTGGCCGCCAAAGGCGTCGATGTGACCAAGTCCAACAAGCGCATCAACACCGCCGTGACCAAGCTGGCCACCGGAGGAACCCTGAGCCAGACCAAAGGCACCGGGGCGTCCGGCTCCTTCAAGCTCGCCAAGAAGGAGCCCAAAGCCGCCGCACCTGCGAAGAAAGTGGTGAAGAAGAAAGCGCCCGTCAAAGCCAAGAAGCCCGCAGCAAAGAAAACCGCGGCGAAGAAGCCGGCAGCCAAGAAGCCGGCAGCGAAGAAAGCAGCGGCAGCCAAGAAGTCCCCGAAGAAGGCTGCGGTGAAGAAAGCCGCGGCGAAGAAGCCGGCAGCGAAGAAGACTCCCAAGAAGACCCCCGTCAAAAAGATGACGGCCGCGAAGAAGCCCGCCGTCAAGAAGCCCGCTGTGAAGAAAGCTCCGGTAAAGAAAACCGCAGCCAAGAAGTCCAAGAAGTGAAGCGGCTCCGGCTCATCCAGCACTCAGTGCACCAAAGGTTCTTTTAAGAGCCACCACAGCTTCCCCTCAAGAGCTTCTCCTGCATCATGTCACCACATTTAACTCAGTCAAATGCTCAAAGATGATGAAGACGTTTTATGCTACTTCCTATCTTTCCTTGATGATAATCTTCATGAACACATTTTAAAGTGATGACACTTCTGTTTGGGCTTTTAAAACATCAGAAATATTTTGTTACAGCTGCTCACTATCAACTCAGTGCACACAGGAATAGAATTACTAGGCAAATCAGAAAATATATATATATATATATATATATATATATATATATATATATATATTATTAGTAATAGTGCATGTACAGTTAAGTGTAGTTTAAGATGATTATGAGATGGAGGATATTGCACTGCAGTAATAGAAGTATGAATAAATATCAATGAATAGGGAATTTTAAACTGAGAAGAGTATATTGCACATCAGTATTAAATAGAGAATATTGCACAATTACTTCTAGTATTGCAGTGATGTTAATGGTCCAATGTCCAGTTTAATGACTTAGGGTCATGTAGACTAACAGGAGTTAGTTAAAGAAGGCAGGAATGACTTCCTGTGGTGCATTTTGGGGGGGATGAGTCTTTCGCTGAACATGTTGGACTGATTCATGATCCATATCTGTGATTGCTGTTGACAACAACAGAACTACCTCTAATACACATAAGTTTATTAGGATTTATCTTGTTGCAGGTTTGTAAGAGTTTAATGTGTTTTGTTTTATTTCCTTTTGGTAGCTTTTTGCTTTTTTTTTCTTTCTTTGTGAAATATGCTTAAAATCACACTTATCAACATTATTGCTATTATGTGTTCATAAGATGTTGAACCAATCTCACTGAATCTTTTACACTTATACTGCACTACATTTATCAAACAGATATAGTTACTTTACAGACCCAAATGATTTATACTGAATATATTGTACAAAAAAAAAAAAAAGCATTCATACAGAATAAAGTAGTTTTAAAAAAGCAGCGGTTCGGAGTAATTTTATTTTACATTTAGCTCAAAATACTTATGTATTTCAAAGTTGTTCAGTCATGTTTTCATCAACTGATGCGCATCTTTCAAATCAGGGCTTTTCTCTTTCTGATGTTGAAAAACTCATTCATGCTTTTGTATCATATAGATTATTGTGACTCATCGTATTCAGGGTTTAAAGCCAAAACAACGCTCTCGCGCCTTCAGCCGCTACGAAACGCAGCCACTTGGCTTTTAACAAACACTAGAAGACCAGATCACATCACTCCGGTTTCAGCATCTTCACCAGTGTTGGTTTAATAATTTACTGAGCAGGTTTAAAGCACTTCACGGTTTAGCTCCCAGTTATATTGCTGAAATCCTGCTCCCCTATAAGTCAGACCTCTGCAGACTGTTCTTAAGTCCTGGTTCAGGACTAAAGGAGACCTGGTTTAACAGCCAGGACCCCTTCAGATCTGAACTCCCTGCCTGAAGATGTGAAGCTGCACAATCAGTGTCATCTTTTAAATCTTCTCAAAACTTTTTATGTATTTATATATATATATATATATATATATATATATATATATATATATATTATATAAATATATATATATATATATAAATATATATATATATATATATATATTTTTATATATAAATATTATTATTATTAAACATTATTAAAATCCAGGAAAGCTTTTTTAAATATTGATTAGAGTCAAACAGCAACCAGATTTACTTTGAAGTGTTAAATCATGACAAATCTCAGTCAAAAATAACTCAAAATAATAATAATAATTATAACAATAGTCTAGTATATAATTGGGATTGTTTTAGGAAAGGAGTAAAGATACAAATAAATACTAAATTTAAATTATTAAAGAACTATTGATTTAAACAAATCCTTTATTTGTAACATGGGCCATCACTCACCTTAAATCAGACAAACCTCTTTGTCTTCAGTTTTCTTTCCGCTCAGCCAGCTGCTGTCGGTGATTGGTTAGTTTGAATTTTCCTTCTCCAACGGTTGATGAGCTACAGCGCGCGCTCCTCCCGGCCTGGACCAATCAGCGCTGCCGTCGCTCCGGCAGTTCCTTTATAAAGCCGCTGTTCGCACTCAGACCGTATCATTTATCTGTGAACTCCGAGCAGACTGAAAAACTACAATGGCCAGAACCAAGCAGACCGCCCGTAAATCCACCGGAGGCAAAGCTCCCAGGAAGCAGCTGGCGACCAAAGCTGCCCGTAAGAGCGCCCCGGCCACCGGCGGAGTGAAGAAGCCCCACCGTTACAGGCCCGGCACCGTGGCTCTCCGGGAGATCCGCCGCTACCAGAAGTCCACCGAGCTGCTGATCCGCAAGCTGCCCTTCCAGCGCCTGGTCCGCGAGATCGCTCAGGACTTCAAGACCGACCTGCGCTTCCAGAGCTCCGCCGTCATGGCGCTGCAGGAGGCCAGCGAGGCCTACCTGGTCGGCCTCTTCGAGGACACCAACCTGTGCGCCATCCACGCCAAGAGGGTCACCATCATGCCTAAAGACATCCAGCTGGCCAGACGCATCCGCGGGGAGAGGGCTTAGACTCACCCGCACCTGTCCAAACCCACAACGGCTCTTTTAAGAGCCACCTACACAAACTAACAGAGCGACGTGTCCTGAGCTACGAGCTGAGTTTCAGAAAGCAAAATACTAAACACATTTTACATAATACAAAGATTTGTTGGTTTGTTCAATCAATTGATCTATGAACTGGTAGATTTCCCAGTTGTCTTAAGCACACGTCGGGTAAAAAGACAATTACTCCCCTGGAACACACTGGACTGCACTTTATCACTTCAGTGTAATCAGTTTCGCAGGTAGGCCAATTTAGTCTGGGCATAATTTCAAAATAACCTGCAGATGGTGCTGTTCAGTCACAGCTATGATGTACATTTAATCACATTGTCATCAATTACTGTAGTATCTGACTGAGCTCCATTCAACAAAAGTATTAAGGTATTGTGATTAAAGAAATACTAGAAATAGAAACTGTAAATGTTTGGCTTTAAGTGATTGTGGTGTTTGTGTTCTAGCTACATTTGCTTATGTTGTTATGTTTTACTGTTCAGTCCACTTTAACTTGATAGTTAAAGCCACATCAAGTTATATCTTAGTTATCTTTAAGTTAAATATAAAGTTTAAGTAACAGCATAAATACTTCAATACAATTCTTACATGAATATTAAACAATACAAAGTGCACAAAGAAAAGTCCAATGTGTTCCAGGGGAAATAGTTAGTTAAGTCTTAATGTCAGCACTACAGTCACTTTACAGAGACTTCAGCATACTGTTCCCTACATATGAGAAGCCTTAAGAGGTGATGAACGGTGGAGATTGTTTTCTTTTTAATTATAAAAAGAAGTTAAATACGAACTTTACAAAAACAATTTAATACAATTCATACATGAATATTAAACGTAATACAGAGTGTTGATAATATGAAGGGCCAAGCAATAGATTAATTTATCATGGTACATCTGGTTTTCCAGATCTTTACAAATACAGGATTACAAAGACTCCTGTCTTTGTAGTTTATATCAAAATACAGAGCACTTTCAAGATGGTCCAGACCACTTGAGCTCTGTGCAACAAGCCATTAGAGGAAGTGGCTCTGTAGTTTGGTGCGTGGCTCTTAAAAGAGCCGTTGTGTTTGTGAAAGGGGGCCGGGGGTTTACTTCTTGGCGGGCTTCTCGGTCTTCTTGGGCAGCAGCACCGCCTGGATGTTGGGCAGCACGCCGCCCTGAGCGATGGTGACTCCGCCCAGCAGCTTGTTGAGCTCCTCGTCGTTGCGGACGGCGAGCTGCAGGTGTCGGGGGATGATCCTGGTCTTCTTGTTGTCGCGGGCGGCGTTGCCGGCCAGCTCCAGGATCTCAGCGGTCAGGTACTCCAGCACCGCCGCCAGATACACCGGAGCTCCGGCACCGACTCGCTGGGCGTAGTTACCCTTCCTCAGCAGCCTGTGAACACGGCCGACGGGGAACTGAAGCCCGGCACGAGATGAGCGGCTTTTAGCCTTAGCTCTGGCCTTACCGGCTCCCTTACCCCGACCAGACATTTTCAGTATTTATTCTGAAAGAGTCTAAACAAAAAGTAAAGCTCAGAAGGAGAACATCGGCTTTATATGGCGACGCAGCTGCTCGTTCATTGGTTAGATTGAACGTGAGTATGATCGGCCAATCAGAAAAGAGTTCCGCTTTGCGCTGTACGAGTTTTTCAGAATAAAATGTAATAGCTCAAAGCGTTTTTCACTGAAAAAAAAAAAGAAGAAAAGTCACACATACACGCACAGGTCTTCTTCTTTTCCTTTCGGCTGTTCCCTTTCAGGGGTCGCCACAGCGAATCATGTGCCTCCATCTAAACCCTGTCCTCTGCATCCTCTTCACTCACACCAATTAACTTCATGTCCTCTCTCACTACATCCATAAATCTCCTCTTTGGTCTTCCTCTAGACCTCCTGCCTGGCAGCTCCAACCTCAGCATCCTTCTACCAATATATTCACAGTCTCTCCTCTGAACACGTCCAAACCATCTCGATCTGGCCTCTCTGACTTTATCTCCGAAACATCTAACACGAGCTGTCCCTCTGATGTCCTCGTTCCTGATCCTGTCCGTCCTCGTCTCTCCCAAAGAGAACCTCAGCATCTTAAGCTCTGCTGCCTCCAGCTCTGCCTCTTGTCTTTTCTTCAGCGCCGCTGTCTCTAAGCTGTACAACATCGCTGGTCTCACCGCCGTCTTGAACACCTTTCCTTTCATTCTTGCTGATACTCTTTTATCACACAACACACCTGACACTTTTCTCCACCCGTTCCAACCTGCTTGCACTCGCCTCTTCACCTCTTTTCCACAGTCTCCATTGCTCTGAACCGTTGACCCTAAGTACTTAAAGTCCTGCACCTTCTTCACCTCTGCTCCCTGTAGCCTCACCGTCCCACCTGGGTCCCTCTCACATACACATACACGCACAGGTAATGTAATTATATGTAATTAATGCCTTGTTAATAAATATCTGTCGGTCTGTGTGGTGAAATGTGGTATTGCACTACTACAGTCGATGCGACATGTCGAGTTTACTGAAAGAAAGTTGGCATCAACTAATTAGTAACTTCATGCTAAAACTGAGTGGTCAGGACTCTGGTAACATGAAACTTAGGCTATATTGTTATTTAGTGAAGTAATTACTGCGTTTATTGGCAGTCTGGAAAGTAACTAAGTACATTTACTCAAAAGTAGTGTATGTGAGTACAATTTTGAGATACTTGTGCTCGAGTATTTCCATGTTCTGCTCTACATTTGTTGGATAATTTCAGTTACTTTGCATATTCAAATTAATAATACAAAATATAATCAATAAATTCATTCATTCTAAAAGGAGACTTTATTGATCCCCAGGGACATATTCACAAGCTGCCCAGCAGTAAAGTCATTCAAATTAGCTCCACCTTTACACATTAATGTAATATAATATACATTATTCTGAAATGGGCCATTCTGCATTATGAGTACTTTTGGTACTTGCTGATCAGAATCAGAAATACTTTATTGATCCCGGAGGGGAAAGTCTTTGTTACAGCTGCTCACTATCACGTCACACAGGAGAAGAAGTACTAATAGAACAGAAATACATACATAATAATAAATAAGTCTGCAAGCAAATCGAAATATGATACACTATAATACACCTAATCAAAATAAGTACAAGTGGCTATGAAGTATAAAGCTAAGTAAGTGTACAGTACAATGTAATAATATAAGTAATAGTAATGCAATCGTGTGTACTGTCAAGTTGAGTGTAGCAGATTTAACCAGCTTATTAGGCGGTGGATATTGCACAGCGGTAATGTAGTTTAATAAATATCAACAAAGAGTATATTGCACAGGAGTAAGAGAATATTGAGAATATTGCACACTATTTCAGGTATTGCAGTAATGTTAATGATCCAATGTCCAGTTGATTAATATCATTGCAAGTTTCCCCGACACTTAGAGGGAGGAGTTAAAGAGTCTGATGGCCACAGGCAGGAATGACTTCCTGTGGCGCTCTGTGGTGCATTGTGGGGGGTTGAGTCTTCCGCTGAAGGTGCTCCTTTGTTTGACCAGCGCGTCATGGAGCGGGTGGGAGACACTGTCCAAGATGGCGTGTAGTTTGGCCAGCATCCTCCTCTCTGACACCACCGCCAGAGAGTCCAGCTCCACCCCCACAATGTCACCGACCTTACGGATCAGTTTGTTGAGCCTGTTGGCGTCCGCTACCCTCAACCTGCTGCCCCAGCATGCAACAGCATACAGGATAGCACTGGCCACCACAGGCTCAGAAAACATCCTCAGCATTCGTAGAAAAGGTTTCAGTCGTAGTCATCTGGACACTGTTTTCAGAACCAAGACGTTTCGGCTCCCATCCGGAAGTCATTCTCAATTGTGAAAAAATGGGACGGGAACTCAGAAATAGAGAAGAGTTGGTCTGAACGGGGCGTCAAGGAAGCCATGTTTGTGAAAAAAGAAAACCCCTCTTTGAACAGAAATGGTGGTCTGAGATTCAATCTGCCCAAAATAATACGGTGTAGTCCCTCATTCGTCCAGGAGTGTTCCATCGTAGAAAAGGTTTCAGTCGTAGTCATCTGGACACTGTTTTCAGAATCAAGACGTTTCGGCTCCCATCCGGAAGTCATTCTCAATTGAGACTCAGGTACTTAACAGTGATGAGGGAGGTGCAGCCAGAAAACAATAGGCCTGATTACTGATTACTGGGCCATCATGGAAACAATTAGGTCAGTTTCAGGTGAAACTAGCTAATCAACAGATACTCAGGTAGACTCCTTCCTGAAGGCGGGGCTTATGTAACACAGAGTAGCTTAAATTTCTGAGTTCCCGTTCCATTTTTTCACAATTGAGAATGACTTTCGGATGGGAGCCGAAACGTAACAAAGTTCCCCACCACAGCCCTGTACTCCGTCTCATCACCACCGCTGATACATCCCACCACAGCAGAGTCATCAGAAAACTTCTGAAGGTGGCAGGTGGCACTCTGTGTGGTAGCTGAAGTCTGTGGTGTAGATGGTGAAGAGGAAGGGAGAGAGGACAGTCCCCTGAGGGGCCCCAGTGTTGCTGACCACGCTGTCCGACACACAGTGCTGCAGACACACGTGCTGTGGTCTGCCAGTCAGGTAGTCCACAATCCAGGACACGAGGGCGGCATCCACCTGCATCGCTGCCAGCTTCTCTCCCAGCAGGGCAGGCCGGATGGTGTTGAAAGCACTGGAGAAGTCAAAAAACATGATCCTCACCGTGCTTGCCGGCCTGTCCAGGTGGGTGTGGATGCTATGTATGTACTTTTACTTGTATAAAAATCTGAATGCAGGACTTCTACTTATAATTACTTATAAGGGGACATAACACTAGAAAAGTGCTCATTGCCCCCACAATGCAAATACATTTTTATAATTTATTTTGGTAACAAACCTGATCGCATCACCGTCGTCCAATAATGACGTTAAAGCACACCTGCTCGTGTAATATTGCTTAATATATTACTTGATGTGTTTAGTGTACAGTATCTGTATCAGAGTGTGACCCTGGTGGTACTGTATATATGTTACATGTATGTTGTATATATTCTGTATGCAAGCAAGAACAAGTCTTATCTAAAGTTAATGTGAACATGAAGTTTAAAAAGTTAATGTTGTGGGTCAATATATAATTGTGGGAGATTTTGAGTTTGAATAATTCTGGGGAAAAATATATTTATTTACAAAATATTATTATCTTCCCTGATAAATCATCCCTGAAATATTTTGTTTTTAGTAATTGCCAAGCTCAGGCATAATTGATTTCAGATATTTAGTTTTAAAAACAAGAAGTTTACTCATTATTTGGTCAACTATGTTACGGACAAAACCTATAAGTTTTAACTTTATGTAAATGGCAGACATTTTAAAAAATCATTACTCTTGGAAGAATATGTGTCTATTTACCTACCTTTTCAATTAAAATACCCAATTAATTAAGAAAATACACATTTTGTTCAATTGAAACCCCAAATTTCAAGTACTTAAGTAACCAGTCTGTATATTTTGTTTCCAAACTGCTTGATTCATGATAATTTTCTTGATTAAATTATGCTGAGGTATATATTTGACAGCTACTCAGTTTCTAAATATTTACTTGGAGATTAGGGAACCATTGAAATACATATATTTTTTAAAAAACATAATGGTAACTTAATTGACAGCCCAGTATCATAGTTGACAAAAGTAACATAGTTGACTGGACGTGACAAAGTAGGATGATGTATTTAACAAACACAATCCTAAACTATATCAATTATTATATGTTAGCTAATCTTTTATTGCATTTAATCAAGACCTGTTGAATATTTCATGACATAAAGGAGAAATACAGACGCACATCAGTTTACAAGGATCAATCACAACTTTATTAAAAGCACATATATCATAAGCAAGAGATCCTAACATAGAAAACAACAACA
Organism: Siniperca chuatsi; assembly: GCF_020085105.1. Classification (NCBI taxonomy): domain Eukaryota; kingdom Metazoa; phylum Chordata; class Actinopteri; order Centrarchiformes; family Sinipercidae; genus Siniperca; species Siniperca chuatsi. Next base: position 3,661,459 of record NC_058054.1, read on the forward strand.
ACAAAAGTATCAAAAACAGCACTTACACAAAAATTCCACCATGTAAACATTTTGAAAATCTTGTTTGTGGAATGAAATACAGTAGTGCATTGTATTGAACAAAAATAATATTGCACTGCAATAAGTAACAATAACCAAATAGTGTTTTATTCTGTTGGTTAACAAAATAAGTGTGCTGCATTGAATCAAAATTTTAATAGTGCAAACAGTTGCATCTCAAAAACATTCATATGTCAGAACCCAAGTAAAACATTGGCATACCCTCCAACTTACAGGCACCCATGAAACCGGCGGAGACAGAACACACTCCCCATTTTCTAACCCCCCCATTTTTCAATGACTTTGTCAAGTTCAATCAAGTAATCTTTGAGTGAGTGTGTGTGCGTGTGTGTGTGTGTGTGTGTGTGACTGTCTATATGTGTGTGTGCTTGACCGTGTGCTTGTGCCACGTTTGTTAGCGTGTGTGTGTGTGTGTGTGTGTGTGTGTGTGTGTGTGTGTGTGTGTGTGTGTGTGTGTGTGTGTGTCCTTAGCCATTAAGATATGATTTGGCAATATCTTCCCACACATCTCTTTTTATTTCAACATGACGTGCTGTCACGTGCTGTGGGGCAGGAATCAACCAGAGCGCATCCTCTCGCATTGGCCAGAAGTAACGATTGTGTCCCACTCTGTGCATGCACTTAACATGAACATGTGTCTCACTCACTTCAACAATGGTTCCAGGGTAAACCTCATCATCATATCTGATGACACACCACTGACCAACAATGTCATCTCTATCCCACTGTACTTCAAGGTCTGGTTGTTCTTGGTGAAATGCAGGAACAGCTGAGTTGACTTTGAAGTCGAAGGCCTGAGCTTGGTAACACTGACATTGCAGAATCTGCCTTGTTGAACACAGGCAGCTCACATAACGGTATGTCAGTTTCCCTGGTGCTTGCGTGATGACCTGGTGAATCCGCATAGTGCATGGTACAGCGGGGAGTCGTTGTGGCATCTGCTGTATGGCCTTTTCCACTGTAGCCTCTTCAATGTAGAAGATCTTGACAGCTGTATTGGTGTTTACCAATGCATTGAAAAGATGTTTAGCAGTGGAAATGTCTTCACCTTGACTCACCAATCTGTCAGCTGTTCTCTTCAGAAGGCCTCCTACCCCATCGGGGGCACCCTTCCCGTGGCTGGCCTCAAAAAAGTTCCAAGTGCCCGCAGTAAAACCCTGGTTGTACAATTCAGTTGTCAACATGTAAAAGTTGCCCTTCTGCCTGTATTGTGAGCAGGGACCATCACTGAAAAAGTGGATAATTGACACTGTTGGGCATGTTTCCTTGAGATGGTTAAGTACTGGGGAGAGGTGTGCCCATATGGCAGGTGGACCCTTTTCTTTGCATGGTGAAATTGTTGTGAAGCACAAGTGGTCTTCCTCACCACCAATGTAGAGGACCCCTGTATGAAGAGTTGCTTGTTGATGAGAAGAGGCAAAATGGACAGCTTGAATCTCTTTGTGAAACTTGCAAGAGTAGTTTTCAGAGAAATCAATGTGTATGAGGCATTCATTACTCTTCATGTTCTTTTTCAATTCCCTGTAGTAGTTAAACTGGGTCTTGATGTTGAACAAGTGCCTTTTGAACTTTTTGAGCTGTTTCTGGAAAGTCTCAATCAGGTCCTCCAAAGAACTCTCCATTTCCCTCTTCACGGTGATATTCACAGGCAACTTTTCTTTGCTGTCACCACTTTTCTTCTCTCTGAGGACAGTTTCAGTTGTCCACTGCACATAAGAAACTTGGGTTTGACCATCATAGCCAGACTGAATCTTGAGGTCTTGTAGTTTGCAGTTCTTGCATTCCGCATACATGCATGGCTTAAATGTTGGATTACAGCAAGTTTCCTCAGCAAGAGATTCCAACTCTGTTCTCTCCAGAAGTTTAAGTCCATGAAGTTTCTCCACGATAAATTCCAAATTTTCATGCACCTTACATAGACACGTATCTCGGTCTGCAATGGTTGGATGGACTACCCAGTATGGGCGCATTCGGCAGAAGAGTGTATAGGAAAGTTTGCTAGAGACGTTTTCCAGCAGGAATTTCCTATGGAGGTTTTTCATGGTGTCAGTCATAAACCGCTTCTGCTTTTTTACTTTTCCCTTTGTTACGGTCTGCTTTTTACCTGCTGTTGAACGACTTACGTCATCCCTGGTGTAAAAGGCAACAACCTGGTCTTGCAGTTTTGAGTGTGTGGATATGTATTTCTTCCTGGCAAAACAGGCTATTTCGTCCCCGTTTGTGTTCACATTCTTGCAGAATCGTTTGGCTGAGACCCCCAGTGTGTCATGAATGATTTTCTGGAACCTGTATTTTTTCAATATTTTTCCAGATACGATTCTGGCGATTAGGTTCCTGGTCTTTTCTTTTGCTGCACACTGAAATTTTTGTTTGAGGCTTTTCACAAGTGCATGATGATAGACCAGAGTTCTCCGCACATCCTTACTGACTGGACTTGTTCCGAGCATCCTTTTTGTTCTTTTCCTAGGAGAGTCGACACTGCACAGTAGCCATTCATAGCGCTTACGGTATTTGTCTGATATTTTTGTTTGAGCTTTAAGCTTTTCCTTGAGTTTGTGATTCTCAATGTATATTTTCTGGTACTGTCTTCTTCTAGTCCTTCTTCCTTGTATTCTCTCACATTTTTAAATTATTTTTTAACATTGCAGGTGTCATTTAAAGCATTTGAAATTAATTGTCACCATGCCACCATGTAATTTTGCATTTTAATCTAACATTATAATCTAACAAGTACTTTTTCATGAGACATTGTTCTGTTTAAGGTACTTTCTACATAGCCTGCCTACATAGTTCTGTTTGAGGTTCTTACTACATAACCTTCTAACCTTCCTGGTTGTGGAACTGGTTGTTCCTCGCTGTCAGGACTCAGTGGTGGGGTAACAATAGCAGAAGCCTGTTTCTTTCTGCGTCTACTCTGTTCCTGGGCTCTTCTCCAGGCCTTTCTCTTTGCACATTTTTCCCTCTCACTCTGTTCAGATATGGGCTTATAGTATGCACCTTGCTCCCTCTTTTCTCTCCATTTCTGCCGGCCTTTTGCCAAGTATGCCTCCCTTTTTGCAGGATCAGCATCTCGCCGTGCACGGTAACGGCGCTGCTTTTCTGCAGCAGATAATCGTGGCATTTGCCTGAAAAGAAGTTTACTTTTATAATATTTATTGCAAAGTATTTTATAGTTACTGTACAATTAGAATATTAAATGAACTCCTGAAAACTATAAGAACATGTCATGAATGTCAACTATGTTACTCTTGGTCAACTAAGTTACCTTTGCAGAGTAACATAGGTGACTGGTAACCTAGTTGACATTTTTGCTGTTTTTAGGGATAAAATCAAAATGGTTGCCTAGCACCAGACACCACATGGCATTTTACGGAGAGGTTCTTCTAAATATTATATGTACAACTGAGTGGAATTGAAATTCAAAGTTATTTATGAATTCATTGTAGTAACATTGTTGACATATGATAAGTACACATTTGCCCTAAGCACTACTTTAGGTGAAATAGGTGAAAATGTGGAGGGAGAACATACCTTGGAGTCTTGCTAGTTTTCTCTTCAGGAGGAAATGACATCATGTGGAGCAGGTCATGTGATTTGGAAAACACACTCTTCCTTGAGGGGTGTATTTGCTATGGGTAACTTAGATGACAGCGACTTCTCGGACATATATTCAATTTGTCAATTTCTATTGAAAATGTGACATATTGCCCAAAAAGACACATTGTTCACAATTACTTCAACTTAATGTAAATAATATAATTAAAAAAAGTTTTTTAAATGTTTTTTTAGGTAATGAGATTGTGGTTGTAATTCATTTCGGACGGTTATTTAGTTGACATTTTAGGGATATCTAGTAAATTTTTATAAATAAATGATTTCCATAATAATTAACTATGGAATTTGTAAAGACAAGATCATGAAGAACACTGAAGACTTTTAAAATTTTATTTTAATAAGCATGTTTGCGAGATAAATCTCATGGAAACTCCCTCAATTATATATTGACCCTTGTGTTTGTTGTATTCCACAATATACATTTGAATTTGTCACATTATCCTACTTGTGATGTAACATATATCAATAGCTTGTAATACAATAAAAGTTAAGTGACTTTGATTATATTATCAGTCAATACGGTTATTATTTTTATATCACGTTGAAGTCATAAGACATCAGGAAAGACTCATTAGAGGAAGTGTTTGGCCCTTAAAAGGGCCTTTGTGTTGGGGGGTATGAGCGGGTCGGGATCAGGTTTAGCCTCCGAAGCCGTACAGGGTGCGGCCCTGCCTCTTGAGAGCGTACACCACGTCCATGGCGGTGACGGTCTTCCTCTTGGCGTGCTCGGTGTAGGTGACGGCGTCACGGATCACGTTCTCCAGGAAGACCTTGAGCACACCGCGGGTCTCCTCGTAGATCAGACCGGAGATACGCTTCACTCCGCCGCGGCGAGCCAGACGGCGGATGGCGGGCTTGGTGATCCCCTGGATGTTATCACGGAGCACTTTACGGTGACGCTTAGCGCCTCCTTTCCCGAGTCCCTTTCCGCCTTTTCCTCGTCCACTCATTGTGTAATACTTATTATTTGACTGACTGTACAAGTCTGATTATTGTACAGCAGACATGCGGTTTTTACATCTTATCTGCGGACGTAAAAGAGGACAGATGACGCCAGACTCAGCAGCTCCGCCTACATCTTTGACGTCATCTTAAAGTGAAAATTGTTCCTTTTGATTGTCTTGGATTTTTTTTTCATATATTTACCAAAAATGTATTTATGAATAATTAATACATAAACGGAGACGGATGCCCATAATACATTAATATCATATTACATTTATGAGATTGTTATTCGTCTTGAATTTATCCTCTCAGTTCAGCTTTAACTGGAAACATGTTCACATTTTTCTTTATTTGACCTTTCTTGGTTTCATTTGAAGTTATTAAGGAGTTGATCGTAGTTTAATTGCCTCATCAGATCAATAATAAAGTTTGCATACTGTTATCTGAAATAAATCATTTCCAGGAATGACTTAGAGACACTTGGCCTCCATTCCAGTGCGAATAAAGTTGAAATAACTATCGCTGTCAGTGTGCTCCTTATTTCATGTGATGCCGTATTTTTGGCCAGACTTGTATAAATGGTGACTGAATTGTTCCTCCCAGTTGTGGAAGTGGTCCAAAGTATTTTACTACAGAAATGTGTTGTCCTCTTAATAAATCTAACCCATCAAAATTATTATTTTAAATATTCTCACTGAAGCAGAACCTTGGTGTAATTCATCTCTATTATATTCCATATTACCTGGTTTGTATCATTTGATTATATTCATTGTTTTAACATATTATTACATCGATGCAGTGGCCTAATACAGTTTAATGCACAATGCATAGTCAGCTTAGTGTTAGATGCATTTAAACAAAGAAATAAAGTAGGTTACCTGTTGCTCTCAATCCCACAGGACAGCTCCAGATATTTGGCTCTACAGTTAAGTTGGAGACCGCAATGACTGGATGAATCTGTAAACTTTACACTTTAATACATTTCCTTTCAGTTAATTCACAATGAACCAACTTTGCTAACTTTAGCAGTTACGTTCTCGTCACACCAGTAAAGTTTTTAAGTTTTAAATTAAAAATTATTTGCACAAAAGCATCAACGTTATAATGAAACCAAACTTTAGTAACTGGAGCAACAAGCTGAAATTAGTGAAGAAGAAACCAGTGTGTCAAATGTCAAACATGGGAGATTAACGGCCTTATAATAGGGGCAAAGTACAGTTTAAAGAACAGATGCAAACAACATTAAATCAGTCTGTTAATTACTTTATTTCTCTTAAAAGATGAATTCCTAATGACTTACAGCAGTAGTTATTATAAATCGTATCAGCCTAAAAACATGTTCTGAACTAAAACTGTAGACAGAGTGAGTTGAGGAGCTTTAACCTCCTCTTCATCCCTGTTAGCAGGATGAAGGCGCCCTCTCGTGTTGTGCGTCAGTTTTCACATTTCAGCTGTTAACCTGCTGTGACGTTCACCGCAGGAAGACGTGTAAAAACTTCACTGAGCCTTTGGCAGCTTCAAGCGACACCAGTAAAGAGACATTTAAATATGTGTGATATCACATTGTGTCACACCTGTAACACTGATGCTGCATTCAGGTCACATGGGAAAGATGGGAGAGAAGATTTTCCACTTATATTATTCGCATCAGCTCTCAGGTTGTAAATAGTGTTTGGGAATGTGAGATTTGAGGCTGCAGGTTAAAATGTCTCTGACTTCTCGAATTCTGAATAAACAACATGGAAATACCAAATGTAAAGAATCATGTATTCATTTCATGATTTAATGACTGGACCTGATATAGGCTGCACATTTTCCATTTGTTGTTGATGTTTAAATATTTCACTTGTTGTAAAAGCTGAGTCACTCACTGGTTGAGTGACGGCTGAGAAAACTTCTCAGGAACAACATAAATCATAAAGGACTTTAAATGAGACTGAACATGTTGTTGCTTTCAGACGTCAAGTCCTTCTGATGTTGATCTGATTGAACTGAATGCAGCATTTCATATGGATATTATCATGATTATAAAGTCATCCAATCATCCCTAAAGTACCTCTGTACTGGCAAAGGTGGAGTAACTTTACCTGTGACGGTGCAATCAATCAGTCACAGATGTCAGATAGATAGATAAATACTGAACCAACATGACAGCCTCATTCTAGTTTCATCTTAACAATAAATGAAATGACCTCAAGTCCACAGCTACACGATATCTGTTGTCTCATGTGTGTCAGGACACAACTAAACGTCTTCGCGCCCAAACTTGACCTGTAATAAACTGTAATAAATGACTGAGTGCACCAACAAAATGTTGGTTTTAAAAAGCAACAAGTGATAGAAAACTCTGCTCATTTCTCCGTGACGAAGCTGTTTCAGTGAGGAAAGTTGAAAGCACAGAGACCGACTGACAAACGCTCAATGGCCGCCCACCACTGAGTCTGGTTCTGTCCGAGGTTTCTGCCTCTTGAAGGAAGTTTTTTTCTTGCCACTGTCGCCAAATGCTCGCTCATGGTGGGATTTGTTTTGAGGAACAGACTGAGGTTTCCCCGTGGATCGTCTGTGTAAAGATCTGGAAAACCAGATGTGCCATGGTTTTAAATCAGACTGTCATCGACAGCAACATGGTGGTGAAACACGTGCTGGCTGACTACAGATAAAACACTTTTACTCCCCTGGACCAGACGGGACTTTTAATATCTTTTCTCTTTGTGCATTTTATCGCTTGGCCCTTCATATTAGCTTACACTTTTACCGCTTTGATTCATGTTTATATTCATGTATGAATTGTATTGATGCATTTATGCTGTATTTTTGTTTTTGTAAACTTTGTATTTAACTTGTTAAAACTTAATAAAGATTTATAAAAATAAAAGAAACAATCATCTCAGGCTATCAGATTAAAACCACTTTGTAGATTACAGAGTAACACTATTACATCTTAAATTAAACAGTAAAGTCAACAATGTAAAATAACTACACTTTTAACATTTTAACCATTTTTTAAACATGTGACAGATTTGAATTGTAGTGAATGATTTTATGGTTTTAGTCAATTCTCATGAACGTATCATCTTTTTACCCTCATTACAGATTTTAACATCATTACAGACCATGAATTTACTATGTTTTTACTTGTAACAGACTATGAGTGTTATATTATTATATTTTAACTTGTCACAAGAGCAGGAAGAAGAGGGAGGGGTTATCAAGCTTTGATTCAATCCAGGAAGAGGGTCGGTTTGAGAGAGACACTGTGTGTTTAACACTTGTTTACAATCATTTAAAACACTGGTCACTTCAGCTTTTAGGAGGTAAACTCTTCTTGGAGATGGCTCCCAAGCTTTCAACATGACTGAGCTGTCCTGTAATTTGGTTCAATCAAACTTTTTATTGATTACACTAATTCAAAGACAGTATTTAGTGTTGGGTTGTGTGCTCAGCTCCCTCATATTCTCAATAGTCTGCCAGGACCAAACAACTCAGGTTGGTGTCAGAGTTGCTGGAGCTGAAAACACAGTTTACATGCACGGAGGAGGGGAGGCGGTCTGGGGAAACTGGTTCTGGTCTGTAAAGGTGTGAAGAAGGAGAAGCCGTTGAGGATGGCCATTAAAATGCTAACGTCTGAGTGCTTTATGGGGTTAAAGACAAAGGCGGTGCAGGTTGGGCGGAACAATAACACAAAACATGATTTGATGTTCCCAGGACAGGATTAGCATTATACATGTGCTGTTCAGCACGAACTAAAACTGACCCGATCCAATTCAAACAGTTTAATTACCACAGAGATATCAATTATTTAATTACAATGGAACACATAATCTCAATTTAACAACAACACAAACACCTAGTAGCTATAGTGTGACAATAAAGTATTATTGTATAAATATATTATTGTATAACACACATTTTTCTTACGTTTATTTGCTGTTTGAGACACATTTTTATAATTAAAATCCAAAATGATGCAAACACAAACTCAAAGAAGAAATAAAGAAGGTGTACATAATTTTACTAGATTAATTATTTAATTAGTTTTTCAGCGCATGGCAGAGAGAAACGGAGAGACTGCAAGGCCTACAGTCCCTAGTAGGTCATTACATCTCTTTTCTTTGCATCTATGTGCCTTTTAAAAGCAGCTTCCTGGATTGTGAGAGCGACTGAATGTGACTGTGATTAACCAATCTACTTCCTGTGTTTACAAGAGCCCCGTCTCAAAAGCAGCACAGATGTGGCTGATGTTCGGGGGTTTTTGGACAAAAAATTATTATTGTCTATACTGCACCCGAGGGAACAAAGAAATGCAGTTATATTATGTGGAGATTTTAATACTGTCACTGATGTTAATGATAGAATTGCTGCCACTCCTTTCCAAATTACTCGTGAAGTAAAATTGTGATATCTGTAATGAAAATGCTTCTCTTTCTGATTAAATCCACACAGCATCCACTTCACCTGTTGTGATGCTAAAACAAAAACTAGAACAGACAGAATATATGTATCTTCTCAGGTTCGATCTCTTCAGTGTCACACGGTCCTCAGTGAGTTTCCAGATCATCTAAATTTAAAGAGTTTATCCTGCTGTCCTTTTGCTGTTTTGTGCAAGTGTAAAATACGCAGTTAACAACAACTATGATTTAAACGTGAATATCAGGGGTGGGTGACAAAGTGCTGATGATTTCAATCCAGTACAAAGTAATCGCAGGGCCGGGATTATTAATATGGATAAAGCAGCTACTGTCCTATCATACAGGAGATGATTACGTCGTGATTAATGAAGTGAATGCATTATTATTAATTACTATTGTGTTAATTACCTAATCACATGCATCTTTAAACACAAGACGGTTTTAAATGGTAAATAATAAACGTTATGTGAATCCTCTGAACTGAAGAAGTCACATGTACGACTCGCTGCTCCATCTTCCCCCAAACCTCTGGCTTTGTTGCTCAGTCGGTCATACTGCATCCTGTAATAACAGAATAGGAACCCATTAGTTAAAAAATACCCACAGTATATATACAGATGTGTGACAGATGAAAGGAAATGAAGTGTCTCAGTATGGAGCCAGGCCACAACGAGCCTCCAGCTGCGGTGGAGGGATGAACACCTCCTCCACAAGATATTCCCTCATTTATATATACCACCTTTATTTAATCAGGTCATCTCACTGAGATCAAGATCTCTTTTGCGAGAGAGACGTGAGTGCAGCAGATAGAAAGAAAACAAACGTAACCAGACGCAACAAAAGGACATATAGCATCAGAGACAGTCACAGACATCACTAAATCATTTCCATCTTCAATCTGCATTTGATGTGTTTCTCTCCTCTTTTATTCAGGTTTGTCCCTTAATTTGTCCTCTAATCCTGCTTTTACATTAATGCATGAGAAACAATAATCTGATGGTATAACATATAATCATATAACAGTCACAGGGGACATTTTTTTCTGTATTGAGTACTTTTACTTTTAATACTTTCAGTAAGGGCTTACAGGCTTTTACTCGTGACAGAGCATTTTCACAGTGTGGTATTAGTGCTTTTACTTAAGTAAAGTATCTGAATACTTCCTCCACCACTGATATTAATACACTTCACTGTTTAAATCTGTGTTACAGCGTTTATGGTTTGACTTTTACATCTTCATTCACATCTCGTAGAGGAATGTTTAACGGTCGCTTGTGAAGCGCATGCTCAGTCGCGTTTAAAAACTCAGCCAATCCTGTACGAGGATCCGCACAGTCTAATTTGCATCGGGCGCATACAAATTAACCATCTCAGTGCCACAGCGACTATTCGTTAAAGAAAACTCATACGAAGTTAACGATGCCTGATCCAGTGAAAGCGCCGAAGAAGGGCTCAAAGAAAGCCGTCTCTAAGAGCGTCACCAAGAGCGGCAAGAAGAAGAGAAAGACCAGGAAGGAGAGCTATGCCATCTACGTGTACAAGGTGCTGAAGCAGGTTCACCCCGACACCGGCATCTCCTCCAAGGCCATGCTGATCATGAACTCGTTTGTGAGCGACATCTTCGAGCGCATCGCCGGTGAGTCCTCCCGCCTGGCTCACTACAACAAGCGCTCTACCATCACCTCCAGGGAGATCCAGACCGCCGTCCGCCTGCTGCTGCCCGGGGAGCTGGCCAAGCACGCCGTGTCTGAGGGCACCAAGGCCGTCACCAAGTACACCAGCTCCAAGTAGACCCGCTCTTCAGCCCCACAACACAAAGGCTCTTTTAAGAGCCACCCACTGCTTCAACTAGGAGCCACTTTCCTGCTGACTGATTTTAATGATTAAACTTAAAATCGTGTATTTTATTATACACTAACTTCCATTTTATTCTGCTCAGTTCTCATGTTTCCTATTATTCACTGATAATAAAGGAGGCTACATCATTGAGGTGATTAACAAGAACAAACTATCATTAACGTTCAGTCGAACAATCTGCAGACAAGGAAAATGATACACATTCTTTTTAAGATTTAATCACGTTAAAACAAATTTAGCTTACAGTAAAACCACATGCTTGATAACATTAGTTGGAGGTACTCCTCCTGATTTGCATTATATGGGTCATTATACGAAAACGTGCCATTTTGTGTCCCTCAGGAAAAAAGCTCTGTAAATCTTAATAAACCATGAAACAAATAAAATATTTTATAATTTAGTTTCCATAATGTCTCAAAATATAAGAATAAATTAATTTCTGTTTCTTTTGTTTTTAAAGGATTTTAATCACATTTTTGTGCAAAGCATCTTGCAGAAATGTTGAAAATGGCCTGTCCCTCAGTATGATTTTTCTACTTCTACTTGCTATCGAGGCCAAAAAAGTCAAACTATCATAAAAAAACGTACTTCTATAAAGCCTTAAGTGTCAGTTCATTAGTCATGAATGGATTTTATTCTTAACGTGTCAAATTAAAAAAAAAAAAACAATTTAGTCGGGTCCCTAGGTTCTCGTCAACCCTGTTACTTTTTATGAAAACCCCTCTTTAAAGATAATGGACTGTTCCAAAAGTTGCATCAGTTCCAGGAAGTGACATCATCTGCCTTTCATGAAGTTGATGGTAGAAGACAAGGAAGTGTTCTCTTCTTTTTAATGAATTTTCTTTGAGTTTATGTAATGTCTGAAAGACAGGGACACGCTCATTGTGTCAGCCCTGTTACCAGAAAAGCATACGTTAAGTTATTTGTACATATTTAAAAATTTACATATATAACAACATTTAAGCCTCTCATTAAGGCACGTAATGTGGTGTCATTACCTATACCTCATGGCTAGTAATGGCCGCCAATAACCTTTTTCGTCAAACCTGTTACCATTCCAGGGTAACAGGGTTGACGCAAGTATGCTTTTTTTGAAGCGAGCCACGGTAAGGGTGCTCCTGATGGTGTTGGGGGAGTGTTAAAAAGACTGGCAGATCAGCTTGTGAGTCAAGGGCGTGACATCCCTGATGCCATCACACTCTACCGAGCACTACTGACCACTGGCACCACAGTGAAGCTCTTTTATGTGGAAACCAAGAATATTGTGGATGCATACCGTAACATTCCAGCAAACATCCCATCGGTCCCTGGGACAATGCAAATACACCAAGTGGTCACCAACAGAAAAGGCCACTTGATCTCCAGGGACGTCAGCTGTCTGTGTGCTACACTGAATAACCTGTCCTGCACATGTTTCAACACTCACCACTTCACCTTCCCTCCACTGTCAGCTACCTCAAGCACACCAGTCAGACCTCAACCAATCCAGTCAAAGGAGCACCTGACAGAAGAACTTCAGGAACCCCAGGAGATCGACTGGAATGACGACCAGATTATCGGAAAATGGTGTGTCCTGACATATGACAAGGAGATCTACCCAGGAATCATCGTGGCAAAAGATGAAGGATATGCCCAAGTGAAGTGCATGCACTGTGTTGGCCCGAATAGATATTTCTGGCCAGCCCGTGAGGACAGCATCTGGTACATATTTGATGACATTTTAAGATTGATTCCTGCTCCTCTTAATGTGACAGCACGGCACGTAGAAATACGGAAAGACATCTGGTCAAAACTTGTTGGGTAGGCAGACAGGAATGTTACATTAAGTGATCATTAGTGATCATTGACTTTTGTTTATTCTGTTAAGGCCAAACATGTTCAACAGTTAGCTTTTCCTTTTGCTCCGGTCCTGAGCGCCAGTACTTAAAACGTTGTTGTGGACGTAGTTGAGGACTAACCCTTTTAAACCCAATTTCTCTAGACATAAGATTTTTCACCAGTTTACTTCCTCCATGTTACAACACACTCGATCTATGATCTGCATTTTGTTTTTTATACTTTTTTATAGTGGCCTTTAGTAAGTGATCGTTAGTGGTTTTTGCTTATTCTGTTAAGGCCAAACATGTTCAATTGGTCATTTAATTGCAATGTAATGTTAATGTTTTAATAAAACAATTGATTTACATTTACATCCGCAGAATCATCATCATTTTTCATAATTTTTATGCTAAAATATCTCAATAGAGCATTCTACAATATATGCTAATTAGTCATGTTGAATTAAAGGTTTATGAATGTCCAATTAAGACTCCATTACAACCATAACTGTAACTCAAACAAGCGGTATAACCAATACAGTAACTGTTGTCAACCCTGTTACTTGTATAATATTCTAATATCATTTAAAAAATGAAAATAAAAATGTAACCAACTAATTGTAAATGTTTAGTAAGGGAGACTAATAATCCATTCAAAATTGAATTGAGGCGTTTTATTTTTGTTTCCATACATTTTTCTTAAAACAGAAGATGCTGGGAGAGTGTCATTTGGAAATGAACATATTCATCCACTAAAAAAAGATAAAACTTTCAATATTCTCAATTCACAAACACTCTTAATGTAACAATGGGGGGGTTGTCTTTCACAGTATATCAGATTTGTTCTATATATGTATTTAAAACCTTTTCAAAAAGTAATTAATATGTCGGTAACAGGGTTGACCAAACACACACATTTATGTTGGTTATATGAAAAAATTATAAAAAATAAGATAGCCTGAGATGGCACGGCACATTTCCCTGAGAGGTAAGGATCTACTTCATCCAAAAAGGGGCTTAAAGATTTTCAAAACAGTACTTTGAAAATCAAACATTAAAAGTGGGAAATGGCACGTTTTCGTTTAATGACCCATATATTATTCTTCCACCTGTATATGAAAGAGGTCAGAATCAAGCTCAGTTTTGATTGTTAGACCCAAACACAGGTTTAAACTGTCTAAATTCAAATGGTCAAAGATGATGAAGACGTTTCATGCAACTTGACACTTGATGTCTTTCATTTATGATAATTTCTCAAAACATTTTGAAGTGATAAACTTCTGTTCGGGGTTTCAGACCGCAGCTTTAAAACACGGTGGACTTTCACATGATCACTTTATGAACACTTTATATGCAGAACTGCCTCTCACAAATACGTCGCTTAGGATTTCTGTTATTGCAGTATTGTAAAAGGTTTTTAATATGTGTTTTACTTCGTTATGGTATCTGTTTGCTTGTTTTCTGTCTTTGGGTTATGTGAAATATGCTTAAAAACATTTATTGTGCCAACATTATTTGTTCACTGAATCTTGACACTGCTTATACTGCACTACATTTATCTAAAGCAAACGTGTCGCTTAGAGAAACGCCACTAACTAGATACCTTTCATTAGTCGAAGGTAGTACTCTGGATTTGCATTAGATAAATGTAACCTGGTTCGTGGTGGATCTGGTTTATGAAGGAGGTCAGAATCAGACTTCTTCCATCCGGCTGTTAAAGAAACGCTCCTCCCCGTCGGGGAATCGAACCCCGGTCTTCCGCGTGACAGGCGGAGATACTGTCCACTATACTAACGAGGAGAGACACGTCACTGTGTCCTCGAGTCAGAGCTGATTCATGGCGCGAGTTTAGCTGCTGGAAACCGGCTTCAGTCCTTCATCTACGGGCTCACTTACAATCACAGCTGCAGTGTATGTTTGAGCGCGAGGTGGCGCTGTTTCCTCTCAGACTGCATCTGGACCTGCCTGAAGGAGAGGTACCAAGTTAATCTGATGAAGTCCTCTGTACACATTAACATGTTATACTTAATATGTGACGCACAGTCGCTATTCTCTCCCACTACTATCCTGCTGGAAACCATATTATCTTTCTATATTATTTCATATCATCAATATACTATTCCTAGACCCATTATAATAAGTATCTGCGACAGAACATGTAGACTGGACTGCGACTAGTACTAGACTTTATGCAACAACAGAGTATTTTATTATTAAGTCAAATACTATTACCTCTATTAGAAACAGGAAACCGACAAGGAAAGAAGTTTACACACAAACATTCATTATTATCTATAATAACAGGATTACAAAATACTACCTGCTGTGACAGATTTGTCATTTCTGATAAAAATCAATAAATCTGAAGGTGGATTTTGAACCTGTGTGTGATTTTGATCATTAAAACGATTCGCTGAATCAGATTTTTGGAGCTCGTCTGTGATCAAGTCATTAAAGAGACATTTCTCCCTAAATCCAACCTGATAAAACCCCGACCTCGAGGAAACAAGATCACAGATTACATATAAAGTTGTTAAAGTCATGTTTTCTTTTGTGACACAGTTATAGGTTCAAAGTCACTTTGCCTTGTATATTTCATATATTTACTAAACATACAAATTCCTATAACTATATTTCACATGGACTGTATGTAGTGACTGATGTTGAAAAGCCACTGAGGGGAGCATCAGCTGAAGTTATTTCACTGGTAAAGAGGAAGAGTCTGGAAAATAAAACAGATTTGTCTCTGTAGCATTTCTTATTGATTTATATCAAAGCAGCAAAGTGTTTACAGGATTTTGTCCAACGCCTGTACATGTGTTTCTGTAACGTTAATGATCAGATTGACCTTTTGACTTGTGTTGTTCTTTCCTCTCTTTGGACACTCAGAATAAATAATAAACAGATAGATATGCCCATTCAGTTAATAATAAATGAAATAATTGATCTATGAAATACATAACAACTTGAACCTCAAGTTAAAACCGTACTAATGTTATTTACAAAGCCTATGATTTAAATTCTACCAAAATAGAGGCATCGGACATGGTTTGTTTCATGAACGCCAACACCGATTCCACTCCAATGTTTTGGATTTTATTTAGAACAATAATGTTTAAAAGTACTGCTACTAACAATTTACATTACAATGTTTCAAGCAGATTTGTAGCAGATATTTGTTTAATTCATTCCTCTCAATATATTCAGCAGCTCTTACAAGGCTGTAAACATGATTTTAAAAATACTACAAAAATAACTTGAAGTCTGTAAAAGACGGCCAACATTTCCGATGTGGCCTGAAGGCATCACCGAATAATGGGCGTGTTTCTCTTAGCCAACATGTCGGCATAGGAGTTTCTATCAAAACTTTACAGTTAATATTTAGTAAGTTTAGACGTCTCGCAGTTAGCAGTTGGAGGAATATGGTGTGTAAGCGTAGCATAGACTTAGTTAAGCCTTTTCAGAATGGTTTATTTTGTAAGTTTATAGTCCTAGTGGTTTTTATCGGCATAAACTTCACGGTGTCTGACAGTGAACTGCAGGATGATGGCGGAAATGGAGTCAGAGGAGGAATCAGAGCGCGAAATTAGAAACGAGGATTCGAGAGGATTTGAAAATAAAAAGAAAAGGAAGAAGAGTAACTCAAGTGAATCCGGTCAGAAAGAGGAAAAGTATCTTGTTGGGATGATAGCAGTGACACAAACAGACGGCATTTTCAAGAATCCACATGAAGTCGGAAAGTTTGTAGGAGGAAAGCTCGGAGATGTCAGATCGGTCAGGATAACAAGAAGTGGGATGGTTATCATTGAATGTGTGTCAAAGCGTCAGAGAGATAAAGCCCTGAAGATTCATGCATTTGGAGATTATAGCAGTGTGGATTGCTTCCCACTCGGAGCAGAAGTAAAAAAGAAGGGGGTAGTAAGCGGAGTGCCACTGTCGGTGGAGGCCGAGTCATTTCGGGAGGTTGAAGGTGTGTGTGAGGCAAGAAGGATGACAAGATTCAGAAATGGGGAGAAGGAGGACAGTAACTCAGTGTGTTTGACTTTTGAGGGGGAGTTACCAGAGAGAGTGTACCTAGATTATGTGTGCTACAGGGTGAGGCCATATGAGAGAGCGCCTCTCAGGTGTTTCTGCTGTCAGGAGTATGGACATGTTGCGGCAGTATGTAGAGGAGGCAGAAGATGTGGGAGATGTGGGAAGGACGACTGTAATGTGGAGAAGTGTAAAGTGGAGAAAGAACAAGCAAAGTGCCTGCACTGTGAGGGAAACCACTATACGGGATCAGCAAAATGTCCAAAAAGAATTAAGGAAATGAAAATGAATAAGATCAGAGCAGAAAAGGGATTGTCATATGCGGAAGCTGTTAAGAGTATGGAGAGGAACGGTGAAAGGGTGGTAGTTCAAAAGGAAAAGGAGAAGAAAGGAAATGGAGACGAGCAAAACATCAGTATGGACAAGAAGCGATTTCTGGCATTTATTGCCATGGTTATAAACTGTGCGGCTGAAATGAAGGGGAAGTCAGAAAGGATTAAGATGGTGCTGGATGCGGCAAGACGATTCTTGAATGTTGTGGACATAACTGGAGAGGATCTGGATGTTACACTGAGGGAAGGAGTTGCACCAACTCAGACAATGGGGTCTGGGTTATAGAATTGATTATGGCATGGGATCACGTTGGGTGGACAATGTTTAAAGTTTAAACTGTGAAGATGTTAAAATTCAGTAGGTGGCGGTAATGCGCAATTAGGGACGCCAACCGCCATAAAACACAACAGAAGAAGAAGAAGAAGAAGAAGAAGTCTGTAAAACATTAAACATATTATTTTAAATATTCCCTCGTGTTTCATTAAATCAGAAAACAGCCTAGTTTAATGAGTCTGCCTTTAGAGAAACCCATTATGTGTAACTTTAAATAAAATGTGAAATGCAGCTCAGCTTCCTAAATTCCCAAATTAAATACAAAGCAGATGATAAAACCTCCGTTCATTGATAACGATGATATGAACAAAACATGCTATTGACTGTTGTAAATAACTGATTCTCCTTTCCTTCTCCGCTCAGTAGATTATACTGATGCATGTGTTAGAATAAAATGTACATAAGTTATCCCATTTATGTTTTGTTCTTAGTGACCTTTAAAGTTCACAGCAATGCTGTGTGTGTATGTGTGTTATTAAACTTGTGTCTGTGAGAATAACAGGAACGCACCCTGCCATCCCATGACCGGCAGGGCAGGCTGACACCGCACCAGATGGTCTCGAGAGTAGTGGCTGCTCCAAGGCCGCTCTCACGAGATAGACCTGACAACACCACTTTGTTTCTTTTCTTATGTAGCAGTATACACTTCCCCCACCCCTTAGAAAACTATGTAACAGGGAATCTCCTAAACTGAATAAAAAAAGAGGAGGCTGCATAGATGCACTTCAGAGTGAGTAGGAGATGTAACTGAATGCATCTATGCTTACTCTCCTCGCGAGTAAAAACTTAAGTTAATGCCTTTGTCTTTCTTTCCTTGTATATGATTTAAATGTTCTAGGTGTCTTGAACCTGACAGTATGTATTGCTGTTGTGAGTCCATCTGCAGACGTTTGAAGTAAACCTACAGAAAGACAAGTGGTTGCCTTGAGTGTTTATTCTGAAGAATTACCACTACACTCAAGCTGTTTACAGGAAGGGCCAGAGCCGCCTCTATTTTCTGAGGAGGCTGAGGTCCTTCAACATCTGCCGGACAATGCTGAGGATGTTTTATGAGCCTGTGGTGGCCGGTGCTATCCTGTATGCTGTTGCATGCTGGGGCAGCAGGCTGAGGGTAGCGGACGCTAACAGACTCAACAAACTGATCTGTAAGGCCAGTAACATTGTGGGGGTGGAGCTGGACTCTCTGGCGGTGGTGTCAGAGAGGAGGATGCTCGCCAAACTACACGCCATCTTGGACAGTGTCTCCCACCCGCTCCATGACGTGCTGGTCAAACAAAGGAGCACCTTCAGCTGAAGACTCAACCCCCCACAATGCACCACAGAGCGCCACAGGAAGTCATTCCTGCCTGTGGCCATCAGACTCTTTAACTCCTCCCTCTAAGTGTCAGTCTGTATGACCCTAGGTCACTAAACTGGACATTGATCATTACATCTCCGCCATAATTGAATAATTGTGCAATATTCTGTGTACTACTCCTGTGCAATATTAGTTTTTCTTATTTATTGTTAATGATATTATATACCTCTATTACTCTCGACAGTACATGCACCTCCGCTTATTACTTATTTTGTTACATTGTATTATTATACTGTACTATCATCATCAACCAGTAAACCCACTTGGTACTTGACACGTTTATCTTATACTTATACCGACCTGAAACTTAATTTATTTTCTGACGTTTTTATCTTATACTTATTGTATTATATTTTTGCTACCTCCTGTGTGCAAACTTATAAATAAAGTATATTTTTTTGATTCTGATTCTGAAAACTATACAGCTTTAACATATATTGTACAGTTTTCATTGGATCATTAACATCACTGCAATACTTGAAATATTGTGCAATATTATCTGTTTAATATTTATTCATACTTATATCACTGCTGTGCAATATCCACCGTCTCATAAGTATCTCAATAAGCTACACTTAACTATTCATGCACTATTACTTATATTATTACATTAAATTATTATACATATTACACATATTACATTATACATACTTATTAACCTCTAACTCCACTTTGGTACTTTACACTTATTTTAGCTTTTATACTTTATATCCACTTAGTACTTAATTCATCTTAGCTGTATTATAGTGTTGTTGTTTTTTTGCTTAGTACTTCTCTTCCTGTGTGCACTGACGTGACGGTGAGCAGCTGTAACGAAAGAGTTTCCCCTCGGGGATCAATAAAGTATTTCTGACTCTGATTCAGTCCTCAGTGGTAGTTAAAGGGCCTGAGCTCAGCCGAAAGTACAGCACTTGAGTAAATGTACTAAGTTACATTCCACCACTGAAATATTCAGTAACAACTTCAGAAACACTGACGTTATAAGTTAAGTTTGAACATCAAAGCAGCTCCAGCTACGGGACTCCGAGGGGAAGAGGACAGGAAGCTCCCACTGCACTCACCTGGGAGAGACACAGCTGCAGCCAATCACAACGCATCCTACTGCACTACACAAGGAGCTCACAACACAGAACGTAACGAAATATAAAGAAATAAAATAAAACCAAAACCAATAAAATAAACAGCCAGTTCAGGTAAAATCAGGATCTGCTTTCTGATAAAAATGCGTTTTGAGAAGAGACATAAACACTGATAGCAAAAGCTCTGTCCCCCTTAGTTTCCATCCTGGACTTAGGATCAGACAGGAGACCCTTACCCGAAGATCTACATAAAGGTTCATAAGGGATTACAAGGTCTAAAATATGGTTTCCCAAAACAGGAAACTGAGATGATCTTCAATGGCTGGAAATCATTTGTTTCCTTTACAATTACGTTTCCTAATATAGGCTATATATAATGTTAGTATAGTATCAGTAACAGAATATCCAAAGAATCAGTGCATCAATTTGTTTAATTAAATGCTTTATAACTTTAATATAAAATATAATAATTAGTATCTTTAAATTCTATGTGTATCAACAGCAGCAGCAGAGGACGTCGCTCTGTTAGTTTGTGTCGGTGGCTCTTAAAAGAGCCGTTGTGGGTTTGGACAGGTGCGGGTGAGTCTAAGCCCTCTCCCCGCGGATGCGTCTGGCCAGCTGGATGTCTTTGGGCATGATGGTGACCCTCTTGGCGTGGATGGCGCACAGGTTGGTGTCCTCGAAGAGGCCGACCAGGTAGGCCTCGCTGGCCTCCTGCAGCGCCATGACGGCGGAGCTCTGGAAGCGCAGGTCGGTCTTGAAGTCCTGAGCGATCTCTCGGACCAGGCGCTGGAAGGGCAGCTTGCGGATCAGCAGCTCGGTGGACTTCTGGTAGCGGCGGATCTCCCGGAGAGCCACGGTGCCGGGCCTGTAACGGTGGGGCTTCTTCACTCCGCCGGTGGCCGGGGCGCTCTTACGGGCAGCTTTGGTCGCCAGCTGCTTCCTGGGAGCTTTGCCTCCGGT
Source organism: Siniperca chuatsi (assembly GCF_020085105.1). Lineage (NCBI taxonomy): Eukaryota > Metazoa > Chordata > Actinopteri > Centrarchiformes > Sinipercidae > Siniperca > Siniperca chuatsi. Next base: position 3,682,259 of record NC_058054.1, read on the forward strand.
GGATTTACGGGCGGTCTGCTTGGTTCTGGCCATTGTATCTCGTTTCTCTGAACAGGAGAAAAGTGTAATAAAGCGAGGAGACACGCTGCTCTTAAACTCTGGGACCGGCTGCGAAATGGTGACGCTGCTTCAGCCCCCCGGCTCCGGATTGGTGAGGGCCTCCTCCTGGAGCTCAGCGCCGCCCAGAGGAGCGACCCGCCGCCTGAATCTCCGCTGCTTATTGGCGAAACATCTTTTCAAAATGTCCGCCAAAACCCAGCGCGGACTGCTCTGTTGGAAGCCCCTTTCCTGGTTGGTCTGGCAAGAACCGGCCCGCGCTCCGCGGATTTATAAAGGCGGGTTTTGACAGCCGGTGCCTCAGTTTCTTTGAGTCACGACTCTAGAAAATAAGCTTAACAATGTCTGGACGAGGCAAAACCGGAGGAAAAGCCAGAGCTAAGGCTAAGACCCGCTCATCTCGTGCCGGGCTTCAGTTCCCCGTCGGCCGTGTTCACAGGCTGCTGCGCAAAGGCAACTATGCGGAGCGAGTCGGTGCCGGAGCTCCGGTGTATCTGGCGGCGGTGCTGGAGTACCTGACCGCTGAGATCCTGGAGCTGGCCGGCAACGCCGCCCGCGACAACAAGAAGACCAGGATCATCCCCCGACACCTGCAGCTCGCCGTCCGCAACGACGAGGAGCTCAACAAGCTGCTGGGCGGAGTCACCATCGCTCAGGGCGGCGTGCTGCCCAACATCCAGGCGGTGCTGCTGCCCAAGAAGACCGAGAAGCCCGCCAAGAAGTAAACCCCGCTGACCGCTGGAAACCAGCCAGCCTCCAAAGGCGCTCACTTCCGAAGAGCCGCTCACTCAAGTGTCTCTGATACACCTCATGAAAAAAAGCAGAGCTCCTCAAGTATCTCTGATACATCCATGAAATATATATATATATATATATAAATGAAACATCCATTTGTATCTGTAAGGTCGATGAGTGTCAAATCACTCAACAGCTGCAGCTGCTCATGTTCACATTGGAGATTGTAGAAATATGGAAAAACAAATGATTGAAATGAAAAGAATTTGCTGTTTAAGAAATATAGGTGGTGAAGGGAAATGTTTTTCTTATATATTATAATTTAAAACATTAAAGAAAGCAGTTATATTGAATAAGTTAAGATGTACTGACAAGTTGGCAAAAACATTGGGCCCTTAATAAAGTTATACACCATATGGCAAATCAAATTGGAAAAATTACATAGGAATTAGCTGTTTATGAACTATAGGTGGCTCTCTGAGGTGAATTGATTTATTTTTCCTCTAAATGTAGATACTTAAAAAAGTAATTAATATTAAAGAAAGCAGTGAATGTATTACTCTTCATCCTCAATGGTGCAGCTCAGCCAGACACACTGTGGCTGAGGACAACTTGTGTGTATCAATAAATCAATAACTGATCGATGTCAGCTAATATATATAAAGGCATTTAATATCTTCAGTCGGAGCTGAAAAGGCTCTAATTGTAACAAATGATAGTTTAATTCAGATTAATATATCATTGATGAACTGTAAATAACTTCATTAGGTGAGTGCTTTACTTTTTAATAAACATAAAAACTGCTTGATTAGAAAATGTTTTATAGTTTAAAATATATCCTGAAACTTATTTGACAACATGCGCACATGCAGTGTGAAAAGAAACTTTTTCACCTCTCATTGACATGCGAAATGTCATTTCCGAATAATGGTTGTATTAACTATGTATGAGCTAACACAGGAGTTGGGCTGCAGTGTGTTTTTACTCAAATCAGTTCACTCCATTTATTTCAGTTAATTTATTGGAGGTCTTTTAGCTGTTTTGTCCCTAATTTACAGCCATTAAGGCCAATTGGGGTACTATGATGTGTATTTCTCATTCATTTTATTGATATTACGTTTGACAAGCAGTTATAACTGAAAGCACTGGGCCCTTATTAGCTGTTTATAAAATATAGGTGGCTCTCTGAGGTGAACTGATTTATTTAAAAAAATAAATATTAAAGACAGTAGTGAATTCTTCTGTACTCTTCATCCTCATTTCCCTAATGTCCTATCATCCTAAACAATAAGCAGGAACAGGCTCTTTAAGGAGGCTGTGGTGGCTCTTAAAAGAGCCTTTTGTCGGGCCGTTAGTTCTCCTGATGGCAGCTCACTTCTTCTTGGGTGCTGCCTTCTTCACTTTGGGCTTGGCGGCCTTCTTTGCAGGGCTTTTCTTGGCCGCGGGGGCCTTTTTGACCACCTTCTTGGGGCTCTTGGCGGCCTTCTTGGGGCTCTTGGCGGCCTTCTTGGCCGCTGCGGGTTTCTTCGCCTTCTTGGGAGACTTCTTAGCGGCTGCTGCCGGCTTCTTGGCGGCCGCGGTCTTGGGCTTTTTGGCCGCTGCGGGTTTCTTGGCTGCTGCGGGTTTCTTGGCTGCGGCGGGCTTCTTGGCTTTAGGGGCGGCTTTCTTCACCGGCTTCTTGGCCTTGGTGTCCGCCTTCTTGTTCATCTTGAAGGAGCCGGAGGCGCCTGTCCCCTTGGTCTGGACCAGAGTCCCCTTAGCCACCAGGCTCTTGATGGCGATCTTGACGCGGGCCTTGTTCTTCTCCACATCGTAGCCTCCGGCAGCCAGAGACTTCTTCAGGGCGGCCGCAGACACGCCGCTCCGCTCGTTGGATGCGGCCACGGCTTTGACGATGAGCTCCCCGACGCTGGGGCCAGCCTTCTTCGGCTTGGAAACCTTCTTCTTGGCTGCTTTGGCCGGGGCGGCGGCTGGAGCCGGAGCGACTTCTGCCATGTTGTGCTCGTAGATCGGTTCCTCCTCACGACAACGCGAGAGTCTGACGGGACTGTTGCGGAGCTCCGAGCAGGAGGCTGCACTTAAACACACCATGAGAACCGTGGAGACTCAGCCCGGCTCGCGGGCCCCTCTGCGCAGGCTGGACGCCGCCATTTGTGTTTTCTCTGCACCGATAAAAGCCTCCAAACTAACTCTGGGAGAAGAGCTGCAGGCTGCCAGCGAAGCAGCCGACAGCGGACTCGTGTCTCTTCACGTCGCGGTCATGCGGAGCTCTGCAGTTTGTTGGCGGAGCCTCCAAACTTCACATATTCACCGCCGTGACCGGCGCTGCTCGGCGGCTTTTCACACTCATTTCTCTCCTAAAATGCATTAAAACGCATCAGAGCTCCATCAAAAGCCGTTTTCCAGCTGAGCCACATGTTTGTTCAGGGACTCAAAGTAAAAACAACCATCTGTTGGTGTCCAATTTGTAATAAACTCAAGTTATTCTGGCAGCAGCAAGCACACTGAAGATGGCCGAGGCTAACGGTGCAGCTCAGCCAGACTCACTGCGGCTGAGGACAACTTGTGTGTATCAATACATCAATAACTGATCGATGTCAGCTCTTTATTATTAACACATCCTCAGGGAAACGTTTGCTGTGTTCAGATTTGGCCAAAGTAGCATCCAGTCATCCATCTTCCACAGATCATCAATGTAACTTTGAGGCATTTTAAAGAAACTTTTAGCTGCATTGGAGTCGCAGTTCACTTCGAGGACATGGTGAAAAATCAAAAGCTGTTGAGTTACACATGATAAATAAAATATAAATACACCTTCTAGAAAGGTAGCATTTCTGCGTTAATGTTTAATCTTATTTAGTTCATCTGAAATATTAAAGATTTCACTGCTTATTGGTGCTTTTCTTAAACAATAACCATCACAGGACATCACCTCTTTGAGGTGATTCAGTGGCTCTTAAAGGAGCTTTGTGTTGTTTTGTGGACATGTAACCAACTCAAAATGGCCTCTAATCAGGGTGAATTTATTTCCTTTGCCTTGTTCTTCTCCCATCTGCAGCAGCTATTTGAGTCCAGCAGCAACAACAACAACAACAACAACAACAACAACAACAACAACAACAACAACAACAACACTTCCTGGTTAGAGAGGGAGCAGAACGTTAGCTTGCTAACGTTAGCATGCTAAAGCAGAAAGCAAATGAGCAGAGAGTGTAAACGTAAGAAAAACAGTTGGTTTTAAGGGTTCTTCTGAACGAAATTTGTCCCAAAACGGGTCGCGAGGAGTAACTGGTCGAAGTTCAGCAGAGGATTTAATGATTGTGTAATCTATTCTGAGTGTTTGTTGAGTATTTGCCATGCTGTGCTAGCTAACATAGCAGAGTCAATGTAGCTCGTGCCATTTAGCTTTGTTGTTTTCTGAGCTGAGTGTTTTACTCTGTGGCAATTTCCTGATAAGACATTTACTAAAAACCAATCAGAGTAGAAGTTGAGTTGAATAAACTAAAGCATGATTAGAAGAAATTGAGGGAAATGCTGGTCATGTTGCTGTTTGGTAGTTTTACATGTGCAGCAGCTAAGTGGACTGAATGTATAGTAAGCCTGAAAGTACTGCACATTTATTTACTATTAGTCTCAGTAACAGTTTCATTTAAAAGAGAATAATCAAATGTTGCCCTGCTTATGCAGGTTGTTGTTGTTGTTTGTAGCTGATGATTTAAGAGAGAAAAGAGCCTGTTTGTTGGACAGAAGACAGAAGAGTAGAGGACACTCAGTGGGTGAGCAGTCAAGAGGACTCATTCACTTTGCATCTCTTCGTCACATCGTACAGATAAGAGCTGAGATCTCACCACACTCTGTTCAAAGACAAAAACACACACTACCCAGGTAGATGAACACTGGTTTTATTGAATTTGAGTTTGTTATTTTCTCACAGCTCTGAATTTATTTTGGTTTATTTTTCGCCTTAACGTGAGTTGGTTGAAGGAAAAGACTCAAGTTTCCCAACTTAAGAAACTGAACCTGTCTCACACTATTTGGACTAAGGAACCTTTTTTAGGACTAAGGACTGGTTAACCAGTTGCACAGAGAACTGCACTGTGTTCAGTATTACTGTTAAATAAATGCCTGTTGTTTTTAATATCATTTCGCAAAGTGACAGCAAAATATCATTATACTCTGAGGGGACATCAGTAATTTCCATGTTGGTTTTGAGAGGCTATGCATCCCCACTAACCTGGAAAAAGTTGTAAACAGCAGTGAGTGAATGCAACACGTTGTTCCCTTTCAGCAACAGTTTGCTTTACGAGCTGTAATGGCACCCGTAGCCTCAAACTCACGTCTCCAGAGGAATTGCGGCTAAATACGATCACCTACTGACATAAAAGAGCGTAACAGGACATAAAACGGACAACCTGAACAATTCAACTGAGGCAAACAGAAAAGGACAAAGATGTGGAGATCTTATATGAATATTAATTTAAAATCACTTCAATGTGAGCATCACACAAACACACTTTAAAAGACATATTTGCTGAACCTTGTATACAGCTAGTGTCTCTCTGTTTTTATTCTGATCTCTTGTTTTATTATTTTATTATTATTACAATTTTAACTACATTAGTTTGATTTTTAACCTCTGTTACCATAACTTATTCATTGATTTCTTTTCTCAGATGTGTGTGTGTTTATCTGAAGTACTTAAAGATTAATAGCTGCAATTATAAAGTGATTTTATCCAAAGTGCTTTACAGTTTTCCCCACAGCCTTCACGGACTGAGAATCAGCTAACGACAGATAAGATAAGCTTAACTAGATAACTTAAATTAGAGTGTGATTTAGAAAATCATGAACTCTTTCATTCATAGAGTGGTAACGAGACATATTTCACATGTGAAATATCTAAAAGTCACAGGTAGAACAACAGTTCAGTGTTTACCTCCACAGAAAACCTCTCAGGTTAAAGCGAAATTGATCACATTACTGCAGCGATTTCAGATAATCTAAAAGATATTACTTTACAAACCCAAATTATTTATACTGAACATATTGTCTTGTAAAAAAAAAAGCATTTATAGAGCATAAAGTAGTTTTTAAAAAGCTGCACTTTGACCAGCGGCCTCATTAATGTTTGTTAATGTAGCTGGAAAACAGTATTTTTTTTATACTTTTATGTACATTTAGCTCATAATACTTAGTTTATTTAAAATGATGACTGTGTAACTTTTCGTGACTCACATCGAGCCTTATTTTAAACCTCTTAATTGAGAATGTAGTTACTGATTGTTGTAGAAGAAGTACTCAGATCTTTTAATCATCATTGTATTTGCGTCATTGCCTCCTGAAATGTTTTAATCCTGGTTGTGGAGCAGCTTGTATAAATAAAGATGAAGGCAACCACACACAGTACGGGAGACCTCGTTTTCCTGCAATCAGTAAATATCAAGAGAATTTACTAAAAAATATATCTGAATTTTAGCTGGTTTGTTTAAAAATTCTTTATTAACCATGCAGTAATTTGATTATGAATTTGTAATTTCCCATTTTTCTTTACAGTAACTGCATCAGCAGCACTGGCACATGTTTGAAATCCGTCTTCTTAGCAGGTAGGCCTACATTATTCTTTCTGGGCACAATTTCAACAACTAAAGCAGCAATATTTATTAAAACAAAACATCTGGACACACATCTAGTTTAATCACATGGCCCCAACCATGAGAGAGAGAGACCATGTTCTGCATAGTAACTTGCCCTCTTAGCAGGGCGATTACTTAGTAGCATTAAGGGTAAATGTACTTGGTTTCATATGTTCGGTGTTGCTGAGTTTTCTGTTCTGTTGAACTGGAGTCATACAGGTGTGATGTACATTAAATCAATTACCGATAAAGTAAGTGTCGAGGTATGCTAACCTCTCTCCGAGTTGGTTGATGAGAAGGGATCCACACGAGGCCTACAAATGTCTTTCACAAGTATTTATATCCCCAAAAACAATACAAACAAACAGTACAGATATATCTGGAGACACAGCACAGAGACCTCTCCGGGCGATCTCCCCGCTATCTCTGAAGCAGCAGTACAAAAGCAGTTGGTTATATGGCCTGAGCTCCTCCTGGTGCACAATACTATGTAAATGCCTAAGGTCACACTCCCCCTTCCTATTGATCTTCACAGGCCGCTGCGATATGCGAGTCAATGCAATGATCAAACCACCCATATCGACAGGGTGTCGGCTCCGGCCTGCCAACACATGTCCATACACTTCCTCCCACTCTTTGTCAACCCAAATCACCTCTGTATGTCACCATGGGATTATCATATCCACAGTACTTTCCCCCACTCTCTCTTATCTAACTGAGTTAGTTGCAGTCTATGGTGCAGAACAGCTGCTGGCCGGAGATGTTGAACGAGTTAGACCTGTACAGAGACAAACATCTTACATACAGGGTGTACGCAGCACAAGCTATCAATCCTAATAACACAGCCCAAGTTTTCATATCCACATAAGCCACGTAGCCTGAGGTTTACTAGAGGTCTGTTAATTAATCACATTACACTAACTTAATGACAAAGTCGGTGAATAAAGGACCTCGCTCTTTAGTTAGCAGCGTGTGGCTCATTGCTTTTATTTTAGAAACACTGAACTAGTCTAGAGGATCTGACTGAGCTCCATACAACAAAACAACGTAGAAACAGTAGTATAAAAGTCTGTTAATTGTAAGTATTGGATAACAGAACTTTGTCTTTTTAATACATTTAGTCATCAAAATTAGTATTTAGAATATTGTATTCTTACTGAAGTAGAACCTCTGATTTATTCCCTGTGTTGAATTCACATCATGTCATTTTAGTGGTGTAACCATGTTTGTAACTTGTTACAAGATTCACTGAGTGGCAGTTTCACTTAATGTCGGCACTACAGTCACTTTACAGACTTCAGCATATTGTTCCCTACATACAAGATAAGCTTGAAGCCTTTAGAGGTGACAGTGGAGATGTTTTCTTTTAATTATAAAAAGAAGTTTACAAAAACACAATACAATGCAATTTATACATGAGTATTAACCATAATACAAAGTGGTAAGACTCTTGTTTTTGTAATTTATATCAAAATACAGAGCACTTTCAATATGGTCCAGACCACTTGAGCTCTGTGCAACAAGCTATTAGAGGAAGTGGCTCTGTAGTTTGGTGCGTGGCTCTTAAAAGAGCCGTTGTGTTTGTGAAAGCGGGCCGGGGCTTTACTTCTTGGCGGGCTTCTCGGTCTTCTTGGGCAGCAGCACCGCCTGGATGTTGGGCAGCACGCCGCCCTGAGCGATGGTGACTCCGCCCAGCAGCTTGTTGAGCTCCTCGTCGTTGCGGACGGCGAGCTGCAGGTGTCGGGGGATGATCCTGGTCTTCTTGTTGTCGCGGGCGGCGTTGCCGGCCAGCTCCAGGATCTCAGCGGTCAGGTACTCCAGCACCGCCGCCAGATACACCGGAGCTCCGGCACCGACTCGCTGGGCGTAGTTACCCTTCCTCAGCAGCCTGTGAACACGGCCGACGGGGAACTGAAGCCCGGCACGAGATGAGCGGCTCTTAGCCTTAGCTCTGGCCTTACCCGCTCCCTTGCCCCGACCAGACATTTTCTATGTTTATTCTTAAAGAGTCTAAACAAAAAGTAAAACTCAGAAGGAGAACATCGGCTTTATATGGCGACGCAGCTGCTCGTCCATTGGTTAGATTGAACGTGAGTATGATCGGCCAATCAGAAAAGAGCTCGTGTCGCGTTCCTGTATTAGGCTAACTAAAAGACTTCCGCTTTGCGCTGTAAGAGTTTTTCAGAATAAAATGTGACAGTCGTTACTTGCTGGAGTATTAAAGTAGGTTTATACTAATTATAAACAAGAATTAACATCGTCAAAACTTTCATCCTGTCCAAACTACTCTTCCTGGCGAACACCCCCCATCAAACAAAATGATAATCCAACTCAACAAACAGTGTGTGAACAAAGCAGAGACTTTGGGGGTCTGGGAGCTTTAGAGCTGGGGACCAGGCTGACTATCACCTTTGTTAAAAATGTAAGTGCTGCCATCTCCAGGAATGCTCTCACAGTGGCATAAGAGACGAGGCAAAGATGGACGTGTCCCCTATTACAAACTCACTTATAGTGATTTTATTGCACAATAAATGCACACGCGCCATGGTTTTACATCAGACTCTCAACACTTTTACCACTGATCGCATCACTGTCGTCCAATAATCACATTAAAGCACACCTGCTCGTGTAATATTGCTTAATATATGACTTGATGTGTTTGGTTTACAGTACAGATCCTGTACTGTATCAGAGTGTGACCCTGGTGGTACTGTATATATTTCTATATGTGAGTCATGTATCTAAAGTAAATATTTATATCAACTGATGTGACCATCTAAAGTTTAACAAGTTAACAAATGAATGTTGTGGTTGAATGAATGTACATTTGAAACACTAAAATGACAATTTACACCATGGACCCTGTTAGATGAGATTTTGTCCCCATCAGAGAAGTTGTGCTTTACAGCTAGTGTAGATAACTGTACATCATTGTGTCCCTTTAAGGATGAAATTATGAAGTCATTGTCCTTTAAGTTAGGGACCTCCTGGAGCCCCCATAAGGGGTCCTCAGACTCCATTTTGAGACAGTTAATATATTATTGCGATGAAAACATGAAAGCAACAGGAAAGTGGCTCCTAGTTGAAGCAGTGGGTGGCTCTGAAAAGAGCCTTTGTGTTGTGGGGCTGAAGAGCGGGTCTACTTGGAGCTGGTGTACTTGGTGACGGCCTTGGTGCCCTCAGACACGGCGTGCTTGGCCAGCTCCCCGGGCAGCAGCAGGCGGACGGCGGTCTGGATCTCCCTGGAGGTGATGGTGGAGCGCTTGTTGTAGTGAGCCAGGCGGGAGGACTCACCGGCGATGCGCTCGAAGATGTCGCTCACGAAGGAGTTCATGATGCCCATGGCCTTGGAGGAGATGCCGGTGTCGGGGTGCACCTGCTTCAGCACCTTGTACACGTAGATGGCGTAGCTCTCCTTCCTGGTCTTCCTCTTCTTCTTGCCGCTCTTGGTGACGCTCTTAGAGACGGCTTTCTTTGAGCCCTTCTTCGGTGCTTTCACTGGATCTGGCATGTTCGCTTCGGGTGAGTTTTCCTGAAACTGATGACTCGATGTTGCTCCGGACGTTTCATTTATCTGCGCCTGATGCAAATTAGACTGTGCTGTTGCTCGCACAAGATTGGCTGAGTTGTTGCGGTCGAGACTGAGCATGCGCCAGCACAAAGCAACTGTCCTACATTTGACTGGGCGGTCTGACCAGATTTGTTAAATGATTTGAAACTATGATATTGATAAATTCATATTTATTGATATAGCCCAATAATCACAAATCTGTATTAGTAAAATTACAGTATGGACACTGATGATTATTTACAGTCACAAGACAGACATGAAAATACATCAAATTCTCACCGAAAATGTGTACAAGCTTTTAGTATATTTAGCTGTATTACCACTGTATCCATATGTTAGTGTGAAAATAAACTATCCTCAATAGAAAAATAAAATACAGGTGTATAGAATATTTAATTACACTATGCTACTACTTCAACTTTTTATTTTTTAAAGCTAGAGCAGTGAGGTTTGAGAGAAGTTTGTAGTATAGAGCTGTTAAGGAATAAGAAAAAAAAAACTTTAATAGTCACTATATAATTATAATTGAGAAATGTTAGAGACACATTAAAGTTTTAGTTTGATTATATTATCAGCCAATACGGTTAATTATTTTGATATCACGTGTAAATCATAAGACATCAGGAAAGACTCATTAGAGGAAGTGTTTGGCCCTTAAAAGGGCCTTTGTGTTGGGGGGTCTGAGCGGGTCGGGATCAGGTTTAGCCTCCGAAGCCGTACAGAGTGCGGCCCTGCCTCTTGAGAGCGTACACCACGTCCATGGCGGTGACGGTCTTCCTCTTGGCGTGCTCGGTGTAGGTGACGGCGTCACGGATCACGTTCTCCAGGAAGACCTTGAGCACACCGCGGGTCTCCTCGTAGATCAGACCGGAGATACGCTTCACTCCGCCGCGGCGAGCCAGACGGCGGATGGCGGGCTTGGTGATGCCCTGGATGTTATCACGGAGCACTTTACGGTGACGCTTAGCGCCTCCTTTACCGAGTCCCTTGCCGCCTTTTCCTCGTCCACTCATCGTGTAATATTTATTATTTGACTGACTGTACAAGTCTGATTATTGCACAGCAGACATGCGATATTTACATCTTATCTGCGGACGTAAAAGAGGACAGATGGCGCGAGACTCTGCAGCTCCGCCTACATCTTTGACGTCATCTTAAAGTGAAAATTGTTCCTTTTGAGTGTATCTTGGATTTTTTTTCATATATTTACCATAAAAAAAGCAACGAAATCATACATTTTACTGATTTAAACAGATTTTGTTTATTTATAATCTACTGCTGTTGATAAATCACAATTACCTACAATAAACATAACTATTATTACTGTTATTAGTGCTAAAAGCAGTCGTAGTAGTACTACTTGTACATCTAAGTATGTTTGATTGGAAATCATCCTGTAAACTGACAGATACAATTGTTTTGAAAGTTAATTAAAAATAATTTGTTAATTATTCTTCTTCAAACAATATATGAATTCACATATATTCGCTAAAATGATCCAAGGAGATGGCAGCTCAGCTGTTTTGCGCCCTAATCCAGCCTGTACGCCTAATAGCATCACTAGCTCCTTCAGATTCAAGATTACTGGCCTTATAATAGGGGCAAAGAACAGATGCAAACAACATTAAATCAGTCTGTTAATACCAAATTCCAAAAAACTTGGATTTCAATAAAGAAATGCAATAATTACTTGATTTCTCTTAAAAGATGAATTCCTAATGACTTACAGCAGTAGTTATTATAAATCATATCTGCCTAAAAACATGTTCTGAACTAAAACTGTAGACAAAGTGAGCTGAGGAGCTTTAACCTCCTCTACATCCCTGTTAGCAGGATGAAGGCGCCCTCTTGTGTTGTGCGTCAGTTTTCACATTTCAGCTGTTAACCTGCTGTGACGTTCACCGCAGGAAGACGTGTAAAAACTTCACTGAGCCTTTGGCAGCTTCAAGCGACACCAGTAAAGAGACATTTAAATATGTGTAATATCACACTGTGTCAGTTTGTTCACATCCTTCTGATGTTGATCTGATTGAACTGAATGCAGCATTTCATATGGATAGTATCATGATTATAAAATCATCCCTAAAGCACTTCTGTACTGGCAAACGTGGAGTAACTTTACCTGTCAGGTCTGGGTTCAGATTTTATAACCCAGGATCGTCTGGCTGTGAGGTGACGATACATCTTCACTATCAATGCAATGACCTCAAGTCCATAATTACACAATATCTGGTGTCTTATGAGTGTCAGGACTCAACTAAACTTCTTCACACCATAACTTGATCAAATTAATTTGTCCTGTTTTTCCTTTTTTTTTTAAAGTCTGTGTAATAAATCCTCTTTATTGACTAAATGCACAAAGCAAATCTTAAAGTGATAGAAAACTCTGCTCATTTCTCTGTGACGAAGCTGTTTCAGTGAGGAAAGCTGAATTGAAAGTCCTCTGCTCTAAACATGAACACTGCACTTTGTGGTGTTTCAGGAGGGAAACTGCCTCAGTTCGACTCATATTAGTGTCACATTTTCTCCATCAGCTTTGAATGAGACCCTGGAATGAAGACAAGAAGAAAACACTTTGTTCACGTTTGTTTATTCATCATGTAAACCTTCAGTTCGTTCACACATCCCATCAGGAAAGTCTGTTCAGTGTTTTCATGTACAGATTCACTTCATCCACACAATCACTCTGTTTGACCAGAATCTCAGCTATGTAAAAGAAAATAATAAATGATCTCCTTATTGATTATGATTGTGATAAATACAGTGTTATAATGCCACATAGTACCTAATTTCTACACCGAGTTTGCACAAATCAACAAAAAAACAACAACAACATCTGGTCTGCCAAACAAATACATGTAAATGTAATTATAGATTTCTTTACAAATGAATGAATGAAAACAAAATATCTCTGATAAAGGAAGCTCTGGTGCTTTCTCTCTTTAGACCCGTGCAGTGGAAGAGAAACAACAACAGACGAACACATCAATACAAATATTCAGCCAACATTTAGAGCACAGAGAAGTTTCCATCTTCATGCAGAGAAATGTCAGTTCAGCTCAGCCAAAGTCATCCTGAGCAGTGACAGCCTCCACGGCTAAACAGACAGGAAGGAGCGCCACCTAAAGAAACTCAAACATTTACAGAGCCGCTAATGAGAAGGTGTCACAGGACCACCCATAATGTTTGATTGACAGCTGATCTCTGCCCAGTGAAGAAACGCCACAACAATCAGCGCTCAGCAACAAACATGGAGACAAAATCAGTTTAAGAGTTAAAACACAGAATTTAACCCACTGTCCCTTAAATGACTTCTGACTATTTGAGTTTACAGAACTCAGCAGTGTCTCCATTACCATAAAACCTAAGTCCAGCATAGAGAGGCTGAGTGAATGTGGTCTGGACTCTGTGGAGGAGAGTCATGGTTTCAGAGATGCTGTAGAAGGACAGAATACCTGCCCTGTGATCCAGGTACACTCCTACTCTGGAGGACCGAGGACCTGAGACGGGAGTTTGGACATTGTTGTACCAAAAGTTATAACTGTTATGGTTACAACTTAACGCCCAAGATTTGTCATTCCATCCAAATCTACATTCATCTGAGCCCCTTGTTCTGCTTATATTCTTGTATGCAACTGCTACATGAAGTCCTCCTCCTCTCCACTCCACCTCCCAGTAACAACGTCCAGTCAGACTCTGTCTACTCAGGACCTGACAACATTTAGTGAATCTGTCTGGGTGACTAAAACAAAACTGTTCTTCTTTCATTAATGTTGCTTTTCTGTTCCCCTTCAGATAATAACAGATATGTGTTTGCTGTGTTTGGATCCAGTGTGATTTGACATGAATATTTTAAGAATTCAGCTCTGGTCTTGGGCTCTGCTTGTGGCAGTAAAACATCCACTTCAGTCACTGTCTGCAAGATGTTTGTCCATTTCCCTCTCAGAACGTCCTGTAGTTTATCTCTGACCTCTGACAGAGCCTTTTGTCACATCCTCAAAGTACCTCAGAGGACGGATCTTGATGCTGGATGAGTCTGTGGACTCCATGAGAGACGTGACAGTGACGGGTAGCTGTGTAGAAACTGGTTGTGATCCTCTGTGTGTGAGAGCTGCTCCAGCTCAACATCTTTCCTCTTCAGCTCAGTGATCTCCTGCTCCAGCTTCTCCTGAAGCTCTTTGGCTCGACTCACTTCAGTTTCCTGCTGGGATCTGACCTGCTGCTTCACATCAGAGCTTCTTTTCTGGATGAGACGGATCAGCTCAGTGAAGATCTTCTCACTGTCCTCCACTGCTTTATCAGCAGAGCGATTGATCGCCTCCACCTCCTGCTGAAGCAGCTTCACATCTTTCTCTCTGTCCTGGATTCTCTGCTGGATGTTTTGTCGACTCACCTCGAGCTCTCTCTGCTTCTCAGTCCTTTCTGCTGCAGCTGAGACTGTGTCGTGGCCTTTATGTTCATCCACAGGGCAGAGATAACAGATACACTGCTGATCAGTACGGCAGAACATCTTCATCACCTCATCGTGACGAGAGCAGATGTTCTCCTGGAGCTTCTTGGAGGGGTCCACCAGCTTGTGTTTCTTGAATGGAGCAACATCGTAATGAAGCTGGAGGTGTTTCTCACAGTAAGAGACCAGACAGACCAGACAGGACTTGAGGGCTTTCAGTTTTCTCCCAGTGCAGACATCACAGGCCACATCTTCAGGTCCAGCATAGCAGTGATCAGCAGGAGCAGCTTGGAGCCCGGTCTTCTTCAGTTCCTCCACTAAAGCTGCTAACATGGTGTTTTTCACCAGGACAGGCCTCTGTGTGAAGGCCTGCCTGCACTGAGGGCAGCTGTGGATCTTCTCTCTCATCCCAGAAGCTTTTAATACAGTTCATGCAGTAGCTGTGTCCACAGGGAATAGCCACCGGATCCTTCAGTAGATCCAGACAGATCGAACAAGAGAAGGTTTCCTGGTCCAGCTGAACTCCTTTCTGCGCCATTTCACCTCTCAGTGGCAACGACTGTCTGAGTTTCACTGTCTGAGTTTCACTTCCTTAGAACTGAAACTCTTTTGAGCTCTGATCTAAACAACATGTGTTCCTGCAGTGAACGGGGTCTGTCAGCTCCTGCACTTCCCCACATGTTGGTTACACCCATCTTCAAACTGTAGATCTGAAGGGGAGGGAACAAGGAAATATATGGACAGAGTGGAGCTCGCTGTTTTTGAGAGCAGAAAGAAGAGGGAGGGGTTATCAAGCTTTGACTCATTCCAGGAAGAGGATCGGTTTGAGAGAGAGATACTGTGTGTTTAAAACTTGTTTACAAAAGAGCTAATTTCTCATTTAAAAACACTGGTCATTTAAGAATTTAGGAGGTAAACTCTTATTAGAATCAGAGGGTTTGACTAAAAGGCAGAGCAGGACAAACAGGTTGAATTCAGAATGTAATTTTGAGTAAAAAGTGTACTTTAATGTTAGATGCATTTAAACAAACAAATCAAATAAGTTACTTGTTCAACTCTGAATCCCACTGGACATGAACGCACCACATAGTTTTGTTTTACATCCAGATGTTGTTTTCAGAGTAAACTATGACTTGACAGGAGGGAATCTGTACATTTAACATTGATGACAGGTAATCAGTTACATGTGCACGAACCTCACCACAGCCATGCAGCACATTTCTGATAAAGTCTGCTTCCTTTTCTTTAATCTACATGGTGTTGGATGAGCTGTGTGTAACGCGTACAGGTGAATAATCTTTTACACAGTTCTACACCTGTAGAGTTCAGGATATCTTCCCATTGAGCTGTGGTTAGGAGCACTCCCATGTTGTGCTCCCTGTGTAGCAGCTGTAAGATGGCACCAGTCACACCAGAATCCAGCGTCTGCACATTTATTCTCAACAACAGAGTAACATGGGGAACCGTACGCACACACGGTGACGGGCTCTCTCCCAGTCCCCTACCGCAGGTCAGAGAATATGCTAATAATCAAAACCCAAGTCGCATTAAATATTAATAACGGCCGTTTTGCCGACAAAAAACAATGACAAGACTTAGAAACACAGTAATAATCATAAACTGTCACATTTTCATGCAGTTTGAAACCAGCTTCTGCCGGGAATCTGCAGCTACAAAATGTGCGTCCTGTGTGTGTCTCATTCATTAAAGCCCCGCAGCTAGGACAGGTAAACAGGAAGTATAATTTTACACACAGTTACATTTTGAGAAAGTTCACCAAAATCAATTAAAACAATACACTGACTCAGCTACAACCGCACATTTAAAGTGAGCCGGTGGCAGTTAAAGGGGTTCGTCCCAGCATCATGGGAGGAGATGCCTGCAGCATCATCTGGTGGAAAGACTGAAACCAGAAGAGTGGAGGCTGTCATATCAGCACATTAATGTCGAACAATCACAAATGGGTGAAACGTTTCTGTGTCCACATACTTTTGGCCATATATTGTTTTTATGTAGTCTACACACTTTAAAACAGCCTATTACAAATTGGGAGAAAAACTTGAAAAGTGCGCAAAGCATGCAACAGTCCTGAGACCATGGAAGCTGTCCCACAACTTACCAAACAACTCGGCAGACAACAAGGCAAATTTACAGGTGTCTCAGTGTACAGACGCTGTATGAAGACATAATAAATATACTAGCATATGTAAAATGTATTAAAACAAAGCTGGAGGAAAGACCTTCAGATTTGTAATGCTCATTTTCAAACAATATTTGGATAAAATATATATCTCAGCTAAAGAGTTTTATAGCAAAGTGTGATCCTGCAGTCACTTATTCACTTTTCTAATGTAAGTCTGATCACATGTGCAGTGTAGGAGTACATAGTACATAAAGAGAATACAGTATTCAGTACCTACTTAAAGATGTAGGATGTGCTCACAATTGTTGCGTCCCAGTTCCATAATAAGTATGTAGTATTTGCTGTTCTTTATGCCGTTATTAAACTCACCATTATACTTGCAGGAAATCATACATTACATGAAAAATGGTTTCCCAAAATGTATCACTAGTGTTTGTTTTAATATCTTTCTTTCTCGTTTCACCACCATTTGCAATGTGTTTTTAAAAAAAATAAATAAATTTAAGGGTTAAGGTCATTTGAATTAAACTGCATTCGTTTGCAAAACGTCATTATTATTATCTTGAGTTGTATTGCAGGTGAAAAAAAAAGATCTTTAAAATGACATTTGATTCTCAAAAACTTCTGAATTCAGCCCCAGTTGGTCCTGATGAGAGTGAAGAGCCACAAGATGGCAGCGTGTGCACAGAGGACGCTGCAGGCGCTCCTCATTTATCAGCACAGTGATGGTGATGATGATGATAACACATTAGTCACAGTTTTTAAAATTAATAATATATTAATAATAACAACAATAATAAATAAAAGAAGGAGAATCAACATCACACCTCTAGAATAAAATGGTGCCTGACAAAGAACCGAAAAAGCCACAAAAATCACATTTTCTTTTGCCATCACATCAAAAAATTATATTTTGGACAACAGGACTACCGCTGTTGAAATCACCAAGTACAGTGCTGGCCATCTCTTGATATCCAGCCTTAAGGCAAAAATTCAAAAAAATAAATAAATGTTTTTGTAAAGAAAAAATGCCTCTTTTCTCTGTTTCAATGAACATTTTCAGTAAAACAACAAAATAATTAGTTTCTTTAGTCACCACTCTACCATACAGGCTAATCTTAAAGGCCCAATGTGGAATTTTTATGAGATTTTAGCATTTTTCCAAAATATTCTGATAACATTAGTTTTTTTCTCTGTAGAAAAATTAGACAATTCAGGTGAAAATCGGTACTGTATATTTACTGGTAAATGAGCTTACAGTTTATCAACATACACTGCTGTCTGCCACCTTTTCTTTTTTTATACTGCCACTCTGGTGGTACCAAAATCGAGAAATTTCAAAATCCCATACTGACATTGTGGCTTTAAAAATACTCGTGTATTTACAGAGGAACATGTTTTCAACCTGCAATATTGGATTTTTTTGGCCACTTGGGGGCAAGTGGGGGAAACAAGTTGTGAACACAACATTGAAATATCATTACTTTTTAAATGGATATGTCAAACTTGTTAGCAAACATTTGCTCATTTACACATCCGGCAGTTACAGAGCAAACATGATCGTTCATTAGGAGACGTGTTTGTGTCACCTGATGAATGTTAGTCCAATATTCTCTCTCTTTTAGCTCTGTTTTTGGTCTCCACCAACTCCTGAGGAAAATATCTGGCTCTTTAGCTGCTAAATGCTCCACTATGTTCACAAGCTAGTTGCTAACTGTGTCTGTCTGCTGTTTGCTGCTGAGCAGGTAGTGTGCAGTGGCTTTTTACAGCTTTTTCTCTGAAAACAGCTGCCTATGAGAGCGGTAAGAGTGAACCAAAACATTAAAGTTGTGGACCGGACAGATAAACAAAGAGCTGAAACTCATTATAAAGCTCCGCAAAGCCGAGGGGAGCTGCAGACTCAGCTGATAGTTCTCTGTACGTTTGTCACTATGAGCGACCCCTTTCACATTGTCATTATAAAATATTTATTATAGCCGCTCTGTCTGGTGCTCATGCTGTCTGAAAAAGAACGACTCAAACAATTAAAAACAATAGAAAATCTTTTGTCATGAACAAACTAAGACAAAACTGCCGTTTGCAGACGTCATTGTTTTTTATATAAGGGTAACTACTCTGTTGTTGCTGTACTTAATAAATTCACTTACAAAACATCATCAGTTGACAGAATCTGTGGTTTTTAAATGTTGATCAGTGACCATGAAGTGACTGATTTAGAAGTCAAACACTTCATGTTTTACTTTCCTCTCACAGTTTTTTCAGTCAGCTTGTTTTTCGTTTTTAAACCCCCAGGCTTATTACCACTTGAACTACATTGCAATTCTCCACACATACACACTGAAGGCAACCTCACGTACCGCACAAGAGGGAAATAAAATAATTGATTTTAAAAAGTTTTCTACTCTTTCTACATTAAAGAGCACTTTGGCAGATAATTAACAGCATCATTTCTACAAAAGTGTGTTTTTTCTAGTAACATTTGTTCAAAGTCGTTCCTTAAAGTGAGTCCACAGTCTAAAAATATTAAATTTCTCTCCTTGTTTTGCTTGTGTCTGTTTTCACATTGGACAATTACATGTTTTGACAAAAAAAACAACAAAAAAAAACTCAAGGTCTACTTACTAGCTTTTTGCAAAGCTTTTCAACAAATCCCAGTTGTTGCTGGGAGAGGGTGACTGAGCCAACTCTATCAGCTGATGAAGATGGTAAGATGTGATTGAAAGCCAGTAAGTGGACATTGAGTTAAGATCATTTTGTCAAACTACTACCACTACTACTACAATTTTCCCTCTCAATTAAAATGTTCTTTCTTTCTTTTTATCTTCTTTCGACATCTTCTCTCTCACGTAGTTTGGTGCTTTCTCGTTTCTCTCCTTCTGTCGCTTTCAGCAGGTATTTCTGCCTCCAGAGCTGCAGAGTCTGGATCTGTGGTTGTGGGCCACCTGCTGCCCCCGTGTTCCTGCTCGACAACTGCTAGTACAATAATTATTATTAGTCCTATTATTGCTTTCATTATCATTATTATTGCTATTATTATTTTTATTAACATTAATATAATTCTACTACTATTACCCTTACTGTTACTTTCCATCTCTATGTGGAACTTGCATTGTGCTACTGTATGCTCTCTTACCTCCTGCTCTCTCTCTACCCAGAGAGGATGGCCGCCCACCATTGAGTCTGGTTCTGCTTGAGGTTTCTGCCTGTTAAAAGCAAGTTTTTCCTTGCCACTGTCGCCAAGTGCTTGCCCATGGTGGGATTTGTTGGGTCTCTGTAAATAATATTATAAAGAGTACGGTCTAGACCTGCTCTATAGGAAAAGTGCCCTGAGATAACTTCTGTCCAAAGGTAACAAAATCCACTTACCAGCATCTCTAAAACTCACTAATAAAATGTTATATCTTGTTTGGCAACCTGAAGGTGGCAACAAGACTCCAAGAAGTCACTGCTCCTGGTCAAGAAATCACCCCTGTAAAACCACAACTTCTCGTTTATACACTTAAATTTTTGTACGGTTGAAATCTATGGTATATAACGTGTTAATCAGTGAGCTTTAGAGGTGCTGGTAGGCGGATTTTTTTACTTTTGGACAGAGCCAGGCTAGCTGATTCTAGTGTTTGTGCTAAACTAAGCTAAGCTAAGCTAATGAGCTGCATGAGAATGATATACATCTTCTCAACTAACTCTTGGCACGATAGCAAAAATTTAGAACTACTGCTAAAAGATTATTTTGTCAAAATATTAACTCTGAGGTCAAGAATAAACCCTCTTGCTGAATTTTATCATTTCTTTATGGTTTGTTTGATTCTTTTCTCTCTTTTTTTTCTTTACTTGGAAACAAAATATCAATTTGTTTTTCGTTTTTGATTGTTTTTTTTTTTTTTAAAAAGGTCATGTTTGAACACACTGAATATTTCCATACAATATCATCAGAAAATATGCTGATTCATGCTGGCTCTGAGCAACAAGTGTAGCTACCCATGTACTTCATTTCTGTTTCGTTTGTTTTCTTACATGTGTAACTACTGTATGTCCATAAACTCTACCACCGTGAGGGATCAGGAATAATGAAAGATATAAACTTGAACATGCGGATCTGTGATGCTGCTGCTGTTTTGAATCTGAGTGTAGCTTCAGTTTCAGACCTGCAGCAGAAAGTCCGTGCAGGGAGCGTTAGAGAAACAAGCTGTCAGGGTCGGTAATGGGAAAGTAATGATGATGGGACTGCTGCTACTGCTAGGAGCAGGATGACGATGATGATAATGATGATGTTAATGAAATGCCCTGCAGTGACGAAAACACAGATTTCTAAGATGCATTTTTTTATTATGAAGTTTTCCTTATGGTTGAGGCCAGGTAGCAGCACAACTAGGAGGAGTCAAAGCGCAGATTTCAGGGTGTTATGTGGGATTTTTTTGAACAACTTGAGCTAAAGCTTGTGGTGAGAACAGATGGTGGAGGGACTGAAAGACTGGTGGAAAAATCACTTCTAACATGTTTATCCTCTTCAGGCTGAGAGAGGAGTCACAGGAAGCAACCGGACTTATGGGAAATGTGTTTTTTGCTAAAAGACATCTCGGTTGTTTGTTTTAACTGTGCAGCAAAAACTGATTGACAATAATAAGTTAAAGTTAAGTTAAAATGCTTCCCATAGCACTTTTAAACTGCCTATAATCTATATTTTTATAATATCAATGTATCAAATGCCAAGTGATGAATGTACAGAGACTTATCACCTGAATCTGCAGCTCCCCGCTTTATAGTGAGTTTCAGCTCTTTGTTTATCTGTAACTTTAAATGAAAAAGCTGTATAAACCCACTGTACACTACCTGCTCAGCAGCAAACAGCAGACAGACACAGTTAGAGACTAGTCGGTGAACATAGTGGAGCATCTAGCAGCTAAAGAGCCAGATATTTCCCTCAGTACTTGGTGGAGACCAAAAACAGAGCTATAAGAGAGAGACTATTGGACTTACATTCATCAGGTGACACAAACACGGCTCCATAACTGCTGGATGTGTAAACAAGCAACTGTTTGCTAACAAGTTCGACATATCAGCTCAAAAGGTGATTATATGTCAATGATTTGTTCACAACTTGTTTTCCCCAAAGTGCCCCAAAACAATCAGTTATTGCCGGTTTAAGTTTTTGCTTTGATTGAATCTCATCTTTTGGATGTCTTGACAGATTTGTGGGCTCTGTTTGCATATTTTTAAGTGTCTGGCTCTTTAGCTGCTAGATGTCTCATTTTCTTCACCGTAACAGTAAAGTTTGGGGCTGTAAAACCAAAACAATGAGCTGAAAGACACCATATATCTTAATATACCTGAGGGGAACTGTAGAGGTTGATTCATGCACTAATAAATAGGGGGATTTTAAAATGCTTTAATCTTTTTGGTATTGATAATGTTGCAAATCACGTAAATATGAGTTTATTTTAAGGGATATGTGGTTTATCTGCATGTGTAGAACTTCATTCACTGGATAGACAGACAGACAGATAGATGTTGTCTGACGCCCTCTGACGGTTGCTGTATCAGTTTGATAAAAATCAGCAGCAGTTTTTATATTTTTCCTCAAAACAGAAAAGCAACATTGTCTGAAGTCGATGAAATGAAAATATTTGATCCCTCTGTGTGTTCAAGTTACTGATGTTTTCATTCTGTCCAAAGTCACCTTACATTACACTTTACCTGCGAGGTGCATGAAGTCAGCGACAATTAACAAGCGTCACACAGGAAGATGAATGGGGTTACCTTCAAAATAAAAGCATAAAGCAGCTCGGAAACATTGAGGTCTGCACAGTTACCAAGGTTGTATCAAAATAGACTACTGATAAGTCTTTAAATGTAATGTCATATATAACCAAAACTAGTACGTGTAAAAGCTCTATCCGTGTATTTTAGTCTGCTGTATGTTTCAAGCTACCTCTAGCTAGCTATATAAATATATATATATATATATAAGCTATATTGTTTATATTAGTAGGCTTATGTGCAGAGAAAACACGACTTTGTAGAATTGTAGGCCTACATTAATAAGAATATATCAACATATTTTTTCTTCTTCTAGCTGGAAATGACTTCAAAACAACATCAAACAGGCTGTTGGATTTTTTCATGTTTGGCTCGTATTTGTAATAAAGTTCAAATTATGAAATGTCAAAAGTTTGACAAACTGATTAGATAATGGATGTCCCCGTTGCCTAGTAGTCTAAGATGCATACCATGTAATCATAGTGTTCTCCGGCTGGGCACCTCTGTTGCAGGTTCACCCCCAAAATATTGAGATAGTCAGTCAAACGTTTGACTTATAATGTTATTAATTTGGCTTAAACAGCAAAATATTGACTTCTCATCTCATCATTTTGACTTTACTGATAACTAGAATCAGCAATACTAAAAATAAATAATGTGACAAAACACAAAAGGTGCCATGAATTAAATAACACAGATAATATGCAACAAAATGTACAGACAATACAACAAAACAGATACTGTCATATAATTTGGTTGATGTGACAAAAACAAAAGTGTCGGGTTTTGGTGTATGTGTTTTATTGTATGTTAATGGCAGAACTAACTGAGAAGAAGACGAAGAGAAATAAAGACTAGTGGGGAGAAAAGAAAAGGAGACAGCATATACATACAGTTTATAAGCTGCAGTAGTGGCACTGTATGTTAGCTGCGATCCACAAAACACTGCGTCGGCCTCTTATTTTTAAAACACAACCACCGGAAGTGGAGCCGCCATGTTTTGTGTAGCTTGCCGTTGGTCTGCGGAGGGCTAACGGCGCCGCTGCCGCACAGAGTGCGACACAGCGATACACAACCTGACTGACTTTGGATTTTTTTGGGGGGGGTTTGAGGAGAAGCCTGAAGAGAGAAAAGAGGGAGAAAGAGGCGGAAAACAGAGATTTAAGTCGGTTTCTGACGGCGGAATGGCGGACCGGGACCCGGTGCCGCTTCCTGCGGAGGTGCGGGCCAAACTGGCCGAGCTGGAGCTGGAGTTATCGGAGGGTGAGTGCTTGAATTTCACCGCTGTGCTCGGCGGCTCTGCCCGGCTCTGCTGCTGCTCTTGGGGGGGGGTGGTGTTCGGGTCGCTGCGGGTCGGTCTCTGCTGAGAGGACGAACCGGTTTAGAGTTTGAGCTGCGAGGGAGGGAAAGTGTTGAGCTCAAACTGCCACAAGTTCAAGTCCATCTTTCCACATTGATTAAACACACATGCTGCAAATGCTTCGGTTTGTGTGGCGGTGATTTGGGTGCAGGGGATGTGGTGTTTTGGTGGTGTGGCAGTGAAGTGGAAACAGACTTAACATGCTTGTGAAAGCACTGCATTATTCTTATGATATCCTCATGATATGTCGTAGAAGAGTCCTGTACAAATATAGCATCAAAACTGTGTAAGTGGAGATTAGAAATATCAACAAAAAAAAAGTAGACCTACACTTGGAGCTCCACACTTTACTATAATCTACTTAAGCAATTTCACAGAGAAATCATAAAATTATTATAGAGACACAACATAAAGTCATTACGTAATATTACAGAAATACCATACGAGATAAAAATTACATAAAGCACCACATTAACCCTAATATCATTACTATGCACCAAGCAAAACTACAAAAATCTACAGGAATGTTACAGCGATATTGTGAGGGCGGCAGCTGTTGATTATTCTTATTATTGATTAATCTATTGACTATCTCTTCCAATACAAACATTTAATGATAAAGAACTTTCCATTACAAGTGTCCAGAGCTGAATTTAACATCTTCAAACTGCTTTTTGCCACTTGTAAACCCCAAATATCCAGTTTACAATCGAATAAAACAGAAAAGCAGCAAATTCTTACATTTAAATCAAGCTAGAGACTGAGAAACGTATTGTTTACGCTAAGGTTTTGAAAAATGCCATGAGTCATGTCATGAGTTTCCAGAGCCAAAGGTGACATCTTGAGATGTCTTGTCCAACAGTCCCAAACCCCAAAATATTCAGTTTACAATCATATAAACAGAGAAAAAACAGCAAATGCTCACATTGAAGAAGCTAGAACCAGAGAATATTTGGCCTTTTTTCACGATTAATTTGTTATTAAAATAGTCGCATTAATTTTAATTGTTGATTAGTTGACTAATCTTTCTGTTATTAGATATCATAGCAGATCAACACCACCATAAAGAACACTTAAAAGTCTCTGTTGAGCACCAGAGGACATCATAGCCCCCCCAGTGGGAATATCATAGGAATACTAAAGACATTTATCCATGGGTTTGTCAATAAGAAGTTGTTGTCGGAGAGGTTTTTTTTAATTTTCTTTCACTGTCATATTGGAAAATCCCGCTCAGCAGAACCCTGCATGCTGCTTAGATTATGTGCACAGAGCGTGCAGCTGTTACCAGACACAGTTTTCACATGACACACTGCAGCCAGGCAGCTTTTGGAGGGGATGAATGATTTCCATTATATTCCAGCTTCTTTCCATAACACCAGAGCATATATTGGCTTATTTTGTAAGACGCTGAAATGCAGCCTTTGTATTGATTTTCTCATTAGCCCCCCCCCCTTCCCTCCTCTTCTTTTTTACAGATTGATATGTCACATTGCTGCAGACTCTCTCTCAGCCTGGAGAGTATCACAGTGTCATATTTCAGCTGCCTGCGAGCAGTGTTTTCCCCGTTTCTCATGGAGTCTGGCGGCCTCGCGGAGCTCAGCCATGTATGGAGAAAGAAAGAAAGAAAAGGCAGGGAGGGTGAGAGAGGAAGCGATTTTAACAGCTGACTGCTAATGCAGACATCGCATTTTAATGTTTCCACTGCTGCTGCTGCTGCTGCTGCAAGTGCAGGCTTCAGAGGGATCTGCATCTGAGCCGAGAGGAAAATGAGGGGTGGGAAGGATGGGGAAAAGGTGACACACATTCCTTTTTTTTTTAATGTAAACAAGTGTGTCGGGGGGGGGAAATGGGGTCAGATGCCCCATTGCATTATTTACATGCTTAGCAGACGTTGTGAATACAAAGCTTCCCCACATCCTGCAGACTTTGACCTAATTTTTGGATTTCCACGCATGCTGCGGAGCCCCTCGCCGCGGGGGTAACGGCGGCAGAAAATTACATTATCGACAGTCAGGTGTCACTACAGCTTCACAGGGGCCACGTGTCCTGTTGAGAAGCCCTTGAGCAAGGCATTTAACTCATCTATTCCCCCCCCCCCCTCACTTCCCTGCGGAGGTTCGTGCTGAATCGTCGTCTGGAGGTGGAAAACACCCTCTCGTCAATGCACGTGTTGGCTCCTCTGAGGTTGCCGGATTTGAAATTGCAGTTTTATTTCACAGGGAGAACAGCGATGGGACGGGATGCACACTGACAGAAGTATCCGAACAGAAATAAACTCTCCTTTGGTGCACAACCAGGGAAACACTCGAAATATCACAGCTTTTTTTTTTATTAAAGGAAAAAATAATAAATCAGATACTAGAGTTATTTTAAGATCAAATGTTTACTTAAATTAATTTCAACTCTGCTTCACTCTGACCTTTTTGGCCGCTGAGCATCTCCACTGAAGCAGTTGGGGGTTAACTGCCTTGCTCAAGGGCACCTCAATGGTAGTAATAAAGGAGGGTGAGGTGCTGGTTTGAGATTCGAACCACCAATTTGTCAAACGCAAGCTCAGCTTTTTCTTGGTTGCTTGGTTTCTCTCAGCCTTCCTCTCTGTTTCTACTTAAGTTAGTGAGTTCCCAGAATGCCCTTTGGCAACCTTTTTAAGAGCACATGTGTGAAATTGAGAGATACACCGGCCGTGTATGATGCGCATGAAAATGCTCGTACTCATTGTCCTCTGCGTAACCCCACGAACGCGGTTCAACCCGCATTGACACGTGTCTAGACGCTGCCGATAACTCGTCACTCGCCTCTGTCCTGTTTCTGTTAGCTCTCCAGAAAAGCAGACATGTTTATCACATTTGTTTTGTGGATGGACACATCCAGGCTACTGTAGCTTGACTACTTCATCTGTCTGTATGCGGAGCGTGGTGTGTGCTACTAAGTCTTAACCCTAAAATAATTATTGGTTAACTTTGTGGGAACCAGCTTTTTGTCCCCAGATAAGAGGTGAATCCTCATAATGTAACAACATACTTGTGAGGACTCCCAAGCCCCTAACCTCAACCTTATTCTAATCTTAACCCAAAAAAAATCAAGCGCCAACATCCCTTTGAGGAAGTAAGGGCTGGAGAAAATGTCCCCCACTTACTTGCTCTCAAGGTCTAAAACTCAAATTGGTCCTCACAAAGATAGAAGCGCATGCTGACAAACACTGCTGTATAAACCCGCTCCCCTTCACTGTCTCTCCATCAGTTTCCCTGCAGCTGCAGACTGACAGGTTGTCCTGAACTAATCTGGCTGCTGGCTGAATATTAAGCTCTGCAGTAACAAGCTGTCCACCTCAACACACTGCAGATTACACACACACACACACACACACCAAGCTAACCCCACCTGACCTGCGGTGTCTGCTGTATTTTTTTGTTGTAAATAAATTTGGGTTATTTTCCTTCCTGGTCCTTTCCTTCCCACAGACCTCCTGTCAATCCAACAATGCAGGTGGGGCTGCGATGTCTTATTTAGATTGTCAGTTACAGTTTCTGTAGTTGAAGCTCGATTTCAGTTTTTTTTTTTTACCCCCCAAAACAATCCAGGAAAAGGTAAAAGCGTCATTTACTGGCTGGAAATTTAGAATACTGCACATCTTTCGCTCGAGAGAAACAAAACAGTTTAATTGAGTCTTAAAGTGTCCTTTTACCGTTTGATAAATGCATTAGAAAGAGGAGATCAATGAATCTGACATTTGAAGGGTCCAGTTCTTCAACACTATTGATCCTTTTCATACTAAAATCACTGCTGGATAATTTATTAATTTCTGTCTGAAGTGTCCTGTCCGATAAAGTTATCAATTGTTTAATCAATGAAGGAAGTGAACTGGTTGTCTTTTTAGAAAGCGACACAAGCTGTTTTGCTTCCAGGCTTTTGGAGTCACTTGTAACCAACAGTAGAGATTCGCACTTATAGATTTTTCTTTAATGGAGCTTCCTGGAAATTAAAAGAGCATTTAGGCAAAACATGATTTCCTGGCAGCCTCCATATACAGTAGAAGCATTTTTCTCAACATTGTAATCAAGGCTAAGTTGCTGTAGCAGGAGGACGAAGGCTGTTTGTTCATCAGCAAAGTGATGCTGTGAGGAGATGAAAAACACAGATGCTCTGGTCCTCGTTATCCCAAACATTTTATATTTATTTTTCTCTGAATCATCTCACTTGATGACAACGTTGATTCATCGTTTCCTGCAGCTGTGTTTAAGACCTCTGAAAGTTCAGATGACGCCAGTAGTTGTCCACAGCCGCTACCTGCTTCTTGCAGCGAAATGTGCATCGATAGGATAGTCCCAGTCTGTAGTGTTTGTTATAACATCAGTTATTTGCCTCTTTCCTGAGAAAATCCAGTAATTCTGTCCCACAAAAATGCACGACGTTGCTTCAGTCCTAAGGATGCACCGAGATGACAGGCTGGATCGGTATCGACGCTGATATTGACCTCCATTAAGCGGTTCAGGTATCGGCCGTGACATAACCACCAATCCGCATTAAACACAGTTTCTCTGTTGGTGTCATTAGAAAAATATGTGTTTCCGCTCTCAGTTACATTCATTCAGTCACTTTTTTTGGCACCGCAGCGATCCCTGGCCTCGTGCGACCTTATAACAACATGATTCCAGTGTGCTCTACACAGGGTTGTATACAGATTTTAGATTTGCGAACAAAGAGAGCACATGGCATTGGATAGGTACTCCGTATCAGAAGATGTCATGTTTAATCTGATCATGTTTAATCCTCCTGTTAAAACATAAAACGGGAATCTACTTAGAGATTTTGGAGATGGGATTTTAAGTGACAAAGAGCAGCAGTAGTATTAGTAGATTACAGTGTTGGACTAAGAGTTTGGGGCAAATCTACGTCCTGGTTCAAACCAGTATATTGTTGCTTAATCTGCTTAATAATTGATTAATCGTTTGGGCTACAAAACATCAGACAACAGTGGGGAAAAATGCCCATCACTATTCCCAGTGCCCGTATCTTTGAATGTCTTGTTTTTTCAGACCAAATTTTAATGTAAGACAAAGAAAAGAGAAGCTGGCACCGTCAAATGTTTGGCATTTCTGTTTGAAAAATGACTGAAACGACTGATTATCAAAACAGCTGCAGATTAATTTTCCTTCAATTGTCTAATCAATTAATTGACGAGTAATTGTCGCAGCTCTAATTGGGTTGCATATATCCGTTGAGGAGTAACTGTACTGCTCACCATGTTGGGCAAAAATAAGACGTTTTGGGCCGCAGGGAGAGCGGGTGAAATGTGAGCCGTTTTGCAGCAGCTGTTAACAGCTGTATCGTTTAAAAGTGAAGCGCATCTCTTCCTCCAAACACGCTTGAGACGAACGATCCAACAATGTGACTGAAACGTCTCCCGTGTAGACAAAACAGGGGTTTTGAATACAGTTTTGAATATGTGGAGGAGGGGGCGTGTTCCAGCTACAACAGTGTCGGTATGACATTTCAAAACAATATAAAAAGTTACTTTAGGATAAAATTTTAGTGTTTCATCCCGTCATAGAGTGAAATCTCGTGCACAGTTGGATTGATGTTGAAATTGAGCACCTCTTTTATAACGCTGTAGATTTCCTTCTTTCTTCCTTCACATCTGGTCTTGATAAGATTCCTCTGTGAGACTTCAGCGGTCTGTTATTTTAAAACTCTCGCTCTTCTCTCTTTCTTTCTCTTTCCTGAAAGATCTTTCTGTTCATGGCAGAGCAGAAACCTCCTCCCGCTGTTTCGGTCCTGATAATTGCAGCAGAGCCCGAGTCTGTTCGAAAAAGGACTCCAGTGCCCGTGTATGATTTATCGGCCTCGTTCTGGCCCACAGACGCTGTGTTTTGCTCTGAGAGTAGCTGTAAATGTGACTCTAAGCTCAGGCACTCTCCTGGATCTGCAGGGTGAGCTCCCAGAATGCATCTCACCAATCTTATGTCGTCTCGCTTCACTTGGTTTCCAGCTGATCTGAACTCAGAGAGGCATTTGGAAAACATAACTGTGCTTGTTTGCTTTCATGTAGCTCTGTTTCCAGAGGGCTGTGCTGGAGTTTAGGGTTGTAACTAAGAAGTTGTTCCATTATTGATCAATTAATGATTCACTGAATAATTGTTACGTCTATAAAATGTCATAAAATAGTAAAATAAACAGTTAATTAACCATCGACTTACTGATTTCAACTCTACAGTTTTATATTTTGTGCCCAGTGAATCAAAACCAGCTTCAGCGTCTTCTATGAACCATAAAGGACAGGTCTTCTGGTGCTTTCGCAGTTTAGTCCGTTGAATTAGCTTCACCCTCCTCGCCACAGGATGTGATGTGGCGTTTCTGACAGTTATTCTGACTAGAGTGGAGTGACAGCATCTTTGAGGATAAGGAGAGCTCTAATCCTGTCTCACTGCTGACTGTGAGCTCAGCTGCTCGGTGTTTACGCTGCAGTTTGTACTCAGCTAATGCAGTATTACAGAAAACAACTGTACACCGCTACTACAGTATCACTGACTCCAGTTTTTTATTTCTTTTTTTTTTTAGGAGATAACAATCTAATAAGACAGTTTCATTTGACCATATTTGAGATTTTGCAGGTCAGAGGTCAACAAGTATGAACACTTGTGGATTTGCAGGAGGGAATAAGAGAAGCATGGAGAGAAATAAGTCTCAACATTAGAGACAAATGTGTGTTTCATGAAATACAAACAAAAACTTACATAAAACTACATAAATATATGATGATTTGTAATCAAACTATGGGAATCTGGAAATAGAAATGCATCTTCCAATTTAGAAACAAATATCACCCAACTTGAAAAAATGTAAAGTCTTCCACATTTATACATTCTTTGTTTTCATTTAAAGATTATTAAATATGTTTGCACTGATTACCTGACGTGGACTTTATTACATTTATTTTAAAGACTCTTTTAACATCCTGCACGCTGCGTTTAGGTACTTTAGGAAAACTTGGACACCCAGTGAATCTTTCATGCAATAGAGTAGCCGCAGGCCAAACCTGAGGTCAGCATATATTATGTACTGTTGAATTTTGGAGCGAGCACTGAATTAGTTTCATTAGTTTCAGTGAAAGTGAATATGGAGAGAACTCAGTCTCAATATTATTGACAAATGAGTGTTTCATGAAACACTGAAAACTTTTCAAAAGTATATGACATTTTGTAAATAAACAATAGTAATCACTAATGAATCTTCCTTTTCATAAACGAATATCACCCAGCTTGAATAAAAGTATTTAACATTTAACTCCAACTTTGAGTTCATTAATCAAAGGTTTTCTTTTAAAATGCTTCCAAATGAACGTCTAAAAACATTTGTGAAGTTTTTCTCTCGTGCAGATAAAGATGTTGAATGTGTATGCGCTCATCACCTGACGTGGGTTATATTTGTGTGTCGAACCGAACACGTTTTCAACGACCTCCCGTCCACCAATGCACGCTGCGTTTAGTTGCCGGTGGAAAACTCGGACGCCCAGTATATCTTTCAAGTGTCAAATTGCCATAACGCATTTGTAAATCTTGTTTTTATTTGTGTATCATGAAACATGCATTTGTCACTAATATTGACACTTGATTCTCTCCGTGGCGGTGAAGGAGACATTTGTAGTTGTTGACAGGTAACTAAACTTTCTATTTCTTTTATCTCCTCTGCATTCTTTTTATTTTTAATCAGATTTTAGATGTTGACACACAACTTTTGTTACAGACTCTAAAAAAACGTATAAGTACTCATGATGAGAAAGATCGACCGATTGATCTGTGAAAGATGAAATAGTTTTTTACTCCTCCGAGTCAAAGGTGCGAGGTCAGAGGTCAGGCACTTCAGCAGGATGGCTGCTTGCTGAACTCGGTTGTTGGGGGAAGGCGGGTTTTCTTAATACATTACCTTTTGTGACTGAAAGTTTGAGAGACTGCTGTTATTGTGCTGCTCTGATGGATCAGACTATCTTCTCGATTAATCATTTAACATACAAAGTGTTAAAAAATTGTGAAAAAATGCCGATCACAATATCTGAGAACCCAAAGTGACGCCTTCAGGTGTCTTGTTTTGTCCGACCAACAGTCCGCAGCCCAAAGATATGCAGTTTAATATAAACTAATATATATAAAATTAATATATATTATGATATAAACTGAGAAAAGCAGCTTGAATATCAAAATAGCTGCAGATTAATTTTCGACTAATCGTTCCGGCTCTACAGGTGTACGTCATCTACATACAGTTCCATGGCACTGACTGTGACCTTTGACCTTTGTCAGGTGTAATTCACCTTCTCTTGTCTTATTTGTGCACTAATACAGCAGAATCACCTGCAAAATAATCAACAAATTATAAATATTGTTACCCAGTTCAGATAAATGTCTCTCTTCATTGTGATTCTTTAGAAACAAGCTGATTAATTTTTTGTACTAAAACGCCAACAAAGATGTCATTTTCCTCAGACTGAACTGAACTGTGGGATTTCTTGCTCGTTAATAAAAGGCCAAACTCACTAAAGCCTCCTGCTTCCCAGTTTAATGTATTCAGCCGGTGACATTTCACTGAATCAGTTACAAGTTATGGGCTAAAAAATGACATCCTTGTATATTTTGTTTCTGTCTACTGTCTTCGGTCTTCTTTTAATTTTCTTTTTCTAACTTCTTTCATTTCCTTACTTTCACAAATGCAACTGCCTAACCAAACTGTCAAGGGAATTTTACAAAACCTGACATGTGGCAAAAATGAAAACATTCATTAGGTGAGTTGGCATCACTTGGGTTAGAGGAATAAAATAAATTATTGCCAACAGAAACTTCCATCAGAAAAATGAAGAATAATAAGCTTCTTGTTTTGTGGTGTCTATCACTGGCTGTATTTCGTGCATTGAATCATGCATCATGTCATGCCAAAAATACCCAACCTCATTAATTATTCCACAAATTAGTTTCCACTGCAATTAATCACCAGCTGTATATGTGACCGTTGTAATATTGCAGATATGTTGTCAAATTTTGCCAAATCCAACACAAAATTTTGCAAACTCAGCTGAAAGAGAAGTTTTATCTACTTTATTAAGTGTTCAGTCATCAGATGATGACATTAATAGTCAGTAAAAAAAAGAAAAAAGACAGGTGTCATCTTTATTGTTGCGACAGGTGGGCGCCATGGCAACAAGTGAGGCCTGCTGTCACTTTGTCGAGGCTTTTATTGGTTGGCAGGCGAACCGGGTGTGGCCCGACCTTTGGATGGGAGCATGTAACAGATTCTGTAGTGTAACATGCTGAGGATATCTTAACACACACACACACACACACACACACACACACACACACACACACACACACACACTTTCCTTATCAGCGACACTGACTGGAAAATACTCGATGGTTGCCTGTGACTCAGCGGTGTAAATAGAAAGCGTTTCAAGACTCTAAAGTCTCTCTGTGGAGGTTCCTCAAGTTTTTTTATCCTAATTTTAGTTACAGAAATACTCACGACCCCACCTTTTTAAAGTGGTTGATTTGTCCTGTGAATCTGATTAAAGGGAAATTCGGGTTTTTATTATAGCTTGGGTTTTATTTTCATAGTTTTGTCTCTCATTTCTATCAGTAATAATCGCATTGTGCTCATCAAGTTAATAGCTGAGATCTGGGGAAACGATGGCATCATTAAAAAGTAATCAGACAGGACAAACCTTCAGGTTAGCCAAACTTGTTTGTAAGAGAAAAAGAAGGTGAAATGTAAAGTTGTAAACATCCATCACGGTTTACAGACCGACTTCCTGCTTCAGCTTTGATCTGCTGTACTTACTGTACTGTTTTGTGCACACAGTTTCCCTGTTCAATGTGGTATTATTACAAACATTTCAGGTGCGCTCACTTTCAGTTTGACCTGTAAACAAAGAGGTTTAGATGATCTGGATAAACTGTTGGTTTGTTTACAATCTGTATGATCAACCGTCTGCTCGTGTTTAGTCAGACTTCCATGTTTCCAGATCTCAGCAATTAGCTTGATGAGTACAACGTTATCATAACTGAAAGTAGTGATGGATGTAAATATTTTAGCTCAGTTCACTCTGGAAGAACAACAGCCTCTCTTTGTTTTGCGCTGTAAAGCGACCCCGCAGATTTCTCTTTATAGTTAATGTTGATTGCAATGCTACAGGTGAATAAATCAATACTTTCCTATCTGCACCAGACTTCCCTGCTGTTGTTTTTTGCTTCGTCATGAACGATTTTCCCTCTCAAAGTAATTCAGTGTTATATTTAAAGATCAGTCTACTGTCACTGCAGGGTGAAAACATATGTTTTGGATGCAGCCTGTGGTCGCTGTGTCTTCTCCTGCATCGTAACATCTCACCTTTAGACCGGCAGTTGCCATAGAGATGTTATTTTCTCTCTTCCTTCCTGGGAGATTATGACCTGCGGGGATGGAGAGAGGCTTGTTCTACTTTAGTGGCACAGAGCTTCTATCACACAGCAGGACCATAAATTCACATTTGGTCTCTTTGCAGGCTCCCTCGAGCGATACGAACAGTGATTCGAGATTCCAGACATGCAGTCACTTGACGTAAATCGACCGCTGTCCTCACTTGACTCCCACCGGAGAAATATCTGCTGAAATTGTCGCGTAATTGCAGACGCGGCTGTTGTTAAAAACAGTCTCAGGCGAGCCGGCTGAGGTGAGCAACACTTCAGATCCAGTGAGGTGACATCAGCCTGAGATGATCAGCCTCTCGAGCTAAACAAACACACCAAATGTACTGCTGTGGAGGGGTGAAAACCTCCTCTGGGCACCAAAGTTTTTTCAGGAGGGAAAGAGAAAAATTGTTATTGTCTCACTTTTTTTTTAACAAGGTTTCTAAAGCCCACAGGGTCATAAAACCCACTCAGCACATAGAAGATCATGTAAAACCTTCCACTCAAGGAAGAAACACAAAATGAAAGTTATGTTTTATTTACCAAACAGAAGCTGCGTCGATTCCCCAGAGCGTCACCGCCGTCTTTATCCACAAACACAGTTTCATTTGAATGCAAATCATCCTGCTGAAGCTCTTTTCCTCGTCCCTGAGTGGCCTCTTCTTCTTCTTTATGAAACACTTTGCTGTTGGTGGTAAAGGGCACAGACAGAGTTACACTTCTTTAGAATTATACACCTCCAAACCACGCAAGAGTTGAACAAACTAATAGTAGCACTTTACAATAAAATAGCCTCGCACAGTATGATTACCAATTTGGGGGAACTTCAGTTTTTCTTGAAAATACTGTTTGTGTCCTGAAACAAAAAATAATATGGCAGGTCACTGCACGAAAAACGAAGTCTCCAAGACCTTAACGGCTTAATTACAAACAAAAATTGCCTGATATTTTTTGCAGTGCAGCTCTCAACATACAGCATCTACAACATCTCAGTAGGATCGTATGTTGAGCGTGTGATTGTCCTGAGCAGCTACAACTCACGCAAACATAAACACATCGACCCGGATCAAACTGGATTAAACACATCATGAGGTTGAGATGTAAGCAGGGACCCCCCCCCCCCTGAATGCAGTCAGTCCGCATGTTTGTCATCAGCTGTCATCCTCTCGCAGGAGGTAGCAGCATAAATATTCATCTGCCCTCGCTGTCAGCCTCGCAGCACAGCAAATCTGAGGGCTGGAAATGTCAGCGTGTCCAACAGGCGTTTGTTTCAGCCTGCTTAAGGATGTCAGTTCTCAGCATGCAGACAGAGGACAGGTTGACGTCCAGTCAGAAAACAAAAACTCAAAATAAATGAATAAAATAAAAAAGCTAAAGAGTCACCATCAGGTAATTTGTTGTTTGTTTTGAGTAGAGTTGGAATAAAGCCCCTTTCAGACATGCACCCCTTTATGCTAAGTTAACGTCTGAACGAGCACCCGAGTCACTTTAACGTAAGTCTGAACTGAATGCCGACAGACCCCCATTTAGCATTTATAAACAGTATACAAACATTTAATACATGATTTATAAAACCTATAAAATAGTTGTAAGCAGCTATGAGGACATTTTTAAATGCTTATTAATGTACAGTATATGTCAACAATCTTAACTTCTCCTGTGAAGACATGTTTTATATTATTACAACTGTGTTTTACTAGCTTGCCCTTCATAATCTGTTTTTTCCACAGCCTCCACTTATAGGTGCCCACAGGAAGCGTTATCGTTGTTGACAGATACATTAATAAACACTTAACATATCTGCTTACAACTACATTATAGTCTTAGAAACCATTTATTAAATGTTTACATACCACTTATAAATGCTAAAGAGGGGGACTTAAAGTAAAGTTTTCTTATCCCAATCTTCATTTCTTATGCACAGAATCAGTTAAATAAAGTAGGAAACCGTGAAAGAGCCAGAGATTCTTCTCATATCAGATCAGTATCTAAAAACTTCCAGTTTCCATTTAGTCATTCAGTGCTTTTGCATGTCAGACTTTATAAAATATGCAGCAGAATTTTCTCTCTAGTAACATTAAATGTTGAATTCGATCAGTGGATTCACAGTGAGAAGAAGGGGGTGAGCGTCACTCGCGTTCACGACAGAATAAGTTTTAACATCCGTCAGTGATGCAGCCTGTGAGAGAACAGAACACACTCTTCTTTCTTACTATCATAACATTTTTAACATGGAAGCCACAGAGGTCTGAATGACAAAATGCCATCACTTTAACAGATAGATGAAGCCAGCAACGTTACGTATTCTATGTCTGAAAATGGCTTAATTCACTTTTCCACTTTAACAGTGACTCAGCCAAGCAGGGAAGGTGGTGGACAAAATAACACAAGCGCCTTTAAGTTCAGTGTTAATGATCCACCAGCAGTTCAGGCGGTGCCTCTCTGATAATGAACTATTCAGTTATAAACTTGATGAGATGCAGATCTTTCTGCAGCTGTTGCTTGCAGCTTTACCTCAACGTGAAAAAGCACTTAACCTTTCAGATTCCAACACTCCTCTCAACATGTCTGATATTAAACATGAACCCTCGGTGTGTTTATCCTCCTCCTCCTCCTCGTGATCTGAACGGAGATGGCATTTGTGCTTGCTCAGGCGATTTGGAAAAACCCTTTTGGATGCTCGGTGTAATGGGCTTCGGCTGCTCCATCTGCCATTAGAGCAATCAGAAGAGCCCCGATCGGCATTTTCATTTGCCCAACCTCCTGCGTCAGTCCGATCAATGTCAGATTTCAGAGCCTGGTTTTACAGCACGGCAGCTTCTGACGCAAAAGCCCCACAATCACCTAATTGGCTTCAGGAAACAGGCGCTGATCATAAAAAAAAAAAAAAAAAAAGAATCAACAATTAATGAGCTGAGTTTACAATTCCCAGACTGTGGTGATTGTGCGAGTTGCTTTGTGGCACGACTGAGTTCAGGCCTGTTTTTACACAAATGCATCTGTTGGCAACTGATTCTCTGGCTTTGTGTAGCGGTGCAGAGAAAGGGGTTTCTGGGTAAAATGTCATGTCTCGCGTTTCTACAGTTTGTTATGTGGTGAGTAGGAAAGTATGTGTAGTAGCAGTGAAGTCACACAACTCTCAATACCTAAAAAGATCCACCGATTTACAAGATTCTTTAGAAATTAGGGCTGCAGATAACGATTATTTTTTATTTTCGATTAATCTGGCGATTGTTTTCTGGTGTCCAAAAACAGCAAAACAGCTTCCCAAAGCCCAAGTTTACATATTCCAATGTCTTGTTTTGTCTAAAATCCAAATATATTCAGTTTACTATCACAGAATACTAAAAAACAGCAACAGCAAACAGTCACATTTGAGAAGCTGCAACCAGCTAATTTTTATCAAGATACCTGGATTCACTGAGCATAAACGCTGACGAATCTCTTAAAAATCTTTTTATCTATCCTCATTGTTTTTCATTAGCAAAGAGCGATAATTTATATAGCAGGCTTTTTAGTCACTGTTGCCGGTTAAAATGAGAAACATCAACTGTATAATAATAATATTTTATCCCATAACAGTTTAAATTGAACTTGGCTGTTTGATTAGGTGGTGTCTGTACTCCATCGAAGACCGTTTTGAGGGAAACAACACATCACTCTAATATCACTGACTGTGTATTTTTGTAGTTCAACAAGTGAGCGATGAGTCTTCTTTAAAAAGATGATTTAGCAGCAAAGGGGTCGCAGGACAAGTCTGAGGGGTCACAGCTATGATGATTAATGGCACAGAAAGAAGAAAAATAATGTCTTGCTACTAAAATTCAGCTTTTTTTCTGACTTTCCTCTAAACTTTTCCTTTTCCTTCAAAAATACTGAATATATTTACTACTTCAGGGCTCACAAGCAGATGCTGCTTTATTTTAACCACAGATCTAGCTGATAGTGTCATGTAAGTTCCAAGAAATGCGACCAGTTAAACTTTCATTCATATCATAATTTAAACTAACAATGTAATAGTTCTGAATCAGTATTTTGAGGAAGTAGCTAAAAAAAAGGGTGTAAAATTAAGTACTGCTGTTATTTTAATATGTCGCATACATATTTAATCAACATTTCATATCTTCCGCTGCTCATCTCATTTTCAGGTTGTAGCTACGTGAGCATTGATCAGGCCGCCACTAAAAACTGTAGTGTTTCTACTTTCTCAGCCAACAGAAAGGTGATTGCAGATGTAGAGTTTTAGATATATTTTAACTTTAGTTACTTGCAGATCTTGAAAGCTGAACCTAATTAGAGTGGAAAATGTATAAGAAAGGATTCAGATTCAATAAAGTGCTATCGAGCCTCAAAGCTATATCT
This sequence comes from Siniperca chuatsi, assembly GCF_020085105.1. Taxonomy (NCBI): domain Eukaryota; kingdom Metazoa; phylum Chordata; class Actinopteri; order Centrarchiformes; family Sinipercidae; genus Siniperca; species Siniperca chuatsi. The sequence goes on from NC_058054.1 coordinate 3,720,763, forward strand.
TTCCCTGTACATTCAGCTCACTGGACGGTTGTCTGTGTTTTGGGTGTGATGCTATTTCCTTATCAATCAATGAATCTGAATTTGTGCAGGAAATAATAAATGATGATCCCTCTACTGTTCTTGTACTAAAGGAGAGTCAGTGGTGACTCTGACAGACAGCGTCCAGACTCCAGACCTGATGAGCTCGGCCATGAGAGGCCGTGCAGGGTTAATCCCGTCAGACTGGCCGGGAGAGTTCACTCTCTGCCACAACGAGAACGTTTAAACCCGTAACTCCCCATCTGTCCTCCAAGGCAGCTTGTGAACGCATCACTGCTGTGGACTACGCTTGTGAATGCTACACTGATCATCATGCATTCTTTGTTTTTAAGATATTAAATAAATACAACTGCAAAAATCTCCAATTTATCCAGTAACTTTTGTCTGTTATTGAGTTTTAAAAGTTTTTTATTTTTCTAAAATTTGTGAAAAATGTGATTATCTCCACCCATTACTGATACAAATAAACTTGTTTCAAGAATTATCTTTTATTACAGAGGGTTGTTTTTTTTATTCAAGTGCAGTGGTCTGCCTTATCGCATGTTGCTTCGAGATACTGACGATAATTTCTAGAAAATTCTTGAAACACGTAAAAAAAAAATTATTGGAAAGTAAAGATAATTTTAGTGCGCTTGCAGATTTTTTTGTTTCTTTTATGAAAATGAGATATTTAGAACCATATAGACAAAAAAAATACTTAATAAGTTGGATTTCTTTTGCAGTGTAACATAGTGGTAAATAAAATGTGGATCTATTATGACCTCCAGTTGATCATCATGAGGCCTAAACCAAGAATTTAAGCAAAAGACATTAGAAATTAAATAATTTTGCTCTTAAAAAAGTCAAATCTTTATATAATTTTCACATGTTATAGATTAGGTTTACCTAATGACTGGATTTTCATCGTCAGGTCCCATATTTTCTACTAAAATTAGGGAATTACAACACATGAAGTCACTAATCTTGGAAACAGTTCACTCTGTTGCTGGTATGACAGCTTGAGGTAACGTAACTGCTGTTGGAAAACATTTCCAACGGCTGCATGCAGCTCTGCAACTGTTCTCTGCCATGTTGCTTCTCAGGGAGGTGATGTCATTGCTGGAGCCGGAGGGGAGGGAGATTTGGGGAGGTGGCAGGGGGGAGGGTAGGGTGGCGTTTCTGGCAGAATGCATCATTAAGCCGCTCAGACAGGCACTTTCAGTCCTCTCATGCCTGTTTTCTTCCCTCTTTGCCACTTCCCGCTTGCCGTCGTGTAGCTGGCGTGCTGTGCGGGTGGGCTGTTCAGAAAGTGAGGTCTGGAGGAGTGAAGGGAACAAAAAAAAAAAAGCAAAGCGACACCTCCTCTGCCCTCTCGCTGGGAAAATAAAGGAAACTGATAGGGAAACACTCCCTTTTTTTTCTTTCTTCTCAAACACACGCCACAAATATTTGCCTTAGATGATGCGTTTCCTCTGCTCGCTGCTCTCCATCCTGCGTATGTTCGCTGTAACAGGTAGTTTACGGTTTCAGCTTTGACCCCCTGATCCCTGTAACCTCCACCAGCCCGGACGCTGTGATGAATATTTTCCTTTCCGTGTTGCTGATGTTGGGTAATTACCACCAGCTCTGCGCCAGATGCTGCTTATTTTGATCCTTAAAACCACTTTTATGTTCAAAACTTTGGAAACTACTTGCTTTTTAAGTTAGGGTCCAAAACTTCCTCCCAGCTCATTTACTCATCATATTCAAGCCAACTGTTGTCTGGTGTCGGGAACTCCTTGGAGAACAATACTCACAATTAATGATCCCAAGGGAGACACAGTTCCTGCACCAGACGAGGGGGGGGGGGGCAAGTCGGGCTTTAGGGCTTACACAGACAGTAGTCAGCCTGAGTCGGACAATGAGGCACTTAATACGTTTAAATAGTACAGCTTTATTAGATCCTCTGCAGAGGAATGAGATACGGAGCCCCGTGTGATTGATGTGGTTGGCCGAGGGCCGCCGGATTGCAATTTTGTTTTTCAGCCTTGACAACGGCACCATCGGCGTTCACTCTCACAGTTTATTTCATCCTGATCACTTGTTAATATAGCATCTTTTAGTGCTACGTGTCCTCGGCTTTCTGTGATGCCATTTATGCTGTAACTTTATTTCTTTGTCTCCTCAGAGGTTTTTATTGCACCTGCACAATCTCTTTTTCCAGCGTTTTTAATCATTTGTGCAATTAAATGAAAACAAATCAAAATGCCACCTCCTCTTATAGCATCACTTGGTCAATAGCTCTGTGTTTGACATTTTTTTCCCCGCCTGGTTAAACAAGTTTGTCTCTGCAGGTGAACACTGTAGCTTTGTCAACCAGTTTCTGTGAGAGGGCTATGCTCGTCTTTCATGCCCCTCTGTCCTGTGGACTCTCCTCAGTCCTGTTCATCTCACTGTGTGAAAACACTCTTCTTCAAACACTGCTGCCCTGTGACTCACCCGCTGCCAGCCGGCAATCTTTGCAGAGTAGCTAATGTTAAAAAAAATAAATAAATAGGAAGTCTTTGATACAGTTTGATTCTTCCTTATGATCTCGGGAATGGTGTTTTGTTCCTTTATGCTATTAGTAAGATGAATAAACAACTGACATACTTTCTGCTCTCTCTATGTAAACAGTTTTTAAAGACGTGATAAGACACACATCAGCAGGTCTGTGGTACTCTTGTAATATACACTCAGTTGCCAGTTTATTAGGTACACGTAGCTAAAACTAATGCCGTCTGATACAACAGACCTGTAAGAAATCCTACCTTCAAGAAGGTTATAATGCTCAGTTTTTGTTGAAACTGTTGTAAAGAGGTGTTGAATTGTACTGCATTATACTGACAGGTGTTTTTATTATTTTGTCCACCCCACAGATACACCCCTCTGTTTTAGCTAGGTGTACCTAATAAACTGGAAACTGAGCTGTATTACTCTATTAAACAATGTCACTTTTTCTTTTTTGGCCGATGAATGAGGCCTTTTAGCTTTTGACTTTTTATTGGTTGAAAAGTAAGTTTTGAAAGCCAGAAAGAACCTTTTCCATGGTTGGTGTCACTGACATGTAGACTTGAGACCTGGACTTGAGTCGGACTTACGTCACAAAAATAACAACTTGACACTTGACTTGGACTTGACTGCTGTGGTAAAAAATGTTCTTTAGTGCAGCTTTAAAGTTAATGTTTATGTATTAACTTTCCTGACTTTAGCGGGGGCTGTTTTGTTTTTGTCACCTCTGATATAAAATGCAGTGGAAAACCCTCGATTGTAACATTTTTAGGCCTATAAATTGAAAGGACTGTGTCTTGCATCTTGACTTGATGCCACCAGAAGACCTAAAAACAACTCCGGTCACTGATATTGATTGTGATCAATCCCCCACTGCAGATACACATATTCTGGTTGTTTTGATTCATTGTCTTTTGAAATCCTAACTTATTGCCCCTTTAATGCACTGACAAGACCAAATGACAGAGATCTTTAGAGTCAGTTGCCACTGTGCAAAGATCAAGCTGAACTTATTGTCCTGAAACTAGTTTTTTAAGCAGGTTTTTAACACTTAGCCCTGTAGGTCACAGGAGGAGGCCGCCTGGTCTGCACAGAAAGAGTACAAGTGATGAATTCCATGTGTCACTACATAAAAAACACTCTCGTCTTCTTATCCCTGGAATCTGCCTAAAATTGCCCTCATCCTTAAAGACATTCTCCAAACTGGTTTAAACCACTTTGGAGATTACAACGTTGTTGGCTTTAAGAGACGACAGAAGAAAAAGGAGGAGAGGACGGATAAGAGAAGCATTGTGCTGTGAACGTTAACAATGCCACGGCCTGCTGGAGCTGAGGCCCGGGCAGTTGGAGGTTTGGCTGCTTGTTTGTCTCTCGGTATGTCGGGGTGATAAACTTTTGAGCAGCAGAGATCCAGAGAGCCTGCCAGGAAAAGCTGCCTGGCAGATTAGTTGCAGTACTACGTGGACAACGTTTCTTTGAGCACCTTCCAAAACAAGACCACACTCACACACTGCGAATAAAAAGACTTTTGTAACAGGTCATGCAATGGTGTGTTCAGGCTTAAAATCTGCACACACAAAAAGAAAAATCTGAACAATACCAGTTGTTTCCAGAGCAGCTAGAATTGTTTCAAAGGCCAAGAGGCTTGAAACAGCTGCATGCACGGCAACTGTCATGGAAAGTTTGAGAGTGGTAGCGACACACACGCCACCGTGTTGGAAGACGGACGAGAAAATGAATATAACCTTCTCACCTCTCCCTCCTTGAACTCGTAACACTTAGAAATCTTGGAATCGACTCTCCAAACACTGACAGGTCGCTGCAGGAGACCACACTCACAGCTAAACACAGATAACGTCCCACAAACTAGAATTTAAATTAACTGCATGAGCTGATTATGCTTATACACTGATTCACTAAACCGGAGAAGCAGGGCATGAACTTGGAGTCAAATGTTGCAGCTGAATTACAAGAATCTTTACATTCCCCTGCGTTGGCTGTGGCTCCCATATGGCCTTGAAAATCCTCCTAAAGCTGGTGGCATTACATCTGCCCAAAAAAGTCCAGCCTCTAACTCGTCCTGGAGACGAGACACTTGGCTTAGACTCAGTCTGTACACAACGGGGAGTGGCTTTGGCAGCCTCTTCTCAAACTGACGAAGGAGGAACCACTGGAGAACTTTGACCTCTGCCTCCCTCTTTGTATACAAACCATGTCGCTTCCCCTCTAAACGATGGGATCCAACCCTGGACCTGACTGTTGGGAGTCTGGAGCGCAGCCAAGTGTGGCTCGGCGGGGCGTTGGAGGTTTACAGTACTCCAGATGGTGTCTTTTACATATGTAAATAAAATTGCCTCTGTATTTGACAAATAGAGCCCGCCTCCTCCCTCACATTGAGGGAGCCAGGTGCTGATCTTACACAACTGTCTCTAACTCTGTGGTTTTATGTTGCTCAGTGGCACTAACACTAACAGGGTGAGAGATTCAATTCCTTGTACAGGTCGACTGATATAGCAGCAGGCTGATATTACTGCGTTATCAAATATATTTCTTTTGTTTATCCTGGCAGAAGTGCAAAAATAAGAGGTGTTTCTGTTATTTAGCCTACCCTCTCTGATATAAATGTGGCTGACAAAATAATAGAAACACCCGTCAGTATAATTCAATACAGTTCAACAGCACCACAAACTGCAGCCTCCAAAATGATAATAATGTTGATTCAACACCTCTCTTAAACAGTTTCAACAAAGACTGAACATTATAATCTTCATGAAGGTTTGGTTTATTGCATGACTGTTTTATTAGGCTGCAGTATTTTTTGCTATACCTAATAAACTGACAACTGAGTGCATGTATAGCGGAAATATGTGATTCAAACCGCTTGTTGTTGCGGTTATGTGGTATGCATCTTAGACTAGGCCACTGCCCAACGAATATATATTTGTATTTTATAATAATTTGATTCGTTTATTGTTCAAAATGTACTCTTAACATTTATTTACTGTTAGTGTCATCTTTGATTGTAAGACATATTGTTTAACTTTAAATTATTGTGCCTCGGTATATGTGCCAAAGTAATTCACCACAGTTTTGGAATCATTGACAACAATTTTAATTGTCTGTTTATTTAGAAAATAAATCTTTCAAATGTTGGTATTGCCATCAACTTAAACAAATCCAATATCAGTTGGACTGTATGTAATTTCCTCTTTAGCCCAATAGGGCATGTCATTGACAATGTTTAGGTCAAGACTTCTATAAACTAATCTACCCAACATATTATTCCTAACAAACATAAATTGTATGTTACAAATTCCTAACCAGCTGGTGCTAAACATGTCATTGCAGCTATTCGCTACAAGCATGCTAATAGCTAGTACTGCAAGGCTAACTTAAAGCTCAGTTAAGTGATATTAATTCTATCAACGTTGAAACAAATAGGCTAACTGTAATGTCAACGTGCTGCTCATAGCGCTGAACCCACTGAGAATCAACACCAATTCTACCGCTCAATGCAGCTTTTAGCCTCTTTTAGCTCATTGTTTTGGTTCTTCGGCTTCATGTAGACTGTGTGGTTCTGTCCCTCAGTTCAGGTTGTTTTGGAGTCTTTTTTGCCCCAAAGTGACTGAACATTTTTCAGTGCAGCTTTAAAAATATTTAACGCAATTCCAATTCCTGCTTTCTGCACTGACTTATAAAACCTGATGATGTGACACTTCCGCGATTATATTATATTTTCCTTCAGAGGTCAGCAGGCCCACAAGCAGCAGATGACGATCATGTACAGTTGCAGGACAGAGTTTGCTTCATGTGAATGTAAAGCAACATAAATGCTTCACAGCTGGAAATAATAGTCTCCCTTTTCATGGTTTTAAAAGAATAGACATATTTCAGGGACTCAGTTTTTACCAACGGTGCTAGAAGCTGTTAGCACTTTGTTGCTATGTTTTGATGTCATGTATTAATCATTTGCAGCAGTTTCTTTCCTCCCCTTCCCCTCTTTGTGTAATTTTCATTTCAGGGTTGTAATCTTGAAATCTCACTGTGTAGAGAAGCACTGACACCTTTATACCGTTGATGGTTTTTGAACAGAATGAGCCTGATTTGCATTTTTATGCCGTTGGCTGGGCTCCATGACCAGGGGGCGGATTTATCTTGGTGTAATCAACACCGGCATGAACAAAGAGAAACAGTGTCTGGATGATTATGGAGTCATGAAAATGACTTTGCACAAATTGCTCATGTGGAAAAAGCTGCTAGTTTACAATTCAGCTTAAACCCCAAAGAACACTGTACCTCAACCTGCTGTAGTTCTCTGGATTCAAATGTAAATTAATACCTTAAAAATGTAAAACACAAAAGAACTGGACATTAAAACGTGATTTTTCACAGAATAAACTCCTCCATTAAAAATTTTAAAAATTGATGATTTAACTTGATACTGGTACCTTTTCTCTTCTTTAAGTCCTGCGGCAACAGGTTAATACAACAGGTTATCATTATGAAGGCGGTGGTAGTATTGAGACGGAAGTGACAAGAGAGGGAAGTGGACCCCAAACCCTTGCTAACAGTGAAATGCTCAAACTCCAAAGCTACACAGGTCTAAGGATTTGTTTTAATTTGGAAAATGAGTTGTAACCTGAATTCAAACCCTCATCACATTCAGCAACAGCTAATATTTACACTTACACCAAAACTACATTTTCATAACTTCTCTGACATCCGAAAAGATTTATAATCACTCAGCTGATGGTAAATATGGTTTATCTGCACAGTGATAACGCTCATTTGTGCTGGTAAACTTTTAAAACCCCATGAAGTTTATGAAATATAAACAAGATTATTGATGGTTTTACTTATTTATTTTATTTTATTAAATGTTAGGAATGACAAAAATGAAAATTGGTCAGTCAAAACCTTGAGATAGTAAGTTGAGATTATTAAATAAGTGAAAATGTTGACTTTTTTAGTACAAATAATGATAGTAAGTCAAAATGTTTGACATTTTTAGTATAAACTAATGAAGGTGTAAATAAAATGTTTCACTGACCAAGTCAAGATAACGAGTCACAGTTTTGACTTAGTATTAGGGCTGCAACTGATTATTGCAGCCCTAATACTTATACTGATTATTTCCACTAGCGAATAATTAGTTATTTTTTTTCTGTACTTCTTACTCTTGCTTGTTTTGTCTGTCCAACAGTCCAAAACACAAAGATATAGCAGGAAATCATCACTTTTGAGAAGCTAAAAGCATCACAAAGCATGTTTGTTTATTGAACAATTAACTGGGTATCAAAATTGGTGGCTATTAAATTTCTGTCACTCGACTAATTGTTTAATCAACAAATTGTTTCAGCGTTATTTAGTATTTGATAGTATTTTTCCTCTGTATTATTCCTCATTTTTCATCCATAGGGTTAGGGTTAGGGTTTCCTGGCAGAAATGGGTTTTCATATAATTGTGAAGCTCTTTGTAACTGTTGTTTTGAAAGGGCTGCAGCTTTTGAAATGGGGTAGAAACCTTTTTCACCCATGTCATCTGTTAATGTGCACATGAGGAGAGGGAGTATGTATGTATGTATGTAAGTGTATTGGGGGGGGTGTCAATGTCATCCCTGCTAAGCGTTAAAGTGATTATCTAAGTCCAGATTACTGGGCCATGATGGAGATGGATGATTTCTAGACGTCCTCCCTCCCTCGCGGATGCTCAGAGGCAAAAGCTTCCAGCTCACATAGGACGTTCTGCTTCATATCTGAGCTGATTTTCTCTCTCTGCAGGAAGGAAGGATGGGGATTTCATCATTTGCTCCTTTCAGGCTAAAAACAAAAAAGGCTTTCCATATTCCCTTTTGCAAACCGGAGCTCACCCGCGCCCCCAATTTGCTCATCAATAGCATCAAATGACCTCCTCCTCACTCTGTTGTGTAATCCTCAACAATGTGACTTTTCTGTGCTGCTTCAAATGAGCCATTGTATGGTTTTGGGAAGCGAGTGAACGGTGTCTTATGTTACACAGGCCCCTTCGGTTTGTTTTCTCACATAACCAGGCAACTGGGGAAAGCTTCGAGTGAGCGAGCGAGACTGTGGAAGTGCTTAAGTCCTGGTGTATGTTCATGTTGTCCAGAGTTGGAGGCTTTATCCGTATACTGAGAATACTTTTAGCAAGATTTGGATAAAAGTGTCCGCCAAATGGCAAATATTACCTCAGATTGTTATGTGACGGTGAATTTGACTGGTTTAAGCCAATAACAGACATGCTTTCAAAATTACACAACACTGGCCTACTTTGAATAGGATGCGGGCCATGAACTCTAAAGTATTATGTCATGCTAAGAAGGCTCTGTAGGGATCCAGCTGATCAGTCTGTGGTTACAGCAATGTTGTGTAGCATCTATCATCACAGATATGAGGCTTTGAGCCTTAACCTCATTATTACTGGTTGCTTTTAATGCTGATCTGGGAAATAAAACCTATTTTACTGCGGCAGCTAAAGGCTAAAAGGAGTACTCCTGCTTTTTGGGAAATATGCAGAAATGACAGTCAGTATCAGTTTCGTCTCTGTTTTCAGTACAGAGGTAACACAGGGCGTGTTAGCTTAGCACAAACGGGGAAGGAAGTTTTGTTCTCAGGAGGAGTCGCCGGCATTATACACTTTTGCAAATATGAACAAAACCTAGCTGTCTCTTGAACGTATTGGTGGTTAGCTTGCTAGCTAATAAGGTATAACATGTAAACAAAGTATACAAAATGTACGCTAAACACATCCTGGACCTCTCTGTCCTGAACGTACAGAGATGGAATTGAAATTGTGCTTTCATCTAACTCCTGACAAGACAGCAAACAAGTGTTTTTTCCCAAAATGTCAGTGCTTCAGTACACGTGGAAATGTCAACAAATCCTCCAGCCTAACTGACCATCGCTGTCCAAAACGAGATCTGGTGACTGGATGAAATTTGTCAGTGCCTTCCAAAACCTTTTACATTTAACAGTTACAAAAATGATTCATGCTAATGTTTTCTGAGCTGCTACCTCAAAAGTGGACTTTGGTGTCAAAGGAAAGGAACAAGGAAAGGATCGAACGTTGTTGAGGGTAGCTCTCTCTCAGCAGAGCGAGTTTCATCAGTTTGTTGTCATTTTACTTAATGCAATTGAAATGTTCTTTTTCTGTATTCAGTAGGTACTGATTTTTTATTTATAGGTCAAAAGTCTAAAAGTCTAGGCAACTAGGTTAAAACTGGGCTACTATTTATTGAAAAGTGAGGTTTTTTTAGACATCTAGGTTACATATAACTGTTGGTTCAACAGTAGTTACATGACTATATTTCAGTGTTAGGCAGTTTCTCGCTACACATTGGAACATAGTCACTGAAATGTTGTTGAAACAAATATTATATGTAACCTAGATGTAAAGAAACCAAATTTTTCAACAAAATGATGCCCAGTTTTACTCTAGATACCTAGAATTTTTGACCTGCAAATCAATCATCAGGGCCAGCCTGATTTTAACTACAGTTTACTGTCTTTCTACAATAAAATGCTGCCTTGTACAACTTTATACAGTGTATTCTTTCCAAACATATGTAACATTGCAAAACCACAAGTCTGACATTTGGCTGACGCTTTAATCTTGAGCTATCTACGATACAGTGAGCTGGAGGCTCAGTGTCTCTGCGAAGCACTCTTCAACTGTTACAGGATGCTCTGCTATGCTCTGGCGTTATCGTGGCATCGCTCCAGTAAAGAGAGTCTGTTTTTGGCCAATGTTGTTAGTACTATCTAAGTGTTTGGCTGAGTGTGAGCTGTGAGTGGTGGGAGCTTTTTGTGTGTGTTTTATTGTACCTACAGTGGTCATGTTTCTGTCTGATAGCGTCTCATCCAGATAATCACTCCCTCTCTCTGCTTCAGGGATATTAACATGTTCACCCTGGCTCCAGATTTTTTTATTATCTCCCAGACAAAACAGTCTGTAGGCAGGAATGTGTGTGTGTGTGTGTGTGTGTGTGTGTGTGTCTGAATCACATACATGCTTGTTCATCGGGATGAGCCAGTGGTCTTATCAACTGATCACTGCCGACTCAAACATTTTTGGGGCCCAAATTGGAATTTGACACCACCCGTCTTCCTTTTTTTTTTTTTTATGAGAAAACAGATAAATAAAAATCAAACAAATAAGTAAAATCAGTGAAATTCAATAAACATGATAATATAATATTATGTAGGTGAAAAGCAAATAAATATAGAAGTCTTTTGTCTTTTTCAATATTTTAAAAGTTTTCATTCTCCTACACAAATTGAGACAATTTATTTGACTCTTAAGGCTCATAAAAAGTCTTTTAAAACCCTTAAAAATAGACTGTGTAACTTTTGCTGAACTACAGGATAATAACAAATCCAAAGTGTAAGAGTCATAAAGTCAGTGGACTGACTCAGTAATGCCAGTAACATAGAAATGTCTAGCTAAATTTTGCTAACATTAACCGCCATAAGCTACTGGTCATACCAGAACAAGAAAGTCAATTCAAAATGTATCTACAGTATTTCACCCAAGTGCTGTACAGAGAAATTTAAAATATCCTACATTGACATAAATGTCAATGTAGGATAAGACACAAAATTAAAACAATTGTATTGTTATATTAATAATTAAGGGGACTCAAATGCAGTTGTTGTACAATTCTGGTTGGTAGATCTCTAGCCAGAATGTAAAAGGCTGTAGCAGTAAAACCCCTGACAGTGTTGAATTAAGAAAGGGTGCATTTTGTTGATTATTAAATACACTTTTAATTCGAAAGATTAAGAATGTGTTGTTTCTTCTGTCAAAAGTTACATTTGCTTTTGAGGTGTGTTCAGACAGAACATGAAGTGAATTTTAGAGGCGGTACGACGGCACACAAATGGGTGCAAACGGACGTGAATTCACCACAGCCGGCAAGAACTGAGGCAAAAACAGTCCGTTAGAGTTGAAAATGTTTCAACTTAATAGAAAACTTCCCATTTAACCAAGGCGTTATGAATCTACATACAGAGACAACAGAGAATCTGTAGACTGTCGGGTCTCCCCGGCACGTGATGCTGCCAAATGCGTATTCTCATTCAACTAAAACAAGAACGGTTTTCTAGAAAAATTTTGAGATTTTGGAGACAAGGTTTGTATCTCACAGTTGTAAGATGCTCGGTTTGCTTTTGGCTCGGTCTGGCTCTGCAAGTAGTAATTTAATAATGGCTGAATAATGAAATAACAGCTCAGAATGTAGTGAAATCTGCCTTTAAACAACTCAAAAATGATGTAAACACTGCAAAATGTGATTACACTGATGGCATTTTAGCAGCTTGTCAACATGTTTCTTCTACAGAGTCAAACATGTAATCAAATTTGTCCTAAATGTAACGAAATGAACATCCTCGTGATTAATCAGCAATCGTTATAGAAGACACTTGAGGAGACATTATCATCACACATAATCTCAATAGATAAGATAACAGTATAGGCCTATATTTTGCTGAATGCAGTTCTTTCACAACTTAGTTTTCCTTCCTGTAATGTCAAAAAAGCTGAACTGAACGAAAATGAACAGACAAGTATGAAAGACAGAGTCATGCCAGACTAATAAAGAGGTAGACAAATAAATAGGAATACAGTCAGACAGAGACAGGAACTGACAGAAATAGAAGAGTGAAGAAGAGTCAAACTCGGTAAACTGAAACCTGAAGCGGTCTTCAGATCAAAGGTGGACTCGCGGCTCTGTGAGAATGGGTTTGGGAACCTCAGGTCATTTTGGTTTGGGCTGCTGCCGAGAGAAAATATATAAACACTTTATAAACACACTGAGGACGCTGTGGAGCGCCCACGCAGTGTTTATATGTCTTCCTTCACATGTAAACACATTCTGATAGGCCTGTTTGTAATTCCCAGCATTTTGAGACAGGCTATTTTTACTGCTTTATTTAGGACATTCTCTTTTTTACCCATAGACTTTTTGTAGTTAAGACAAGTCCTTCAATGGGACTTGAATTCTGCACTCAGGTTCAGTGTTTGTTTACATATTGAGGTGCTACAGACACTACGTTCAGGTACACTTCACTGCAGATGTACAACAATCAAAAGAAGAGATAACATACTCGGACTGAAACTGAGGACGGATGCCAAAGAACATCCTGAAGCAGGAAGGAAAGAAGAGTTGGACAGTAACAAAAAGCAGAAGTCAAATTTTGCAGACGGCTGTACCTCGAAATACCTGAAGCATGCGTTACGTTTTTGCCAAATTCACCAGAAGACAGAAACGATTCATAACGGGTTGCAGCCAGTATTTCACAATGCATGTGGTGTTTGCACTTTGCAAGGCAAACTTAAACTTGCAGATTTTTCAAGGGAGTTTTGGGACTTTTTACTCAAACGTGAAAGGAGTACATCAGGGTTCTTGTCAACTAGAGGTGTGAATGTCCTGTAAATAGAGCTGCCAGAGGGTGTGAAATACGTCTTGCTGCATAATTTCTTGTGCATAAATATACATTGCAACTTCCTTTCGTACAAATCTTATTTCCCCACATTTTTTAAACATTAGCACTATGGAAATGCAGTGAGATATAAAGAATTGAAAGAAATGGCAGTGGCCATGATGCAAAACTACAAATCAAATTTTGATAATTTACCTATCTTCAAATACCTGAAGCTTGATTGATTATTTTTATGCTGAATTCACTAGAAGACACTAACAACTCAGAGTTGCAGACTGATGTTGTTTCACAATGCATGTATTGTTTGCAAATGGCAGAGCAAAATTAAATCTGCTTATTTTTCAAGGGAGTTTTGTGTGTTTTTACATGTATAAGAAGATATTGGGTTATTGTTAACTTGTAAAAGTATGAGTCATTGCAGAGTGACGTTACAGGACATTACATTCATTCTTAAGGGACAATCCCCAGATATGGTGAAACGTAGACATTATGGGAATGCAGTGAGATGTAAATTTGCAGGACGACTGCTGATACTACACTGAGTAAGACATACAGGAGGCATTTGTGTAAATCCAGGATGTACTGAGCTGCCAGGCAGAGATGAGAGGATTAACCTGCTAGTGGTCCGGTCGCACGCTGCAGAGGAGGAAGCTTGCGTGCTGAACATAATGATGGACAAAAACCATGCAAAAGTGGTTTTGGGATGAAGGCATGCTGTATAATGGGTTTTTAAAACTGCTTTGAGGAACCAATGGAGTCATAAAGAACACTCAACATATACAGTATATAATCATAGTAACTTTTATTTCAAGGAAGGAAAGAATTTAAGGGCGAAAGGAAAACACCAATTATAGTGTGTGGTTTTGCACTGCTTGATTGAGTCATATAGTAAGATGTGCAAAATGTAAGTGTAATGATTGATGATGATAATAAACCTTAAACCACTTAAAAAAACTTAATAAAGAGACAGGCATTGAAAACAAAGACTGGATAAAGTGAATAGCATAAGAATATAACTCGTGCATATGTTGCATATGTTTTCCTGCGTTAGACTAGTTAAAACCATTTATGATGAAGTATTTTCATTCCAAACTTCCATTGGACAAATGCTTATTTAGACTCAGTTTGCGCCCCGTCATCACAGAGATGATGTGATTTCAGATGGGGTTTTTTTTCTCTAAAAATAGCATCACCCATGTTTATTTTGACTGAGGGTAAAATGCCTCCATCTGTCTCCTCACACTCCCTCAATCGCCAAATGTGGTCGAAGCCCCTCTGTCCCCAATTAGATGTATAAAACGCTCCACTCTGAAGGTTAATGCCTCCAAACTTATTCTTCATTTGAAGCGTAATTAGAAGTTTTGGTGATTAGCTAAAGATAAAGCTTTAAGAAGTACTCGTTGCCTCGTAAGTAGTTTGGTTTGATTGGATTTATCTAATTAAGCGCAGTGGTTTTGGATCTAAGAAAGATGAAGAGAGATGTTGATTGTTGACCTTTACAAAGGTCAGTAATGGGTCTGTCGCTCTCTCTGGTGGCCTTTACAACAGATATACCAACCTTTACATCTCAATTATACCTCTACTCTTTCTCAACATCGCTTTCTCTCTCCAGTATTCCCTTTTCCTCGCTGTTTTCCACCCACTTTTTCTGTCTCCATCCTCCCACATTTTCTCTCTCTTCCTCTCATTTATTATCCCCATGTGACTCTTAGTAGTCTTTTATTTTTGTATTTTCTCTCTATTCAAAACCAGCAGCTGCAGGATGATTTTTTCTTCCTTTCTCACTTTGTTTTCTCAGATTACTCGGGGACGGAAATCCCTTTTCTCCCTTTTGGTCATCTTTTTTTTTCTGGATTGTCAAGAGATTTAGAAATCCGAGCTCTAATTATTTATAACTCGAGCACTCCTTTATATCCATCTCTTCTCCCTCGCCGTTCGACCTTTTTTTGAAATCACTTCTTAATCCAGCCAGTTTTTGCTAAATATTTGATGTTCCTGACGCAGCAGGCTGTGGCTCTCTGCTTCGCTTTATTGCCTCGAGGTCAGTGTGTGTGATCCAGATGGCAGAAACGCTTCACTCTGAACGTCTGCGAAAGTGCTTCGTCTTGTTTAAGAAGTGAAACCTCACTGCTCCAGTCTTCTTCCCTCCCTCCTTTTCAACCGGTGTGGAAAATACTCCTGAGCAGATGGTCGTTGTGGCTTTGGATAGAAGTCAGGGCCGTCATCGAGTCATGTGCAGTCTGCTGTATGTCCCACACTGTCCCTTTGGTACTGAATGTGACTTCCTGTCGCCCTTGTACCATATGTTACTGATATGTAAAAATCTATAATTTATTAGTATCAATGTGTCAGCTGCACCAGTGTTATCAAGAAACACTAGGGGGAAATAACTGACTTTGATTTTCAGGCATTTGGCTGATGGTCTCATCCAATGATTAAGCAGGTAGACACTTCACAAACCCTCCATGAGACAGTCTTGAGTCCCGTTTTGGACCATCAATTAATGTTGGCTTTTTTAACCATGACCATGATCTGTCTGTACCCCTTACCAACCATTTTAGTTGCCTAAACCTAATCATACCTTAACCATACTGCAGTTGCCGTATGTGGACATAGAAGGATCAAATAATTTTAAAACTGTCGGTAATCAATATTCAAAAACGTTCTTATTGTATGTAATTGGAGAATTATCTAATATCAGCATTATGTCTGGCATGTGTGGATCTTGTGGTTGCAGTGTGGACTCTCCAGAGTTTCAGGGCCTTGCTTAAGACTTCAACAAGATGATAAGTGACAAGTCCCCTAAATCACAAAATAGGTTGTTTGTTAGTGCCTTCTGAGATACCCTTATGACTGTTCCAAGATTCAGAGTCATATGAGCATTTTCTATGGTTACGGTTTGGTTAAGTCTTTATAGATAAAGAAACCAATATTGACCTTTGGTAGGAGATTATAAGTCTAACCATCCAACCCGGACTCCTCCCTGAGACTTTTTGTGTTGCTAACAACGTTATTCTGCTTTTAAGAGATCACAGCCATTATTCATGTGATAGCAAAATGTTGTGTGTGAGGAAAACAAAAAGATAGGTAGAAAAGTGCTTTAACAAATGACCAGTGCTGGGGGGGTTTCTGTTGAGCATGGGACATTTTGGCTCTATGATAACAATTTACAATTTAATTGTTGAGAACTTGGGATACAATGACACAACTACAATGGAGATCCAGGGCAAAGAATAAAAACGGTTAGATGAGCAGAAAAGGTTTATTGTCAAACGATAAATCCTTACACCTCAGACATAACTTTATCAGAACTCTTTATTAATCAAATTTGAGGGAGCCAATTGGCTTGTTATGTGTTTATGTGACAAAAAAAGAATATCAGATCGTCCAGCTGCAGTACAGTCTGTCTTTAAACCCAAAACAGTTGTTGTCAGTAGAAGTCAAATTAGTTATCTCACCCGGAGCATCTTAACAAGTAGAAATTTGTGTTTTGCTCAGTGACACTTCATCAGGGAGTCAAACCTGTGACTTTCTGATGGTCTAACTGTAATAATCCAATTCTCAAAATCTATCAGCAGTCTCAGGGCTGATGATTACAATGACTTCAGTCGACATTCGGGTCAGTCATGAGTCCCACATTGTGTGAAATTTTGCTGCCAGCCACATTAGACATGGAGTTTTGCAGTGTGTATGTGTCTTATTGTTCTGCGCACTGTAGCTTTGCCCTTTAGGGCTGGAGGTTGGCTTGTGAATTAGGTCATCACCAATCCTACTGTATGTTGTCGTTGTTGCCAGGCCACAGAAAAACATGGCATCTGCTGCTCTCACCGGCATGTGAGGGCAGTTCCTTCACTGACTTTGGAGCATCACATCTTATTATTGAAATATAGCCTTAATTTCTTTCTTCCCCTATGCATTTAGGAAGCAGCAACATTTTTTAGGATTTCTGAGTTATAATTTCAGAAATCTGCCTCCTGACTCGACTGAACTAAATGTGAATCGACCCAAACTCAGCTCCTTTCTCCTCAGAATCAAACTTATTGTCCTCTAAATCTGAATCATGTCAAATCATCTGTAGTACAGGCTGTTGTGGTGACATTAATGGATGGTCATGAAATTACATGCAGTGCAAAATAATTAACAGGTGAAAATCGGCCAAAGAAAATCAATAACACAAAAATACCTGTAAAAATGTAGAAGTAAAGTAGAAAAAATGTACACAAAATCTTAGGGTTACTTACAGTTAATAGATAAAAGCACATGATGATATAGTTATACATATGACACTTAGGAGATATTTTATGTTATTGTAAAATTTGCTGATGAATAATATTTGATTTATAGATATTGGGTGTTTAATTGCAAAAACTTAAAATACTGTGTCCACATTAGGTTTCCATACACAGGTTTTCATGCACATTTTCAGTTTGTACGTAAGACGTCGAAATGCCAGAAAAAGTTTTTTGACAATTTGACATAATGAAAAGAGAAGATGCGATAAAGGCTTATTGATTTCCTGACACTTGCACTTGTAGTGGAAGTAGCCTTTAGACAGTTGGTGACAAACTCCCGCCAAACTCCTCTCTCTTTTTTTGGTCCTATACAAGCACCTCCCATAATCCCCCACTCTCTCTGCTGCAGGCTCAGAGAGGTCCGTATGTTCTGCCCTTCTGTCTCAGCCCTCGTTTTGGGGGCACCGAGCGAGAGGAGGGGAAGGCAAATGAAGAAGAAAGTGGGCAGGGTTGAAATGATGCAAACATGGCACGTGGACCTGTGGGTGCCCCCACGGGCGGTGGGCGGATTGCTTACAACCTCCTACACACCGCCACCCACTCAACACCCACCACCACTATCACCCCTTTACCCTCCGTTTCCGTTATGATCATAAGGGCAGCCGCAGCGCTGGACGAGGCGCGTGGCCTCCGACCTACAATTTAGCCCTAAACATCCCCCGCGACGACAATAACGGGATGTACGGATCAGAGCTGGTGAGAGGATGGGGAGTGAGAGCAAAATCTTGTTTTGTTTCAAGATTATTTTTAATATGAACATGAGGACACGCTGATCTAGTGTAAAAGCTGAACAGAAATGTCAAATTTTGATGACCATTTCCTCCATTATGTAAAATCTCGTTTTCCAGTATAAGCATGAATTATGGCCAGGGCTTGAGACTAAAGAACAGTAACATGAGTGACTGTAGTCTGTGTTGACATTCAGGATGTTGATTTCTTGTGTTTTTCCAGCTGATGGGAACCTAATTTAAATTTTGGAGAAACAGTTTCTGTTCATTTGCTTGATTGTTGCTTGTGTACATTTCATTCACTTCTAATCAGATTTTGCTTAAACTGCCTTAAAAGACTCTAATTGGCTATGACGATGCTACAGTTACAGGTCAAAGAGGTCGTAGTACCTCGATGTGAGACTTTCTCTGTGACTTTATACAGTTATACCCATTAACTGTTGACTCTAAGTTGGCCATGAATATAAAACAAAAAAGTCCTGACAAATTAATCATATGTTGTTGAATTTTTCATCATTAAACTGCTGTTCAAGTTGATTAAGTGCTGAAAGAAAATGAGCAGACTTGAAATATCTTTTTTTAAATTGAGAGAGACACTGACTTAGATTGTCCACGTGCCCTCGCTCCGCTCTTGTCATCGCGATGTCAGCTCATGTCGACATGTCGCCACAAATCGCCCCTGTCCAGACAGCGATGTGATGGACGTCGACAGGGGTCACAGAGGTGACATTTCCGATCAAGAGGAAACCCCCACGGGTGTGTGCCCTCCCCCCTCACCTCCTCCAGCACCCCCACGTTCCCCTCAACTCAATAAGCTCTTCCCCTTTCAACCCTTGTCTCCTCTAGTTCCACAATTATGGCAATTAGGGTGAAGTTGCTGCGCACAGAGTTTACAATCATCTAAAATGAAAAAAATAGTTAGTGCACATGTGAAGAAAACGTAAAGAAAGAAAGGAAGAAAGTCTTTCTTTAATTAAAGAGGAGATTGCATAATGGAGTGATTACACCGAACCAAGCGTAGTGAGGGATTGGCTCTTGGCAGATCTTGGCAGCAGGTTGCCAAAGACTTGGTCTAGAAACCCAGTTATTGCTTCTTTTTGGATGGAGTCCAGAGACGATGCCTGACCGAGACAGCTCATCTCCAAGAACGCTGCGGATTAAACTGCTGTTACACAACCAGCAGCTTCGTCTGATTGAATGATACAGCTCAGCAGTGGTGGACGATGCAGCCGTAATTTTACACTCAAAATGTGCAGGGATGATTCTTGTTGTTGTAAAGGTGAAGCCAGGTGCAGGTGCAACTGATTTTCTCTCATACCAGTCAGAGTGGAGGCGATGTAAGTGAGGTCAGAAGTCAGAGGCTCTAGTGATGACAGTATATTTCTGATCGCTATTTATTATGTGCTTAATGTAAGCATTTTAACAAGATAACATGTTAGACGTTATTTTGAAAATATGAGCATATTAGCACACAAACATACTAAACATTAGCATGTTGAAATCCACCAGCTGTTAGCATGCTAACATTAGCATTCAGCTCAAAGCACAGCTGAGTTGAAAAGTTGGAGCTGTGGTTCCCAAACTTGGGGTCCGGGTCCCCAAAGGAGTCCCAAGATGACTAAAAACATACGAAAGAAAAACATTTCCCTTTCACAAAATTTTGTTTTATGTTTTCAAGCCTTTTTACTTTTCTTGTGAAAATACTTTTACCTTTTCAGGCCTTTAAAAATCCTTTAAATCAGGTCCTTGCTTTGGTTTAACTGCTCAGAATTATTTTCTACACTAAAGTCACAACCTGCGATGTGAGACCACAAGTAGATATTGCTTCATTTCAAGGGGTCACAAACCAAAGAAATGTTGGGCACCACTGGCTCAGACTGATAAAATTTGAGCCAAGTCTGATGAGTGAGCTGAGCCTCACAAGCTGAGTCTGAGTTTGTCCTAAAATGGCCACCGTACAGAAAATTAACCTTTTGGCACCATCCTCAGGCCAAACTTTACATGTTTTGTCCCACTAGTGGTAAGAATTTAAGGATAGCAAAGGTTTCTCTCCATCTTAGTTTTGCATCCATCCAACAAGTTTATCTTGTGTGGTGAAAATTACAGTCTACAGTGAAAATTACTTTTAGTCTTTAGTAACAAAACTCGCTGACTTGTCCTGCTTCCTTAGCAAACGTTATACATAACTTTTGACAGTATGTGTATTGTTTTTGTCTCTTCAGAGCAAAAAGGATTGTTTACTTGAAGATGAGAGCATATTAAATCATGCAGAGGAGGGAGATTGTTAGATTTTCAGATTCAGATTCAGTTTTCATGACAATCTAGCTAATAATCACCTCAGATGAACGAAAACATCTGCCAGTTTGTTTTTGTTCCTCTGTTACCATGATTTCGTACATTTACGCAACAGCCTATACTGTGAGGCTTTCTCATTCTAGCTGAACTGAAACATTCAGCCTTGACGCTGTCTTTTTATATAGTTTTTTTTTTTTGTTTGTTTTTTTTTTCAATTCATAAGGATGTCGGGAGAAAATAAGTGAGTGCAAACTGCAGGGGAGGAAATCAAGATGACAAATAGAGACAGGAACGATAATGAGACAGTTCGGAGAATAAATTAGTTGGGTGAGAGCGTGGTTTCAAGTGGAAAAGTGTGTGTTTATTCAAAAAGCAAGCGAGAGAGATTGTGCGTTTGTGAGCTCTCTCAAACAGAGAAGGTTGAAGAAATAATAATAGTTATTGGTGTTGCTGATTACTGAGAAAAACAGGACAGGAGGTCTTTTGTTAGTCATCTGTACTAACTCAAACTTTCTTCATCTTTTCTAGATTTCAATTCTGCCATTGGCCAATAAATCAACCAGAAAGCTGACCAGTATAGATTACCTGACTGTTGGGGTTTTGTTGTACATTTTGGCACCCTGTGATCGAAGTGAGCACCATTGTTGGCCAGAAAACTGCGTTACCACAGAGGAAACTATTATAGATGGCCAAATGCACTCAAAGAGCAATTAATCATGTATGATCAATACCGATAGATCGGTTTATGCAATTGCTAACAGTGGTATATTGGATTTTGTTTTATATGGAAAGGTTTGCTGATAGTCAGGATTTAACCTTGTTGTAACCTGCTGGACCCACCTGTGGTCCTATCATTACAAACACAACTTACACAGCTGTGTTTTGTTCTAACCCTCAGAACTTTTTATTTATTTAATGTCTTGTGGAGAATAATTTTCCAAAGATATCAGACATATTAGGCTGAATTACAGGGAAATGTGTGTAAAATATATCTAGAATATTTCCATTTGATGCAGTGTTGTAACATATCGAAACATGGATTTGAATATTTCACTTAATGTATGTATGTATTATGTAGCTTATAGCAGGTTCCCAACCTTATTGGCTTGTAACACCTTAAAACTAATGTCTACTTGTGACCCATTATCTACGGTTACATATGTTTGTGTGTTATGACTAGATCAGTCAAAGAGTTTCTGCCCTCTCTAAGGGTAGCAAAGTCTTCTCTCAACCTTAGTTTTTCATCCATCCAGCAAGTTTATTTTCTGTTGTGTGATGAAAATGTGTGTTTGTAGACTTTTAGTCTTTAGTAACAAAACTCGCTGACTTGTCCTGCTTCCTTAGCAAACGTTATACATAACTTATAACAGTATGTGTATTGTTTTTGTCTTTTCAGCGCAAAAATTATTGTTTACTTGAAGATGAGAGCATATTAAATCATGCAGAGGAGGGAGATTGTTAGATTGTCAGTTTTCATGACAATCTAATAAACATTTACACAACAGCCTATACTGTGAGGCTTTCTCATTCTAGCTGAACTGATAGAAAATTAACATTCAGCCTTGACTCTGTCTTCTTTTATAGTTTTTTCTTGTCAATTCATAAGAATGTCGGGAGAAAATAAGTGAGTGCAAACTGCAGGAGAGGAAATCAAGATGACCACTCTCATTCAAAATCTACTTGTGGAAAACTTCAGGTTCAAGAAAATAGAAAATAGAAATGTTTCAAAACAATGACACGAATCACTTTATTAATGAGTCCCCGGTATTGTGCGGAGTAGTGTACTGCAGTCTTGCTGGTGAAGAGCCACAAAAAATCATAGTCTGAATTAACATCAAGGACGTTTCTCTTTGAATGTTGCTGTTTTCAGCTCTCTCTCGCCATCTTATTGAGACATTTCCACGGTTATTTGTAGTTAGTGTGTTTGATAAAAGTGTCACGGCTCGCTGGTTCGCCTCTGGGTTTGGAGGGTATAAAACTCGGTCAAGCTCCGGCTCTACTATGCTAATTTTCCTCCTAATGACTTTTTGAACAGAGACCAAACCCAGAAATGTGTGTTAGCTGTTAACTGAGGTTCTTTGAAACACTGGAAGAACTACAGGCTGCTTCCCAGGCCCAACACACACACACACACACACACACTCAGCTTTCAGTTTGTTTAGCAGAATATGTGCATTTGATCAAATTCACTGAGAGTACAATTGGATTATTTTTGAATCTCACATGAACGTACACACACTCTGTGACGATGCCTAGCAAGCACCTCTGTTGGGAATGAGAATAACTGAGGTAAAAATGTAATGTAAACATCAAACTGCAGAATCTCCTTTCAAAATTTCCACAATTTTCAAATAAGTTAATTTTGAATCAGCTGCAGTCACACTTTGTTCTCTCTCAACACGCTCATGAACACACATCTTATGACTGTCATGCTCGCTCTGCAGGATGCCAGGCTAACCGCTTGTTGACCCCCCTCCTTTAAAACCTTCACAGCTCCCTGGAGCTTCTACACAGCCACTTTGGGACTCCAGTTCCCAGGATCCTGTTGAGGTCAGATGTCATCTCCCTATAGGAAAAGATGGTCATTAATCATAGCTGATGATTGTAGACTCACCGTGGATACCATGCGTTTGGGCTTATTTTGAGGATTTGTCATTGATCCCACAAAATAAAAAATAAAAATGTTCAAATGATTTGTTAATGCTAATGTGTCAGTGAGGTGGCACTTTTCCATTGCAGTTGAATTATTTGAAAATAATTAAACTGCAGTCTACTGATCTTGTCTGATTGTCCATCTTGAAAGATTTGATTGACTGTACTATCTTAAAGTGATTTTCTTTGCAGATGCTATGTATCACTCTAGCAGGGCGTGTTCTCGCAGTCATGTGCCATGCATATTTCAAACATGAGCCTCGTCCTTATTTATTCATGTTTGTCGTACTAACGTCAGCAGGCAGGCCGTGACGCTGGGCTGTCTGAACTCCAGGCGCTGAATCCAGTTTAAATGCTGGTGGGCTGAATGTGCAGCCATGTGATCTCTGCTCCTCTGTCAGCTGCAGCGCTCAGCAGCCAGCAGAACAGTTAGAGCCTGTTTGAAATTCTCCAACAACGGGTGGTTGATTAAGAAACCACACGCTTAAAAAAAAAAAAAAAAATCAGATTAAACAGAGGGAGGAACACGTCAGTGTAACAGCTTTTTAAAATTCTGCAAAAAAAAAAAAACCAAAAC
Organism: Siniperca chuatsi; assembly: GCF_020085105.1. Taxonomy (NCBI): domain Eukaryota; kingdom Metazoa; phylum Chordata; class Actinopteri; order Centrarchiformes; family Sinipercidae; genus Siniperca; species Siniperca chuatsi. Next base: position 3,744,311 of record NC_058054.1, read on the forward strand.
AATAGAAGCAGTGGGAAACTGTAACACAAATGAACACGGCGCTGCAAAAAATACCATATAAACTTCTAAATGTGTTCTTTCCTGTAGTATATTTAATGCTATAGTAAAGAAAGCGATGTCTTCAAGCAAAAAGCCTCCAGACGCCACAGACACAGACAGCGGGGGGGGGAGACGACTCTTTAAATTCTCTGTCAACAGGTGGTTGATTAAGATCCTACATGACCGATGGAAATTCCTCCTTTGTGGACTAAAACGAAGCTCGCTGGACTCTCGACGAGCATGTTAAGAAACCAAAAATGGTGCCGTGGGGGGATTTCTTGCACTCTGAAGTTTCGATGTTTGAGGACATTTTAGGATCCGGAGTTACTGCCTGTATTTGAAACTATTTAATCAAAATGTTACCATATATAATGTTAAACATTTCTAATGATAATATAACTTGAAGACAATTGTTGAAATATTTCACTTCTTCATTTTTAGAATTTCTTTTGAAGTTTTCTGAAAAAAGTCAAATGTCTACCAGTGAGGTAATATTATAGATAATATTTTCTCCATTAATCGATTAATCGTTTGGGCTATAAAACATCAGAAAATAGTGAAAAATGCCCATTACAATTTCCTGGAGCCCAAGGTGATGTCGTCAGATGTTTAGTTTTATAACTAAACACCCCAAGATATTCTATTTACTATAATGTTAGACCAAGAAAAGCAGCAAATTCTCACATTTGAGAAGTTGGAACCATCGAATGTTTTGGCATTTTTGCCTGAAAGTTGACTTAAACGATGAACTGATTATCAACATAGTTGCTCGAATCGTTGCAGCTCTAATATAATTTCACAAAAAAACTATCCTGAAATAAGGTTGAATACTCTGACTCCAAAATTGAAGTCCATCGCCAAGCTTGTGGTTGGTTGCCATGGAGATCGGATTTATTTTAATTCAGCACACATGCTGCTCGGCCTGCCAGGAGTTTGTTTTTCTTTGTTTTACTGTCTTGTTAAAGTTCAGGTTAAAAGTTTAGATTTAAATGTCCTAAAAAAAAAAACTTCTGAGGTTATGTAATACCTGGAGGGGGTGTGCATTGCATTCTGGGTGCTGTAGTCCATTTGACTAGCTCTCCCTCTTTTCCATTCTCTCCACTCCATCCTTTTTTCCTTTTCTCTCCTCTCTTTCTTGATTTCTTCTCTCCTGCTTTTGCTCCTTCTCTTTACTCCCTTCTTTTCTCCTCCCTTTCCCCTTTGTCCTCTCTCCTTCTTCCTCTGCTTTATCTACTCCTACTTCTCTCTTCCTTTATTTCTCTCTCCATCTCTCCTTTTATGTCCTCCTGCCCTCCGTACCTCTTTCCCTCTCTTATTTGCTTTCTACCTGTTTCTTTTTATTCTTTATTCTCTCTTCTCTTTCCGTCTTCTCTCCTCTTTCGTCCCTCTGTCGTTTCTCTGCTCCCTCCCTCCTTTTTTCCTCTCATCTCTCACCTCCCTTTCTGTCTCCCCCTTCTCCTCTTCCTCTGTTCGTCTCTCCTCACCTGCCCTCTATTTTTTCCTTCTTCCCTCTCTATTTCTTCTTTTTGTCTTTCCTCCTTCTCTCCTTCATCCATCCTTCCTCCCACTTTGTTCTATCTCTCTTTACTTCCTCCATCTTTCCCCTCTACTTACCTCCTTGTCTCCTTTTTTCCTTCTTTCTTTTCTCTTTCCTCTGCTCCCTCCTCCCTCTCTCCTATTCTTTCTTTATTAGCTTTATTTCTTTTCATCCTTCCTGTCTCCTCTCTTTCTTTCCTACCTTCTCCTTCTGTGCTTTATTCCCTTCCTCGTCCTTCCCTCCCTCTCTCTGTCAGGAATGCAGTCATGTGCTCTAGACTCCAAACACACATATGCAGTAACACACTCGTCTCCGCACATGTTTAGCTCTCTGATGGAAAAATGGGCGTAGCTCGAGTCTGCTGAGAAAACACACAGAATGTACCTTTAAAGACAAAAACAGACTCTGTATATGTGATAGAGTTAATCCTCTGGACTTTATTCTGAGTCTGTTTCAGTCCAGCAGTTCCTGAATCTCATTTTCATTGTGCTGAACGAAACGTTGTGTGGTCAACTGAGGACGTACAGAGCTGCTTTTGTTCAAGGACAAAGAAAGTAAGGAATTATTTCCAGAGGGTGGAAGAAATGCATTACAGTTACACTCTATGCTGTAACTCAGTAGTTTATTTGTGTACTTGCAGTAAAAACATAAATATGTTGTAAATTCGACTATTTAAGTACATTATAAACCCTATTTTTCACAAAGTGCACATTTTGTTGGCTTTATTTTAGCATGGCCTCAGAAACTGACCAATCTTTATATGCTTTAGGGTTAGCCTTAGCTAATTAGGTAGCTAGTTAGCTTGTAGTTAGCTGTCTGCAAGATTAAATGTTACATAAAAGTGTATAAATTCTGGTTTATTACAACTTCGGTCTTACTGTCATAGTTTTGGCCATTATTTTGTCTCAAATAAACATCCAAACTTTGTACTCACAAGTGAATAGCTGAGGCCTGGTTATCCGGCAAGCTAATGAAGATCAGTCAGGTGGGAAACAAACTCCTAGGGTAGCCGTATATTTTTGGGAGATAAAACAAAGGTTAAAAATACAATTATTACTCAGACTTTCTGTTGTAAACATCCATCACAGACCAACTGTCTTGTGCAATGAGGGATTATTACAGACATTTCAGTTGCACTCACTTTCAGTTTAACATCCAAATAAAGTGGTTTAGATAATGTGAATAAACTGTTGGCTTGTATAAAACCTGTGTGATCGTCTGACTGCTTTGCAATGTCTTTGTGTTCCCAGATCTCAGCGATTAGTTTGGTGAGTACAATGTCATAATGGCAATTATGGCTAAAACTACCAAAATAAGACCACAAACTTATAAATAATAAAACGTAGTCATCGTTTAAGATGTAGGATTTAAATAAGTTATTAAACTCTTATTCCAAAGTACACATTTTGTAGGTTTTCTGTTAGCATGCCGTGAGAAACTGGCCTTTAGCCTAATAAAATGCATTAGCATTAGCACTAACAATAGCAACTCATTTGGCTAGTTAGCATGTAGTTAACTACCTGTGAGATTTTTGCTCAAATAAAATTAGTTAATATCAGCCAAAAAGTATCTCATTAAAGTAATATTGGTATATTTTTGCCTGGTTATCCTCTAGCTTGAAACACATGTAATATTTTTATATCAGCATCATCTCCAGTCCTCATATTTATCTAAATCTTTTACAGCAGTCAACTTACAGTCTAAAAAACAAATTAGTTACATATCTACGTATCCAGTTTTGGACGGCTTACATGTGCGTCACTTTCACAGATTGCAGTAGCACAAAGGAATTTCATCCCAAACTGTGAACACAGACGTTTGTGTCCTTTTTTTTAATAGTGTAGGAAACAGAAAGGAAACAGATAAAGGAATTAACACATTCTGTGTGTCTGGCTGGAGGTGTAGTCCAGGTCACTTCCTCCTGCGGACTGAGGAGGAAAAGTGTCGGCGGTGGAAATATGGTGGAAACCCCCAACGATTCACACCAACAACATGTTTTAACACCTGAGAGGGTGAATGAGTGCAACCCTCACCAGAACAAAAGGGACACAAATCATTGTTATTATTGCTATTATCATCAGTTTAAGGCCCATTAATCTGTTAGCTAATATAAACATGAATAGCTTCAGTGAAAATTAATGTTTTGCTTTTTATTAAGATGCCAACTGCATGAAAAGTTATCCAAGCTAAGACTTTCTTTAAGAGTTGAGGCTTTATCTAAATCTATGAGAAATAATAAAGAAACCAGCCTAATTTCATTATTTAGTTTCATTGTGTGTTCTTACTGCTGCTTATGCAGTCATGTGGCATTTTAATCTGAACACATATAGGAACAATAACATCTTGCAGCCACATGAACAGGTGCAGTCACTCTTCCAACATACACTGACTGAGCTGATTGTTGTCTCATCTTGTGAGAAAACCAGTGTAAAGAAAATGTGAACAAAACCTCAAACTGTACTGAAACAAAGTCTCTCCACTAAAGCCTGTAAGCTAAAATTAAGGGTGTTAAAACATTTAAAGAGGCTACAGTTCACAGAAACATACTAAAACTGCTCATATCTGCATTTTTGCCTAACACATAGCTGAATTTTCAGGAAGTTCAGAAAAACAACAATGCTTTATCAACAAGTTACTCTCATCTCAGTGATAAAACACTTTGTCTTTCTCTTCTGGTCTCTCACAGCAGAACAAACTTTGCAGGAATTCAAAAGCTTAAAAAAAAAGACAAAGTAATGGAGCATTTGGCATTCAGGCTGTTTTCAATTTTCTATCTTCCGCATGTGTGTGTGTGTGTGTGTGTGTGTGTGTGTGTGTGTGTGTGTGAGTGACAGAGAGGCAGTTTTCTGTTACGGAGAATGTGGATGTAGCTGTTAGTTCGCCATACTGACTTTTCATGTGTGTGCAACAGCGATGTGTGTGTGTGGCTATGCAACTGCAAATGCATATCTGTGTGTGTGTGTGTGTGTGTGTGTGTGTGTGTTGCTAGAGGAGGAATGCTCTCTCTTTCTCTGATGACCAGCGACAGATGCCCTGCTCGAGGCGGGGCTAACATCTGTGTGTATGTGTGTGTGTGCATGAATGTGCATGCCACCGGCCTCCAAGAGTCAGTACAAAATGGCTCCTGTGTGTGTGTGTGTGTGTGTGTTTGTTTGTTTGTGTGTGTCGACATGCCCACAAGGAATTGTGGGATGCGTGGGAGCTGGGGCACTGCTCATAAAAGTAGAAGAGGGAATGAGTGAGTGATTGAGTCTCTTTCCTTCCTTATGTAAGTACTGGAAATAGTGCTAAAAAAAAGTCTCGACTTAAATAAAAGCAACAGTACCACGAAATAGAAACACTTCATCATAAGGCCTGCATTCAAAACATTTAACAGTATCATAAATGTTATCGTAAAGTGTTAAATTATCAATGTATTAACGTGTAATAAGTATTTTAATATTGTATTGTAGGTGCGTTTGGTTTGCTCTATGTTGCCAGCACTCCCTTGGGCAAGAACAAGTGGAGCCACATTAGTGAACATGCCAAAACTAGCTTAGCATTTAGCTTCAAAGCTCATTCGTGACCTTGGAAACAGCAGTTAACTAAACAACCTCATCTCAAGGTCCATTTAGTAGCTGTTCTGGAGCTTTCGATCGTAGCAGAATTATAGATTTTCAAATTTAAATTTTTTTCAGAGCACTTCATCTTGACTGATGAACCAGAAGTCTTTGAGTTTCAAAGTATGATCGAAAGCTCCGGGACAGTTTCTAGAACAGCTTTTGAAATTGATCTTGAGGTGAGATTGTTTTGTCAATAGCTTAGCATCAGCTACATGTGTTGTATAGATAAAAGATAGAAACAATTGCCACTTAGAGCTCGTTATACTCAACACACAAAAACACACAAAACAGTAGGCTCCATATTTTAATTTAAAAATAAACAATGAATAAAACTGATTGGGGAAAAGCTCAGCACTAGCACTTAAAGTTGCGCCAATTTTCTGCTAATGCTCCTTTGTCAGCCTATGGTGGTAAAAGAATGCATTTTTTTATTGTCCGTTGAGAAATATGTAAAAATAAAAGTAATTTGGAAAACTAACACCAGTAGGTACAACTGTTGCGGTTGTCAGAAAAGACTTAATAAAATACTGTCAGCAATATAAGCATGTGCAGATTTCCCTTGCAATGAATTACATTGTCTATAGTGTAGTCAGTTAACGGAAATTGTTAAATATAATCTGGTTGGGGTTTGTCTTTTTTTGTCCACATTGATCATGTTATGTTTTCATATCTGTCGCAGCACCTTAAAATATTATTTTGTCTCATTTCGTCCCTGATGACATTATAAAGACAGCCTGTCCTCCTCTCTCTGTGTGTCTCTCTCCCCTTTTCTCTCTACTGAGGCTATTTCCAGCCCTCATCTTTTTATTTCTGAATTATCACGCATCATACCAGTCTGGCCCTTGAGAGTCTGATTTCAGGCGCCGAGATGGACGACCTTTTGGCAACAGGGAAAAAGCTTTGAATGGCAGAGTGCAGCGACGCTCCGCACTTATTGATGTGGTGTAATTGTCTTCTTCTGAGCGGTGTAATTCTATCTCCGTCTATTCAGGCTGAATGCTGGGGTGGTTATGAATAAAAATGTGCTGTAGTGAGACTGTGGGATGAAACAGAAAGCTCAGCCCCTTTTATGCTGGGTGGAATTGGTTGATGGAGAAATTACATGAAAACTGTCGATTTTGAGCCTTTATTTGTCCAAGAAAAGTTGACTTAGTTATTCCTGATCTGTCCCTGACACAACTGTCTGATCAACACTTGGCAGCTCCACTAGTATAATTGGCTGTCGACATGCCTTGCTCAAAGGGACATTGATAGTTTTTGAGGAAAAGTTGAGCTTTCACCACCTAGACTTTCACAGTAGATTTAAAACAATGAGTATATATATATATATATATATACACACAGTATATGTCCAGATAAACCTTGTTAACTCTCTCCGTTAATTTTATTTTTTACAGAACATGACAAGAAATTAAGTGTTGGAGATTTGAGATTTCTAGTTGGACTTAAGTCATAAAAATGAGGATTTGATACCAGATTTGAGCTTAACTGCTGTGGGACTTGACTTGACAAACAGACAGCAACACTGATGTGCAGTGTTTGGGCGTCTGACAAGCCTTCAGAGTCATGGATCTGTTACTCAAAATGACCTTTGTGGAGCTCCTTGCATTATCTGCAGGGCTTTTCAAAGTCTGACACTATGGGTCCCCACTCAGACAAAATAGAGACAACTGCTCCCCCCCAAACACTCCCTTTATACCCCGTTGACTTTCGATTTGTGTCTCTAAGTTTTGGAACTACAGTTCCCATAAGTTGGGGGCTCTGGGGCATGTAAACAGGAAGTGTAATGTTGCCATGGAGTCAGTTAGTTGCCTATATTTGTTTACGTTTTGCCAAATTGGCTCCATTTAGAAAATGCAGAATTAGCTATTAGCACTTCCTGTTTGCAGTGGACCCATGCATGTACAGACGGCTATCAGTGGATTACTTTGATACTGAAGAAAACTTGTGAAAACTTTGTAAAAACGTGGTGATTCTCAGGCAAGTTCTTGGGTTATAAGGAGCATCTTTTTTTTCTAAGATATCTAAGCGGATTAATAGAATTACTGTATATTTAGATTGACATAGGAGATGTTGATAGCCAGTTGGAAACTGGAACTGCCCCTGTGGCCAAGTGCTTAAGGCCCAGTAACACTTGACTTGAGACTTCCTGGAACGAGAGACATAAAAGACTTTCATCTTGGCCTCCGGTTTGCTTATGACTTGGACTTGACCTAAAGGACTTGTCTTGAATGACAATAGACTAAAACGTGTCTCAACAAACTTGAAGGTAACTCAGCTAAAAATTCTATAGCCGCAGTAATGGTAGCGTATGATCATTAGCATGTCAGCTTGCCTAAAGCTAGCCTGTTAACTGACAGACTTTTGTTCCCTCATACTTCAAACTGAACTCTGAACTGTTGGCCACTCGAAGTTCCCATGGAGCACTGAGGCATGTCAGTACCCTGCTGAAGAGCACTTTGACTAGAGACTATTAAAAAAACAGCCGTCTTTGGTCTTTCTTTGTGTTTTCGAGTATGGATTAGCTAAATGACGGAGTATGAGATGAGATCACAAAGCCAGCAGTTGGAGTGCGTGTCTGTGTGGGTGGGTGAATATAGCTCGCTTTGTACTTCTTAGTGAGTGTGTGTGTGTGTGTGTGTATCTATGACTACCTCATCAACACACTAAACTACAGATAGACACACACACAGTGGGCATTGTCCGTTACATAGCATACAGGACACACAACCTACAGTATTAAGGGGCACACACACACACACACACTGACAGACTGTGAATGACAGTTTTACAGCTAATACTGCTAAAGAGACACCTAAATGCACACACACACACACACACACACACACACACACACACGTACGTTGCTGTGGATGGCATTCAGTCATGCATTCCAGTTATATGAACAGCAGAGCTGGCAGTCAGACCCTCAGCTGTGCCTGAAGGTCACCATGAACACACACACACACACACAAACACAAACACACACACACAAAAACAGAGGTCTCCTGCAGAAAACAAGAAAACACACACACACACTCTCTCTCACAGTCAAAGTTGGTTTCATTAATGTAACTGGAACAGTGTTCATGTTCCTCTGTATATTGATTCATATTTAATGTGTTTGTTCAGGGGCGTCTGGCTGAAACCATGTGAAACAGGCTATTGTGTTATGTAGTGTGTGTGTGTGTGTGTGTGTGTGTGTGTGTGTGTCTAGAACAATACAGCACCAGGACACATTCACACACACTGTTCCCACATCATATTGAATTAAAACTGGGCTTCAAATGTATCTAACCCAAATATTTGAGCGGTGGCTCTCAGCTCTTTTGTCCTCCTCGCTGCAGCTCGAGCTGTTTACTCTAATTGTGTTTTAAGCTTATTTGTTGGGAGCAGAGTGGGTGTTCGTTGATCTGGGAGAGACTTTGGGAAGACTCTGATGGCCCTTTTTGACCACAGGTACTTTTCCAGGAACCTTTTTAAAAGGAATACTCAACCGAAAATCTTTTGATTGAACTGAATATCTTTGTTGTTTTGGACTGTTGGTTGACTAAAACAAGCAACTGGCATTTGCCGCTATTTTCCGGCAACTTATAGACATAATTAATTGATAGAATCCAGAAAACAATTGGCAGATTAGTCGATAATAAAAATAATCATTAGTTGCAGTCCTAGTTCTAAAAAGTCTTGAAAGAGAAGTGAACAAAAATGCAGATGCTTTATTTCGCATTGACCTTGTAAAATGGATCCGTTTATAAGGGTTAAACCCTATTAATAGCAGCCATGGATGGGCGGTTCACACTGGTGGAGGGGTGACGCAGCGTAAACTACAGCGACCGCAGAGAGAGGAAACGTACTGTAAGGTAGTTTAATCTCAACACATAGATGTTCAGTTGAGTATTCAGTTTAGATATTGAACAGCGATATGTCGTAAGAACTTACAAACGTTCCTTGAGTTTGACCACAGGAACGCAGTCCCAGTTTTGGTCTCTGGGGACATAATGTTCTTCCTGCCCTCTATAAAAGTCTTTGCTCCTGGAGCTTTTCCATCGCAGGAACTTTTCCAGGGGCCCGGGAACTTTTCTGGGAACTTTGGAACATTACTGGAGGAACCAGGCTCTAAATTCAGCTTCTCAGCCGTAGTTTCTGGCCCCAAAAAGTCCCTTTGCATCCATTCGAACGCAGTTACACAACAGTGAGTACGAAGAATAACACTTTCCTCATCCATGAAAATTGTGCCACAAACAACAGTTTTTGGGGTTTTATCTAACTATCTGACAATTTTTTTCCAATCTCCATGGCACTTCAGATGTGGTGGAAATACAAAATAGGAATTGGTCAAACGGGGGGGTTTCTGATGGCTCAGGAAATATCAGGGGGTTTTACAGTACCAAATGTTGCTGAGTGGTCAAAAACAAGCCTCCAGGATGCTTCCAGTCGTCCCTGTGACTGATTTGGTGAAATGCAGATGCCTTTACATCCAGGTTAAATGCTTCTAAATTAGGTTGAAAGCTGTACATATTTTTAACATATGTTTAGTCATAACTGTTGTTTCAACAGCATTTCAGTGACTGTATTTCAACATGTAGTTAAGGAAATATAGTCATTAAAATGCTGTTGTTGACAGTTGTATGTAACCTAGAGAAGTTTTTACCTCCTAGACAGAGTGGAATAAGTGACACAGTGTTGGGTATGTGTGAAATAGGGACACGTGACTGTCTGTGTTTTTGTGTGTGTGTCTATGCTTGCAGGCAGATGTCCTTAAGGAGTCCTGAATTATTATTTTCCACCATGCAATGGTGGGTTTAGTATAGTTCAGCAGTCTGTCTAGTTCAACTTAATGGCACTCAGCAGTTAATTTCCTGTTGTCATTTTTCTCATACTGCCCATTTATAGTTTGTTTTTATGAGTTATGTTCAGTCTAGAATTGATAGTTTTGCTCGCTGTCTTTGTTTTTGTGTGGCTTTGAAAGTTCAATTCCAGGTAGAAGTGAAAAGGTTCTTTAAGTGTGTTTAAATTGTTTTGGCTCTCTGAAAGTGCTGTGCAACATGAGCAGTGTACTCTGTAGGAAACATAAAGAGAGAGATGTGTGTGATCAGCTGTCAGAGGTTTATTTAGCCGCCATGGTAGCCGCCACTCTGCTGCTTCTCATGACCTCCAGACGCCTTATATAGGTGACCTGTGTGTTAAATACGGTGTATGGGTGGGTGTCATTTAACAAAAGAAACATCTCTGCTGTAATTCATCTCCATCTCTTCAGTCTTAACTGATGGAGATCAATGAAAATGGTTCATTTGTGACGTTGATGTTAGGAAACTTGTGTGTGTGAGCATTTTTGTGTGTTTCTGCTTTCTTTTTTTATGTGTGTTCGTTAAGATGTAGCTTATGTCCGTGTGTGTGTGTGTGTGTGTGTGACCCCAGCTTCACCTCCTCCTGTCATATAGTTCAGTTCTTTGGTCTTTTTTTAGGTGGGGAAACGTAGACTCTGCCTCCTGAGAGCTGACCCTGCAGCTGACCTCTGTGACCTCTGACACACTAAATACATTCACTGCTGCATGGGCGAGTTTACTCACTCCACTTGTAATCCACCAGATCCACACTTCTTCACTTTTCTCTCCATTTTTGTTTCATTTCTGCACCACAATTCACTGAGAGCGCCTGTCAATCAAACTCCTTTTAAAAAATTAACATGCTTTCAAAATTAACATACAAGTCATTCTAGAAACTGAAAACACAGACTGTAATCTCCTGTGTGTCAAGAAAGAGTGAGCAGACAGCTGGCTTTAGGTTAAATTCAAGCATGAACCAATGAAGACAATGTAGTTGTCACTATTGTAGATGCAGTTAAGAAAGCTTTCAAACTTCTCTTTTGAAATACAAAGTCCATAATCTGTATACATAATTAGATATGGCCTCAGCTCAGCAGTAAAATTCGCTTTCGGTGTGCGTTTTGGTTGTTTTTATTGTTCCTTTACAGATATTAAGGGTCTCAAGAGGAGCCTTTATTGATTGACAGCTGTATTGGCGGCTGCGCGTCCCACATCAGCTCCACTCAGGTTTTGTCTTGTTTGTGTTGTTGTTGCTGCTAATCACCATTTTTGTCACTTACTCAAGCCAGAAAATCAGATGAATATATGAATGTACATATGACACACACTCCAACTGTTTCTGGCCTTGTGATCTCATTTCATACTAATTTATCACACTTATGATGTGATGTCGTGTAGATGTGATCTATGTTTTTGTGTAAACTTTCTCTTTATTAATTTCCTGTTTCCTACTTTTTTACATGCACACGTTTGTCCTAATGGACTTCTCGTAAAGTTAAAAAAGTTTTCCCAAACATGTATATAGACTTATGTATGCTGAATTATCATGCCTACCTGAAGCACATGTGTTTTAAATACACCTGATTGGGGAAGGAAAGGGAAATAACACTTTTTCCCCCCATTTGTTTATGTGTCTTCATTTATACTTAGTATTGTGCCAACTCTTTGTTTTTTAATATCGGTCTATAAATGAAATCCTCTGGAGTGCAATCAAACAGATAAAAGTAACAAAACCACACTGCAGATTAGAGATTTATCTTCTTACATCTTAAACTTGTATTGATGTTAAACTTCATGCTTTACATGCTTGCTTGGCAGCATCGTTTTACCTTAATTATTTAAGAGGAGATGACATCAAACACAGGTTGTATTTGACTTGGAAGTGTTGCAAGCTTGTAGTTGATTTATATTTTAGGCTTTCAGTTGATGCTGTGATCCAAAATGACTTTCAGTGAGCAGGAAAGAGGCTCAGTGACTGCTGGCTGCTGTTGGATGTGAACCTGCGACCTTCTCACCGCGGGACGGTCTCACAATAACAAGCAGAAAGTGACCACATTTATGAACATGACTGAAATGGGGCAGGCAGTACTAGTTGGTATGTTTAATGCTGAAGAAACTTTAAAAAATAACTGACTTTAGTTACTGTATGTTTTTTTTATAACTGTAATCGTAATAAAGTATTGCAGAAAGTAGACTGCTTGTGGCAGCAGGTTGCAATTCTGAGTACTTCAGGAAACTGCGAAATGCCCATGATTTGGTGAAGCTTCCATGATGAATTAATATCAACATGAAGCAGAGTTTCCAACCATCTTTGCATCAGTAAATGCAGGATTTAAATGGAAAAGCAGCACAACTGGCTGGCACAAACATGAGCAGAAACAAGCAGACAAACCCTGATGGTTTTTTTGCAGACAGCGTCTCTTCTGACTGAGTTTAACTGGAGCTGTTGAGGTCTTTAACCTCATAATATGGTTTGTTAGTTCTTGATTCAATTTGACAATTAGGAGTGATTTTCCAATCGCCGCTTGTTCCGTAGGCTGGATAAGCGCCAGCTTTTGTCCAGAGTATTTACCAGAACTGCTCTTCTCTCAGGTTGTTTGTCTTCATCTTTTGTCTCTTTCTGAAACCAGTCCAGACACTTTCACAGAAGGTTCTCGGCTGTCGCTGGTCATAATGTAACTTTTGACTGGAAATGATTTCCAGACGTCCCCATATCGGTGAGCGAGGACGGAAAATTAATCGACAAAGGTTGAGGTTTGATCAGTGGTGGAAGAAGTACTCAGATCTTTTACTTACGAAAAAGTAGCAATACAACAGGATAAGTAAAAGTGCAAAAGTATTAGAATAAAAATATACTTAAAGTACCAAAGTAAAAGTACTCATTATGCAGAATGACCCATTTCAGCAGATTAATATATATATATATATATATATATATATATATATATATATATATTATAATTATTGTCACTTTAATGTTGCAGCTGGTAAAAGTGGGGTTATATACTCCCAGGTAGGTTAATCTATAAAAATACATCAGAATTAATTTGTTAATTATATTTTGTATTAATAATCTGAATCTGTAAAGTAACTAGTAACTACTAGCTTGAGTAAATGTACTTTCCAACACCTCGTTTGATGCACTGTGATGTAAATATAAAGTGATGCCAATAGACAGAAAAGAGTTTAAGTTGAAGTTCTTGTCTCCCATATAGGAGAAGAATCTGAATAAAAGGTGAATTGATGTTAGGCCTTTCCCAGAATGCCTTTGGGTTGGTGGAGAGAGGAAAAGCATACGTTACTCTGTGTGAGAGTTTTTTTCAAGCAAGACCTTTAAGCCCAGAACCCAACTTGTCTTGTATCTGCGGTTTGTTCTGGTCTGTTTCCTGCTTCTGTAGCGTTTAGAAATTTGTTTTTGGATTATACTCTCCCTGGCTGTGTCCGAAATCACGTCCTCATTCGCTCATTCACTACTCCTTATATAACGGACACTCAATAGTTCACTCACAGTGAGCAGCAAATTGAGATTTCAGACATACTTTTCATCATCATTTTGTTTCATCACTGAGCTGGCGAGTCGCACAACGGTAATTTTCACATCTATAAAATACTGCACATTTTTGTTCTTTGTAACTTTTATAGTGAATAAATTTACTTGCTCTGAATTTGGACACTAAAATAAAATGGCGGAGGGTAAATATAGTGCAATATAGCAAATAGGGAGAACAGCAACCTTTGGTGGATTTTTCCTGCGTCTGCCACCCTCACCTTAACATACATCCACATATATTGAATCTCATCAGTAATAACAGACGAACCTGCCGTGTTCATCTCTTGTTCCGCAGCATTAGTAGTGTAATATATTTACTTTGTACTTCTTCAGACACACACACACACACACAGCTTTATGTAAAGAATCCTCCCCTTTAACGATGACTCGGTAAAAAAGGTAAAAACTGTGTTAATAAATAAATCATTTGATCATACTGGCAGATGCCTTGTCATTCATCGGAAATACTGAAACAAAAGGGGCAGGTTTTAAGTGGTTAACACACACACACGCCTTTTTTTAGGAGGATTAGCTGAACCATTATCGTGCGGTCAAGGGGCTCAAGGGCTTTGGCTCTCCACCGATGGGTCAACAGCGTTGTTGACCTGGTAAATCTGGGCAATTAGACGTATCGCAGCACGGCGGCTGGTTAGATGTCGGCGGTGGGGTCGAGTGTGAGGCCGGTGTGTCGGGGTCGAATATTGAAACTGAATATTTATGCCATTAGGTGGATGCTTTTATTCAGAGCTGCTTGTTGTTCAGTGAATGCATACATTTATAGTACAGGTGTTTATCATCAGGAATCAAACCCACAACCCTGGCAGTCTCAGTGCTTTGCTACCTGTGGAGCTATAATAGGAGAGCATCAGTTATTATATGTAGTTTTAAACAGAAAGACACTTACACTAAATGTAAATAACCACTGATATGGATAACTTTTAACTTTTTCTCTTTAAAACACAAGATGCTCTTAAATATATCACTTTATATAAGTTTTATTCCACTTATAATAGAGAATATTATGAATTTACATGACGCAGATGATTAAAAAAATAAACTATTATGTATATAAAAAGTGCATTAAAATTAGAGTTTTGTACCTTTAGTGCCTCAGTGTTGCAGAAACATAAAAAAATAAAAGCTTTACAACACCCCCCTCTTCACCGTTTCCCACAGCAACCCTGCGTCCAGCCCTCATTACATCCTCTGCTGCAAAACATTATTGCCAGCTTTATCTTCATCCTCCTCATAAATGCTCTCGCTGACTCCATTTGTCATTTGCTTTGCTCTCGTTTTAAGCAAATTGGCTGGTACAGTCTCTGGACTTCACAGAGTTCATTAGCAGAATAGATGTTTCTCTCTGTTCGGCTTTTTCTTTCCTGGTACCAATTCCAACACCCGAACTCAGTATTTCTGCTGATACCAAATACTGATCCAACTTTTTCCCAAATTCAAAATCTTGGGATCATTTTCATGCAAGGTAATACGAGCTCAGGTCTGCCAGCCGTGACAGACTGAATGTAACTGAAAGTGAAAACACTGAATTTTAAAGAGAAATTGACAAAGAAACTGTATTTAAAAGGAAAATTCCAGTATTTTTCATCCGGGTTATTCTCATAATTGTATCTATTCCTATTCTATCCTATCTATTCCCATGACTATTGGTCATGGGTAATTTTTTAAATCTGTACAACAGAGGAAATACTGAATATGCTAATCTATGTTAATCAGTATTTTAATCTCTACGGCTTCCCTGGTTAAATAAATGTTTACTCAAAGGTAAACAGCTGATTTTGTGGCAGCAAGACTTGTTTGTGGACATGTGATTTTCACCATACCTTAAACATCTGTTTACGAAAGTAAGATGACTGAATAACAAGAATAAGCATTTTTCTTCAATGCCCCGTGAGTATGGAGGCGGTAGGACAGGCAGTAGAGCGGGTCAGCCATCGATCGAAGGGTCGCTGGCTCGATTCCTGGCTCCTTTGCCCACATCTCAAAGTGTTTGCTTTGGACAAAAGCCGACTGCCAAATTAATATAAACTGGAATGTAAACAGAAAAGTAGCCTCGCTCCAAAACATATCTGAAATTAAACAAAATCAAACCCACTTAATGAAAAATGAACATCACATTCATTAGTGGCCTTGTTAGGCTTTCTCCATCCTAATTAGCTGGTCGGACAGATGTGTGTACGCAGCTGTTTTTAAAAACCCTAAATGCTTACTGTAAGTCCTGGTCTGGGGATGATCGGAGCAGCAGATTTCAGGTGAAAAAAAAATGACAACACAACAGGTGCTGAGCAAGATCATTTCAGTTAATAATGATATTATATTATAATGATCCACAGTCCTCTTGTTTAACTCAGTGATGCAAAGCAAATAGGCTTTAAAATATCTCACAAAGTTAAACCTGGAACAGTTTTATTACACTAGTTTTGATCTCAATGAAAATTAATGTAATAATTTCTGATTTTGCATGTGTTTGACGAATGTCCTCATATCAATATCAAAATAACTTGACAATTTTTTGTCCTGCTCTGTCAATCACTGATAAAATGGCTAATTAAATGACTTCTATGATTATGTCAGGATCAAACTGAGGTGTATGTCTCAAAATGAATAAAAAGTAAATTATATTTGAAGAACATATTTAAATTTTTCTCCTACAAGTAACCACATGAGATGTCGTATAATGACTAAGTTCAGACTGAAGATTTGGTTGCCGTAAACCGTCATTTTAAGCTGAATTTACCCTTCACTTTATGGCTGCTGTCAGTGGAAAACCAGCAACCTTTTCATCTTTAGCTTAAACTTGGCACCAATACAGCCTCCCTCAGGGACTCTGTCAAATGGGCAGATGCTAACAACAGGTCACAGCTCACTGTCCATCAGCTCCAGGATTTATACTCGTCCATTTCACTTCCATTCATCTCCTTCTTCTGGCAGGTACGACATTTAAACAGCAGCAGCGTTTCAAACTGAAATCCTGGTGTCACCTGCGCTCCCAGCTAACAAGGTGACAGTGAAAGTCCCTACCGGCGACTGAAATGAGAATCTGCAACTGCAAAAGTATTTCTATAGTATCGTGGCACTAATGGCTGTGTTTTGACTATAACTGAATATGTAGCTTCAGGGCGAAGGGACCCTCGGTGACGGTCGACAGACGCCGTCATTAAGACATTTTCTATGTAAATCCCTCTCACTGGGCTGTAAGTAAGCACTGAATCTCTGGATTCATTTTGCATGTGCAGTCAGACATCCAGCTTCATCCACCAGGCCGGTTTTGGATGGTGGGATAGCTTTGAGCTTAGAGAAGCTGGACTGCACATGGAAAGGGTCACAGGTTCAATCCTCAATACACTAAACCCTTCCAGCCTCATTCATTTCCAGTCAGTCTGAGTAAGAGCACTGGCTAATTGCCCAGAAAACACACATGTAAATCAGTTCTCCAGCAGGCAACTGGAAGGAGACATTTTTACTCTGTAGCTTTATTAAACAGTTCAGTTTTAAACTTCTTCTTTTTTTATTATGGTGGCAAGATTGGAAACGAGCAGTTAGGTTGATTCACAGGAGTTAATTGCTTTGCTCATGGGTACACTGACAGGTTTTAGAGAGTGTCTTTGTATTCTCAGTTTAAATGATATCCTGGTGGATGTCACATAAGGAGGGATCAATAAAAATCTGCCAAAGAGAGGCAATTTGATTGGATGGGAGGAGTATGAGGTCACCAGTAAACCAGATTTTTAAAATGTGAATCCTTTGCATCCTTACCTCCTTGCTTCTTTCCTCCCATTCTCAATGCTCCCTTCCTACTTTACACCTCTCTAATGTGCCTTTCTTCCTTCTTCTGTTCCTTGCCATCCTACCTTCCTTCCTCATATCTACCCATCAAATGTTTAAAATGTGAATATACAGTAACACTAAATGATTTGTCATTTTTTTCAGCTTTGGTTGTTGAATACATCTTTTAGAATAAATGCAAATTGTTAAATACATTTTTGCTTTATCAATTCAAAGTTTTTCAGTTTCCCAGCTGTTGATTTTGTTGTTTTGAATGTAATTTTTGTACTTTTTTTAATATACAGTATAGTCAAATCAACAAACAAAATTACAACAAAACAAGAACACATTCGATAGCCACTAAAGCCTAAACAGTCACAAAGCAACACTTACCAAAAAGAAGTATATATGAAAATAAATAAAATAAAAATTGTATTATTCAATAATCTAGTTAATGTACAATTTTTTGTTAAATGTTGTTTGAGAGATTGTTAATTCAATGGAAAATTAGCCAAAGTGGTGAAAAAGATTATCAGAGCTGGCTCATGGATTCAAACCAGCAACCCTCCAGACACACAGCTGCATCCTTCCTGACGAGTAACAAGACAGACAAGACTGTCTGGTTATTAGCAGAATTCATACTGATAGACACATTTGCTAATTGCAGTTTTTATTTTTTGCCCCCTCTGCAGCACATACAGCACTCGTCTTCACACATAGCTAATTATCTTCATTATTAATTAATGAGCTGGTGATTAACCCCCTCTCGCACTCCTCCAACAGCACAATCCTTCCCTCGTTCACGGCTGTTTACAGGCTCTGCCGCTCTCCACCAGCTCAGCTGATACTGGAAATGTCAGATTGTTTGTGTGTGTGTGTGTGTGTGTGTGTGAGAGAGAGAGAGAGAGAGAGAGAGACTATGGACGCCACGTTAAAGGCAGTGCAGTATAATCAGATGTGACATTTTGGCATGGAGAGCGCGGCTGCTGTTACAGAGCCGTAATGATCATTTGTCGTGGCAGAGCGACCTGGTTAACCCAACGAGGAGACAGGACAAGGAGGGAAGGGAGCAAGGAAGGAAGGAAACACTGAAAGAAAATGGGGAATGTAATAAAAGTCTACAAATTTAAATAAATAGAAGCACGGAAGGCACGGACGTGGATGGATGTTTTAAAAAGTGGAAAGAGAAATTAAATATGGATGGAAGAAAGATGATGTGTGGGTAGGCTGAAAGCATCCCTCCTTCATCCCTCACTTTTATCTTCAAATCCATCGCAACTTTTTTATCTTCTTTTCTGACCTCCATCATCTTATCCTCCTTTTGCTGACTTTATATCCTTCCTTACACTAACCGTTCCATCTTTGTTCACCCTTCCTTTCCTCCCTCATCCTTTTAACTGCTGTCCTTTTTACTTTTTTTACTTTCCACTTCTGTCTTTTTTTCCAGTTAATTTTCTCATTCTTTCCTTGCATTAATCTTACCTTTCTCACTTGCCTCATTACATCCTCCCTTCCTTCACACCTTCCTTCCATCTATCTCCCTCCTATCTTTCCTCTCCTCCTTCCCTACATCCTCCTTCACATCCTCTTTTGCTCCCTTCTTTCCCATTTCCTCCCACGTTTTGCATGCCATCTCATCCTATTCTCACTTCCTCCCATTTAATCTCCCTTTTCTTTACATGTGTCCTTCTTCCGATCCTACTTTGCTTCCTTTAATGCTTCCTTCCGACCTTGCTCCTCTCTAATCTGGCTTTCTTTCTTCCTTCTTCCCAGCTTGCTCCCTCCCTAATCTCCCTCCCCTATCCCCCTCTTCTTTCTCCTGTCCCTTATCATCCATCCTCCTTTGCTTTTTTCATGCTTCCTTCCTACCTTACACCCCTAATATTGCTTTCTGTCCTCCTTCCTTCCCTTGCCAGTTTTAACCCACCCTCCTCACTTCCTCCCTTCTATTATGCCTCTCTTCTTCCCCTCTTACTTTCTCTCTCCACATCCTTCTTATCCTCCTTCACATCCTTTAATGCTCCCTTCCTACCCATCTGTCCTTTAATTCGCCATTCTGTCTTCCCTTGTTGTTCCCTTGCACCATCCTTCCTCACTTCCTCTCATGCAATCCCTCCTTTCTTCATCCCCTTTATTTCTCTCTACCCTTATCCTCACATCCTTCTTCCCATCCTTATTTGCTTCCTTTAGTGTCCCCTTACTACCTTATTCCTCTCTAACCTGCCTTTCTTTCTTCCCATTTTACATCTTTCCTCACATCCTCCCAACTAATCTCCCTCTTTAATTCCTCCCTACCAGTTTTTCTTCCATCTTTACTTCCCTACATCCTCTTTCCCACCCTCCTTTGCTTCTTTCCATACTCCCTTTACCTCACTCCCCTTCAATCTGCCCTTCAATTCTGTCTTCCTTCTTTCCTTCCTTGCTATCTTGCTTTCCTTCCTCACTTCCTCTCGCCTAATATCCCTCTCTTTTCCCCCTCTTAATTTCCCTCTCCCTTATCTTTAAGTCCATACTTCCCCACATCCTCCTTTGCACCATACTTCCTTGCTTCCTCACCTCTAATCTCCCTCCCTTCTTTCTCCTTGTCCTTATACTAACCTTCTTTCCATCCTCCTTTGTGTCCCTTAGTGCTCCCTTCCTACTTTACACCTCTCTAATGTGCCTTAATTCCTTCTTCTTTTCCTTGCCATACTACAATACTTCCTCATATCTACACATCAGATGTTTTTCTCCCCTTCCTTTCTTCATTCCCTTATCCTTAGATGCCCCCTCCCTTCCCTATTCCTCTCTAACATGCTTTCGTCCTTTTTTCTTTATTTTCTTGCCATCTTACATCCTCTCCCACTTCCTTCCATCAGTTTACAGTTTTTAAATCAAGGGCGAGTGTCATGGTTAATGACACATTGGCTGCAGTGGGAATTGAACCTGCAACCCACAGCACAGTCTGACTTTGCAGTATGTGAGCAGAGGTGAATCAGATCACATAGCTCTTCCTCTGTGTGTGTGTGTGTGTGTGTGTGTGTGTGTGTGGTGACATTGCAGTTGTTGGTCAGGGACGCAGTCAGTCAAGGGGAAGGAATCTGTATACTGACACACACACACAAGTAAACAAACAAACAAACAAACACACACACACACACACTTTCAGCTGTTCAGTTTTACATAATCATTTAAAGACACATGTACAAATTGCCTGAGGCGTGGGAGTCAAGGTGTGTGTGTGTGTGTGTGTGTGTGTGTGTGTGTGTGTGTGTGTGTGTGTGTGTGTGTGTGTGTGTGTGTGTGTGTGTGTGTGTGTGTGTGTGTGTGTGCGTGCGTGTGTGTGTGGACAAACACAATTTCCACCAGCTGTACTGGAGCTTGGAGCAGATGGAGGTTTTATGCCTTGCTCTGTGGCACATGGGCAGTATTCATTGAAAGAGGCGGAGACAACCCAGTGATTCAAACTTGGTGGTTACAGGTCTGTTTCTGGCCCAGTTGTAGTATGCAGAACCACACAAGCAGATAGCTGTGAACACACACACACACACACACACACAGAGGCTAAATGCTGTGTTATTAATAGAAGTGTCCGGGTGACACAGTAATCCCACATGGCATTCCTCCTCTCTGATATCAGCACGCACATACACTTCAAACTCAGCACTTTACACAGAGAGAGAGAGCAGTTTGTGTTTGAGTGTACTTAAGATACCTCAATTACCTGTGTTTAAACCAGTCTGACTGACTGGTTTATTAACTGGTTAATTAGTACTTAAAAAAAGATTAAAAACCGACCTAAAAGAATGTGTTTTTGCCTGGTGTGAACTTGTCATCACACATTATCTCACCTGCTTCTGTGATCAGAGCTTAATGTTTAAACACAGAAATAAAATGGATGGATTGAACAAACCACAGGCTGTGACCACCTGTAGCTGTAGCTGCTGGCTAAAGTCCATGTGGCAGCGATAGATTCTATATATTTCAACTTTGACACAAAAATTTTACATTTCTGGAAGAAAAAAAACAGTTATGGCTCTAAATACTACAGTGCCCATGATCCTCAGTAGGCATTGATATGGAGAAGAAACCAACCAGAGGCATGAATCAGAAAAATTTAAGAGCAAATTCACAAATTCTGAACCATAGTTGCTGAGTTCATCCAAAATTGACCCAGAATATGAAATTAAATTGAATTAAACTGCTGAATGTTTTTCTACAAAGTGTAAATTTTAGCATTAGCTCACCAGTTAGCAGTGCATCCAACAGAATTTGAAGCTCTGTGATTTGATGTTTCTGACCCAAATGCTGCTTAGGAGTCCCCTAGTTGACGTCTCTCCATAGGTTTTCAAAGGCTGCTGCTGATGTGCCTTTGTCTTTTTTTTATTAAAGAACCAGATATTTTCTAACACAGTTGCTCATCTTTTGTACTGATGGTTCAACCGGGAGAGTTTCATGTCCATCCAAACCTTGAGGTACGCCAACTGTCAGTCACCTAACATTGTCTTTGAGAAAAGGAACCAGACTTTTACTTCAGGCACCCTGGACGCCCAAAATAAGTTTGCCTACTTTGCCTGCTTCTCTACTCTGTTGACACCCTGACTGCTTAACTGGTTTACCTTCAGACTGGTTTACTGGCTGGTTTACTGGCTGGCTGATCACACCTCATGTTCACGAATTAATTGGTAGGCCAAACCAAGCGAGTCAGTGAAGCTCTTCAGCTGGGACACCAAGCTGTGATTTCCAAAAGAACAAACACACTCTCAAGGATCACACAAACGCGCACACACACTCAGTGGATTCATGGGACCGGACTCCTGACTGTTCTTGGGACTGACACAGTTTGTAGCTGCGGGGTTCTGGCGATACTCTGGACGCTGGCAGAGACTGAAACATGTGACTCAGCGACTCGTCAGAGCCGGCTCTCTGTTCTCCCAGCAGCCTCGGGGAGTAACACATCTCACAGCCAAGACCTGAGTAACACACACTGGGTTTCAATCTAAAAACAAAGATATTCACCCACTTAAAAGAACATGTAGACATTATTCTACAATACGTAAAAGAACATTAGTTAATGTCTTTGTTTTTCATTGAATATAATAAAAATATGCCAAGAAAAGTGTCTTAAAACAGGAAAAGGGGCATTTTTGTTATTTGCATGGTTTTTAGTGGTTTTTATAGTTTAATGTTTTATTTAATATGATTTTTTGGTTTTATTCAGACCAGGTTTCTCTTGATGATGTTCGTATAAAATCACGTTTTTTTGGGTCACCTACCAGGTTTTTTCCCCCCCCACAGTTGGATTTTGCATTCACATTCCCACGTTTCCATGCTCTTGGCTGCCAAAAAAAACATCACTTACATGAATCAGAGGAGGAAAAAAAAATGTTCCAAAAATTTTCAATTGCATGCTGGACGGACATTCTGTGATTACTATTTGAAACATGTTTAGATTGGCGAAATGACTACATTAAGTGAGAGCTAATGCAGCTCTAAGAGACCTGATAGCTCAGGTGGTCAAAAGGGAAGTTAGTTAACAAAGTGCTTGAGAGCTTGAATCCTGTTTGGATATATTTATATCAGTATATATTTTGTCTGCATTAAAGAAACTTCCATGTTCTCTTGTGACTCTGGAGGCGCTACGCTCATTATATCCAGATTAATTATGAACAGTCATATTACAGAAGGTTGCCAATGGGTTACAGATGAATAGATGAATAGTATCCCACCATACCGGAAGACATCGCCCTCAAAGTTAAAATGAAAATGAAGCCTTTGTGTGTTTCACACCTGACTTGCCCGGCAGCTTTATTAGCTTTGTCTTTTGCTCTAAGTGGCAGTGAACCAGTTTCGTATTTCAATCCTGGCACCAGTTTAGTTGACCAGTTTTGCACAGACTAGGATCTGGTTCAAAACATGGTGGATTGTGTTCGACATTCACCATCAAAACAAGCAAATGACACACGGTTCACGCCTTCTGCTGACATGCTTGTCTTTCTGCACCCGGCCATGTGTGCACTGCAGAGAATACCAGTTGTCCGTTGGCATGGTGAGACCGTGTGTGTGTGTGTGTGTGTGTGTGTGTGTGTGTGTGTGTGTGTATCTGGCTGGGTTTTTTGTGAAGCCGGAGGGATCAGAGAGCCACAAACTACATACTGTGTGCTTTCTGCTGTTATTATTACTAGTAATGACTTGAATATAAGACAATATTTTTTTCTGTCAATTACATTTGAAAGCTTGGAGTGGCCATATATTTGAGGGCTAGCCATTCACATCATCACAACAGATGTTCTCTTTGAATGGAACAGTAACCGGCTCTGGTGTTATAGTGTAAGCCTATTACTTTTAAGAGTATTATGGGTTGTTTATAGCCATAATGTGGCACGGTTAGCAAGTTTCAATCTGTGGATCTACAGTGTGCCTATTGGAGTTTTACCGCGTTTAAATTATGAGCCATAATTACCAAAAAAAAGGTGGTGGAAAGGACTACTGGAATATCAAAATGTAAATGGTAGCAAAATGGCTGCAAAGCCACCATCACTGGCAGTTATGTCTGAATAAAATCCAACATTAACACTAAAACAATCAATTCTGCTAATTAGCTATGTGCTGTTTATATCTGGTTTCACTTGTTAACAAACTTTTACAAATAGAAAACATACCACAAATGACTGGTTTAGGCTCATCAGGTGTGACTACAGGGCTTGCAATGGTCAGAATAACAGAAGGTTTTCCATTTTTTCCCATTTTGCAGACATGGTGTGAATTCAGCATTAGTCGGCCCCAAGAGTGACTAAACCCAGTTCAGCATTTTTCTCATGTTGCGTGATTTTCTCACATGGAGGAAATACACTCATAAGGAATGGGAAGCATCCTCCGAATGTCTTCACTGCAGAGATGGACCAGAATGAGGACAGTAGTGAGTAGCCAAGAAGGGCAAAGGACACAGATTGTCATGTTGGAAGATTCAGAGACTTAAAAATCAGAGAAAACAAGTGAAAGCTTTAGAAATCTAACAGCTGAATCCACCGGTTAAAGGGACTATTTCTTGGGTAGAACGCAGTTTTAATGAAAGCTTTTCAATGAGTTGGTGACTCTTTAATATATAGTTTGTTATGTTCACTCAGGGTTCTCCCCCAGTAAATGGAAAAATGGTTCTGCACCACCATAATCATATGTCAGGGCTTTCATAATCATTCGCATATGGTGTTTTTAATGGAGACTTTTACTTTTCCACATGCTGCACGGAAATCCCCTAATTCATAACGACAAGACGATTTGCGTACACATCTACACGTTCAGCAAACACACGTACCATTTGTGGTTAAATAAGGGTTAAAAAACAAATTACCAGAATGTAAATTGTTGAGAAATGCTTCGTTAATAAGTTAATTTGTTGCTGACACCAGAACATTGTTGGCCAGTTAAGATAACCACGTAGAGCTCATAGACCTCGAGGGATATTTCACTGTAGTCCTTGTGCACTTGATGTTGATTTTTCTCCCCCCACAGGAAACATGCCTATCAGTGTATCATAATTAACTGAGCGTTAATTCCCTCTCTGGCGGCCTCAGTGTGCGCTATATGGGTTACGCTGTGACCCAGAGCAGTGATAATTTATTTCAAATTCATATTTTTAATTAATGCTGCCTCAGTTGGTGCTGTGATTGATGTGTCACCGCTTGTAGGCATGTTTAATGGCCACAAATCTCCATGGAGAGCAATTATTCAGCCGCTACTGGGCATCACCGTGTCAACAGAGACATGTCCATGTACTCGTCTGTTTATTTGACTAAATGACGGGATTTCAGATTTTTCAATGATTTTTCTTTCTGATTGCTCTTATCCCAACAGCACAAACAATCTGGAACAATCCTACTCTTGTTCAATGAAATCTAAGTAGATTCCAAGGCAGCGCTGCAGGGCTATCTTTGGACAGATGCATTATTGTGCCACGTGTACTTTAGTATTTCAAGAATGCTTGTTTTCTCCATTACAGGATAGCCATTTTTGGACTAGGGTCAGCTGGTTTATAGCCCGTCTTGGGAGTCTCTCTGCAACAGCACGACACTGATATAACTGATGCAGCTACCGCTCTGGAACCTAAACTGCAACCAGTAAAAAATTATGCAAGAGGGTTCATGGTTGGGTACATGTGCTGACAAACTGTCTCTAAACAAACGCAGTTCTTAAAACCTACATCAATCGATACTTTTTTACATTAACTTTGAGTCAAATGACTCTGTGTAATGTGGAAGGGGTCCCTTGTAGTGATAAACCCACAGAAAACTATCCCAACTCTTTAGTCTAATGTCATCTCATTTTGGTATCTGTCACAAAAATGCTTGCCATATGTTTACAATAACAATGGTGGAGTCATATCTCCAATGACAGTTTGTTCAGTGTTTATTTTGTAGGGCTGGGTTTAAAAAAATCGATATTCCGATTTAAATTTATCTTCATTTGAATTATCCGATATGGATTCATAAAATCAGAGATCGATCTTTTAATATATGCCTTTTCCCGTGGATGTGTGAAGCTTTGATCCCATTAGGGCTCGTGTCCATAACGTTATAGCAGGTTTTTTTTTTCTGGCAGAGAAGCCCTGGAGTGAAGAGCTTGTTTCTGTGACAAGCAGATTGACATTAGCTAGGTAGCTAAAAAGAGAAAAAATCACCCAGGTCAGAAAGCGGTGTTTACCTGTATTTTTTCGATGTATGAAACTGGGATGTAGCCGGTTTCCCCAGAGCTGTAGCGGGACCCCAGCCACCAGTGTTAGTTGCCCCTCTCCAGGAGAAGCTTTCTCCGGCCACGAAGTGCAGCGAGTTGGGCTCCGCAGATCGGAAGGCGTACCAAGGGAGCAATACTGGAATACTTGGGGAAACAGATTTGGCTGCTTTCACGTGTTGTGCTGCCAGCTTGATGAACTCTTTCTCTGAGCTAAAACCAGCACACAGATGCGCGGCACGTAAGGAGAAGGAAGTTCACAAACAGTGCGTATAAATGTTGACACATAAACACGCGATATTAAAGTGTGAATAACGTTAAAATTCTACAACATATTGTGCTAATTTACATGTATCATGGAGGTATACAGGTTCCTGGGCTCACCTGACTGACTGAGTGAGCAGTCAAACTATCTATGTCTAATCTTTCTAACAATCAATCTTTTTTTCTTTTAATGCGGAAATAACAGCACAGCATTTAGAAATGCAATACTTGATGATTAAGGAACATTATTTCAACCTTAAATGTCTTTTTTCCTCTTCTTAATATCTATATATTTATTATAATATAATGGTTGGGAAAACACTGGGGCGTCTGAGTGGAAATATCAGTTCTGTTATAGGTGATTTAATGGGTAAATTCTTAATGTAAACAATAATATTTTTAATAATGCACCAGGTTAGAGGGCTCCTTGTACAATTTACAGCATTAGTTCCCTGACAATCTCTTTCATATCCAAGCAAAATTGGTAATCTTACTAAAATAGCCCTAACCGAATCGATATTGAATCGAATCGGGACCTTGTGAATCAAATCGATTCGGGAAATCAGCGGCGATACCCAGCTCTATTATTCTGGGGAGGTCAAATGGCAACAGGAGCTCACATACAGTGCAGGGAGACAGTGCAACACATGCAACAGGTGACCTGTAATACATTGTCGTATTACTGGGTAACCAAGTTTAAAAAATACATTTAAAGCACTCCTCAGTTCTTTTTATCTGGGGGGTAGCTCCACCAAAATCAGTAATTTTTACCTTTTTGGAGCAAGTCTTTGACCGCAATTTCATGGCTGAAACAAGCTATTATATTAATAGGATTTCATCACTGTGAATGACCATGGAGAAAACCCCCAACCCGGCGTTAATCTGGATTAGCATGGTTTCAGCGTGGCGGGGCCTCATCCACCTCATTCACGTAAAAACCTTTGAGGCCTCAGTGTCGGCTCAGGTAATTACACTGGAAAGTGAAGAGGTGAGATTGTGTTACTTCCCTTCATGACTGAATGAGTTTGGAGGCTCTGGGAGCTGCTCACTGGCTTGAAAATGAGGAATTTGATATTTTGCCATAATTGTCAGTGTCTGTCTTTCAAGAGTTTTAGTGCTTCTGGATATTTCTAGGACTTTAAGAACTGATGATTTCTTCAGCACCTGTTCATTGAAAAGTTTTAACTTTAACTGTCTGTTTCATTTAGACCTGGAGAGTCTGGACTATTGTCTGGGAGTACTTTCTGTCTGGTGGAAATATTATTTGATCTGTTGTTGCAGGAGTGCAGTGAGTGCAGGTTAATGCCAGTTGTACCACTCTGAACCCAGCGACATTCCCCATGAAAGGTAGTTCATTTTAACCCCTTCTTTCTATCTCGGTCCACTGCTATCAGAATCACACTTCCTTTAAACACACAAAATAAAGGATATTATTAAATACTAAAGAACATATACACAAATAGTCACTAAAAAAGCCTTCATGCTTGCACACAATATAGTAAGAAGTATTTTAACAAA
Source organism: Siniperca chuatsi (assembly GCF_020085105.1). Lineage (NCBI taxonomy): Eukaryota > Metazoa > Chordata > Actinopteri > Centrarchiformes > Sinipercidae > Siniperca > Siniperca chuatsi. The sequence continues at coordinate 3,772,136 of NC_058054.1, forward strand.
TCCAAATAAATCAAAAGGAGTCAAAGAGAATGAAACATTATCTTTCAAGTGTTTCCTTAATTGTATTAATCTTTGCTACAACTAACTTAGAAACCTTTATAAGAACATCAGTTGTACTGTTCTCCCCCACCTAATGCAATTTTATTCTTTAATTTATCTGTTAGGGCCGTCAAGTTTTTTTACTGTACCACCTGAACTTTGGAACTACAGATTTATAATCAAACCCTGTCTCCTAAAAAAATAGATTTATACACTTCTAAATGGGTTTTGATAAAGGCATTTTGGAGGAAATTTGCTGAATGGATTATGTTCTTTTTCCAGTCCAGGAAGTGCATATTCTTTAACCACTCAAATACAGACTTTTTGCGCTCGATACTCCAAATGTATCCGGGGCTACACACAGGTGTTGGACACGACATCGTGAACCATTTGGAGCACCCTAAAATACAATACAATCAATTTAGAGTTTAAGTTGATTACAGCATGTTAAAAAAACACAGTTTTAAAGTCTGGGTCAATACAGTAGATTGGATCGCATTGTGTTAGATTGTACAGGTGTAAAGCTAGATACTGTGACATTCATCCTTTTTCTCCACTGATTTTTAGTTTCTTATGTCATATAGTGTGTCATTCATTTTCCGTTAGCTCATTGTGTTCTATGTTTTGCATCCTAGCATGACCCTTCTATCATTACGCTCAATTTTGTGTTGAAGGTATAGATTACAGATGTTTATATAACTCCCAGTCATAGTTTTTCAATTCTCCTGTTACATATAATTTCTCATACAATATTACCAAAGGCTGCTTCAGTAACCCAGTTTCCTCGTGAGGAAATTCAAATTTCACAGGTCTGTGCTCACTGTTTCACTTACAGCTACGTGGAACCAGAAGAATAAAGCTATGAACGGAGCTGTCTGTTCTCAGTATAATAGGAGAGCCAGGTGCAGGGCTTCTGTTTGCCTTTTGCCTCTTTGAAAAGTCACATATGGTTTGTTGACTCAGTGATGTCAGTCTTTCAGCCAACTTGTAGGGTTCAAATGTAAGGGATTAATGTTTGTCTTGGCTCATATATGAGAGGGAAGACAAATATCTATCCATCTATCTTGTGAAATTCTTAACCCTGTTCCCCTTTGATTAGATGCAGTGGATGGAAAGAGCATCTTTTATTACAAATGCAAACATTGCCACAGCCTTTTAAACTGGCTCTTTGTCTTTGCTTTCAATAATTTTGTCATATTTTTATGGACATTTGAGGGGAAGCCTGCTCAGTTTTTGAACAGCATTTACGCACAATTCTCTGTATCGTTTTGTTCTGCAGTAAAGCTCTTTCCTACCTCAGCTTTGCCGATATTTTAAAATCTGACAGAGATTTATGATGTTATCTCTACCACATACAGGATCCAGGCAGTTTAAGTGCTCAGCATCACTTTTTCATATGTTGGATATCTCATCTTGCAATGAAACTCCTCTTTTGTTAATGTCATCACAAAAACTGCCAGCTGCACATCGCTCCTATCAGCATTCTGCAGCACTTGCTTTCCCTTCTCCTCGAAGCTTTGCTGTTCAGCTTTTTTCCTCCGGATCCTCCGTCTGTCTCTCTCAGTCTGTGATTGATGCCTGACAGAGAAGCCAGACGGAGGCCGTACGGACTTGACCGCTCTGCTAGCTGCTATTGATTCTTTTTCACTTAAGCCATAATGAAGTATTGGTCAGCCTCAGTGAGTGTCAGCAGTGTTTAGCGAGGCAGCAGGTGAGAAGAGCCCCAAGACACTAGACTTAATTACAACTGGTCCTTGTGTATTCAGCCTTCTTTGAGCCGCACTGATGGCATTAGTGTAGTGGTGGTGGGTGGAGGACAACAGGAAGCTGCAGTAGGAGTGTGCTGCAAAGAATAATGAAACAAGATAAGTCTTTATTTATCTCTGTGGGGTAAATTAATTTGTTCAGTGGTGGAAAAAGTACTCCGATCCTTTACATAAGTAGAAGTATTAATACAATAATGTAAAAATACTCCATTACAAGTAAAAGTCCTGCATTCAAAATCTTTAGTATTCTTGAGTAAAGCATTATTAGCAAAACGTACTTAAATATCAAAACTAAAAATGCTCCTTCTGCAGATTGTTGAATATAAAAATCCAAGTTCTTTTTATTTTTACTTTTCTCTGATCTCTGTGAAATATTTAATTTTAAACAATGTGTAAAGTAACTAGTAACTATAGCTGTCAGATAAATGTAGTAAAATGAGTAAATGAGTTAAAAGTACAATATTTGCTGTTGAAAAGTACAGTTCTTAAGTAAATATAGTAATAATGATTAGTAATAATAGTAACTGTCTGCCACTGCATGTTGCAGCAGCACAGAAACAGGTCACAGATAAATCAGGATAAGCAACTATAAAGACTGATATAAAATAAGAAATTAAAGCTGCGCACTAATCGTGGCCTCGGGTGTTCCTTTGTCTTTATGTTGTAGGTTTTGCCACGATACTGACTCACCAAATACTGGACCTTTCAGATACTGTACCCCTTGACTAAACACAGGTTATCTCCATTGAACTAATTCTGTGACTTCTAAAACCAGTCGGCTGCACCAGCGATGATTTGTGTCCCATTAAAGAGGGTGAATACTTGTCCAAACAAGTATTTATTATTTTAGATTTGTAATTATTTTAGATCACATTGAGATCTGTTTCCACTTTGACACTAAAAGGTCTTTCTCTATTGATCAGTGTGAAAAAAGCCTTATTTAATCTTCCTTGATTTGACCTTGTGAAACAATAAAACCTGAAAACGTCCAAGGTGGGTGAATACTTTTTATAAACACTGCATCTTATTTAGTAGAGGTTTCTTGATGGCGGTTGTTGGCGAAGGTAGAGGACAGTGACACAGCAGGCTGAAGAGTGTAGGGGGTCTCTCTCAGATACAGATGGATCCCCACAGCTGCACAGTGTTCCCTTGAGCAAGGAAATAAACACCTTTATACCTGCTCAACCACTGTAAATTGTTATGGAAGAATGCATCTGCTACATGGCTGAACTGGAAATGTTGACGTTTGCAGTATTAGTTGTTGTGGCTGAATTTCTACCGAACAGATTTCTACATCTTTAAGTCCGGCAGACAGTAACACGAACACAAGTCTGATTCTCCAGTTACAACCCCTAAGCCAATCAGCAAACGGGTAGTGTACATGTTAGGATACATATCAGAAATATCCCCAAGGCTCCTCATTTCACATACACACTGGAAACATATGCTTGTGGACAAAACCTTGCATTATTTATTGCATGCTGTCAACAACACGTGCCTCCTAACTGTCGCCTGATACGCAGGAAACCATATGCCTTGTCTAAGTTATGTTAGTCGTGTGTGTGTGTGTGTAGTCTTGTGGCACTTTTATCTAATAGAAGCGCTAAATGTTTTGAGGAAAATATATATTTGTGTTTGTTCTGAGTGAGAAGGAGTGGAATTTTACACACATCACAGACTGAACCACAAATTTAATTTAAACTGACAGTGTTTTAGTCCCAGTCTGAGCGTCTTCACGTCAAAATGGTTACCACTGGCTGATGACAGGTGTGGTCAACTGGGCAGGTTGGATGGTTGTTCTGACTGATTCACATGTTGATGGAGGTTTGTTGTGTCGCCTCTGGAGGTTGACGCCAGTCTCTGACTTGTCGTTAGGGAAAACCACACCACCACAGTTTTTTAAGGGTTTCTGGAGCTCTTTTGTCTTTTTTTTTTGGCACCAGTGGGAGAAAAGTGTAATCTCTTCAGACCGCTGTTCAAATTATACAAATATCCGACTGTCTAATGTTGTGAACTTATTAATTATATATAATGATCTATCAAAGCCCCCATCCTTTGCATCTCTGACGACTCTGAGCTTTCCAGTTTCATGATGGGCATATAAGGCTTCAATGAGCCAAATCGCTGAATTAAAATCCCCTCTGTTTTCTCCCTGTATACTTCTGTTGTAGTCTACTTCAACACTATTCTGTCCCCTGGACAGATGAATAGTTCTGATTGTATTTCTGACATTAATCAGCCTGTTGAGGACACTGGCAGGTAGTCGACTGAACAGATGGACACTACAGTATGTTAACGTCTGTGTGAATTTAGGGTTAACACACACAAAAGGTGCTCATCTGCTGCTCATTCACTTGCTCAGATGTCGCACTTATCATGTTGCTGACGTTGTGTTTCAGACTGAATGTAAGTGTGTTGTGACAGTGTTACGCCGCCTTTGAAAAGTCAAACCTGTTGTACCTGTAGATTTTGTTGGGTTGAGTTTCACTTCTCACAACTAGATGGCACTGATGATAATGGAGGCTACCGTTAGTTTGGAAATTGCTGCACTTCAGATAAGGATGATTAACCGTTCAGCCCTGTCTTGTTGGTGTCAAATTGTAAATCTTTCTACATACTTCGTAGACAGATAATCTGGCCAACACTCCGACTGTATCTTCATTTCCAAACCTCAAATGTACAGTGTGAATATTAAGTGTTCCAGAAAGTGAGTGTGATGGTTGTTGTTTTTAGTTGGTGGGTACTAATCTGTGTTTTTGTCTTGGCTGGTTATGGTAATTTTACTGTTTTAGCACATGACAAAATTTTGTGTCGCAGCTAATCAGAACCACCTTTGCACTTGCGATAGTTGTGGAAATGTTGAAAGCATTAAGATGTATTCTTAAAGGATCATACCGGTGTTTTTGCCCATTTTATCACCTCAACTACACATCGTATATGTACATATGTATATGCATTGTACATTACTGCTGTCCATTTTCCAATACATGATACAGAGTTTCAGGTCTTTTCTCTGACTTCCAGGCAGCTATTGTTTTCCATTTATTTCCATATGATATGAAAACCAATTACCAGACTCTTTGAACTCACCACAGATAGATAATCCATTGCAGCGAACATCAAGTCTGCATTCATTTGCCCATTATTGTGTAGTAATGCAGTTGTAAGTGCAGATCGATTTGAAATGTCCTCCCTGCATCACCTCTTACATTGTGTCACTTAAAAAATAATGAATGCAGACGTGATGTTCACTGTGATGGATCACACAACTGAACCAAATTTCAAGAGTCTTCTAATACAGTTGCAGGTTTTGTTCATCCTTTAGAGGACGAGCAAAGTTCCTGACAAAACTGTTGTATGAGCTATTTTATATTTGCTTTAAAAAAAAAATGCTCCCCATCTGTGTTCTTCCTCTTCCCTCCTCATCCTCACCTGGCAGTCCCACCAGGAGCTTGTTAGTCAGCCTTCACCTGGGTGGACACACACACACACACACACACACACACACAGTGGATGCAGGAAGGGATTGCAGATTGTGGCACTGTTGGGCCTGCTGGCACATCCATGCCTTTGCATGCCAAGAGATGGTTGTGTGTGTGTGTGTGTGTGTGTGTGTGTGTGTGTCTCATTGTACTCTCTTTTCTCTGCTCCCTTTTCATTCACTCTCTCTTTCCCATCAACCTCTCGCTCTTTTCATCCCCCTCCACCTCATTGTCCTTGGGTTCTCTCCAGGGCTGCACAATATGGTAAAAATATCATATTGCGATTATTTTGACAGATATTACGATTATGATATGATTCACGATTAGTGGGAATGATCATTTTTGCATCATGATTTTTATTTTCACTGAAAAAACTATTAAAATCATGATGATGTGACATTTGTTGGGGCCTGTACCAAACAAACATGTTTTCTTACATCTGGAGAACAAGATTTGTAGGCCATGTTGCGATTTCGATTCATTGTGCAGCCCTAGCTCTTAATATTTGTCAGATTACAAATAAATGAGAGAGCAGCGTTGCACTTAACATGATATACAGGTATCATTGTATGCCCACTACAACATGAAATTGTTGTATAACCCTTCTTTTTGTTTTTCACAATATCGAATTAGACACTACTATATAGAGCTGCAACTAAAGATTATTTTCATTATCAGTTAATCTGCCAATTCTTTTCTTGGTTAGTAAAATAATTGCTCAATAGTCCACGAAGATATTCAATTTATAATGATATAAAACAGAAAAACCAGATCATCACCTTGGAGAAGCTGGAAGAACGTTGGCTTTTTTACTTAAGAAATTACTTAAAGGATTAATCGATTGTCAAAATAGTTTAATTATCTGTCGGTCAACTAATCGATTCATTGTTTCAGTTCTAAATGTATCTGCATCTTCTTCTATTCAGTGTTTAAAAACAAGAAAATGACAAAGATTAACAAGATACTGAAGTTTATACTTTTTATTGAGTCAAGTCATTTTTATTTATAGAAGCTGAGCTGAAGGTGAAGAGAAGGAGCCAACAGGTTAGTGAGTCAGAGAAGGAACAACTCTCTGAGATGAACTTTATCAAGAGTATCTGCAAGTTTAATCATATTTACGATATATATATATATATATATATATATATATATATATATATATATATATATATGAGGTATTTTTTGGTGTTTTGTGGAGAGATGCAGAGAGATGTCATGCAGCAAAGGTCCATGGCTGAACCAGAGACTTTATGATTATGTGGCGTGCATCTTAACCACAAAGCCACAAGGACTTTTGTCATTCATTTAGATCAAAGGATCAGCACATGGACTTGTTTGAGACTGGTAAAGCTAAATTTAGGATGTCAAAAACTAAATCTAAGAATTTGTGGTCTGGAAAACTGTAGCTTGGTTTAGCGTTTCTAGACATCTTCTCATGGGGTTTCTGAGTGTATGTGTCGTTTTATCAACACATGATTTGTAACCTGTCTTTTGCCTTTCTACAGAATGTGTCTGTTGTGAGAGCAAACCCGTTGCTTACTGGTGACGAAGCCAGCAGGACTCTCTTCCACCTTAAATCCAGGGAAACGTTGACTCTGTGTTGGTTTGCCTGAAGGAGGTTTAGCTCTGAGCACACTGCCCATAAATGGACACAGTACATACTGAAGGGAGATGATAGGAAGGGGGAACAGATAAGAAGAAAAAATGGAAAGAGGTATATAAAGAGTGCAGCAGGAGGGAGAACAAGGTTAAGAAAATGTGAGAAATGTAGAGAGAAAGAATGAAAAGGAGGGAAATCAAATGGAGAGAGTTTAAAAAAGACAAAAATAGGAGAGGGAGGAATGCCAAAGGAAAGAAAGAGAAGAAGAGAGCGAGTGAGGGGGAAAAGTGATCCGTTAGCCAACCCAAATACAGGAAACGCCAAAAAAGTCAAGTCAAAAAAAAAAAGGGAAAGAAACATCTTTTTACTGAAACCGAGATCCCCTGGCTCTTTGGCAAACACTGCCAGCCTGCAAACACTATCCTTAAGTGAGATTCTCTTTTCTCCTGCAGGTCTAAGGTCAAAGGTCAGGGCAGGCTCGTCACACATAGTTCGCCCACATAGATGCTTTCACTTATTTTGGCTGCATGGGTGTGTTCTTGATTAACATCTTCTTCACTGTCCGGCTAGTTTTGTTGCACCATTTTCAGAATAGTGACCCCAGCGAACTCCCATCATAGTCCCCGCCCAACTTCCCCCTAATAAGAGGTCGAATCAGCCAGAATAATGACGAGATGAGAAACATAAAAATGGATGTTTTTCATCTACAGTACAGTACAAGTCAAATTCTTGAATCATCATGAGGGTTATAATGTTCAGTTTTTGTTGAAACTGCTTTAGAGAGGTGTCGATTCAACTGTATGGTCGTGTTGGAGGTTGTAGTTTCTGGTGCTGTTGAACTGTATTGCATTATATTGCAACGTGTTTCAAATATTTAGTCTGCCCTTATTGATTTAAGCACTGCATAAAAAACGCAGCCCCTGTCATTAATTTTAATGAGAAATGAGGGTGAGCAGGGTCATTGTCAAAAAAACGTTGAACGTGGCTCAACCTCTGCTGCAAAGTTACTGTGTTAGCCTAACAAATATGTGCATATTGTACTGTACTGTACCTTTTGTTTTGTAGAATCTATTCTCAAAGTATTATAAACAGCTGCAGTGTTTTGGTGTCTGATAAGCCTTTAAACTCCTCTACTCACAGTGAACTTATTGGATCATATTTCATGTGACCGCTACCTGAAGCAACACGCCACCACCAACACAAACCCTTATGGAGTTTTTTAACGCAATTCAGTTTCTCCAGTTGGGGCGGAAACAGCTTTTTTCCTCTTAGGTCAGACTACCTCGAAGTCTTTGCTATAATGTCATGACTTTGTGTTGTGTCAGCTTCGCAACAATGTCTATTTTTCTGTGCCAGGATAGGTCCTCTAACTCCAGATCTACAAAAATGGAATTTAGTGTTTTTATCTGCATCGTTGACAACAATTTCTACCGTCGATACTTCATATACACAAAGTGTACACGTGCTTAATTACTCTTTAAATGTGAAACACTGAGCTCAGGTCAGCTGAGGTTTTAATGTTAAAGTTTTAACAGCTTTTAAACAACTTGGTAGGTGGACCAATGTCCTAGAAAGCACTGAGGATTCAGAATGTGTGTGTTACAATTGTGTCTGTGTCTGTGAGTACATATGATATGTGCTTATATTATATATAATATAGTATATGGGTCTTATATGGGTCACTCCTCCTTGTGTGTGGGTGTGTCTGTGTGTGCTCATAAATGACTGCTTCTTTGTGTGTTTTTGTGCATTGGGACACATATTTCTCCTTGGGGACATTTCTTGCACTAGGTGTACGTATGCACATGTCAGCCTGTGTTTGTGTGTGTGTTTGTGTGTGTGTGTGTGTCTGGCCAGAAGGGCCCTGTCACCCTGAGTGGAGTGCGAGGTGAAATGACAGATTTGGATCAGCGGGGGAGACCGGCCACTGCAACTGTGCCACGGTTAAATAATGCAGCAGATCTAATTCACACACCTGAATATTGGAGACAGCCAGTGTGTTTCTAGGGAACGTTTTTCTTGTGACACAGTCTGTGTCTGAGGACTTCAGGCCAGACACCCAGCAGAGACAGCAGCCCTTCAGACAGTCTGGAGGTCAGTCAGGGAGAGACGACGAGCTGACGGAGAGACCTTTAACAACGTGCTGGTTACTGCTTACTCCGGAGGTAAATGGATGGAATCATTACACCAATATATCGACAGCATGTTAACATTAAGATATGAGTATATTTACTATAAGCAGAAGTAAACAAGTTAAAGGGTTATGGGAAATGCAGTCTTTGGAGAAAGCAGCAGTAATATTACCAGTAATTTGAGTGCTTCAAAATGCTCTGATTTGAATGAGTAATGAGCAATTAAAAATGTATATGTACGAATGCTTCTCTTAGCTCTTGTTATTTCTTTGGAATACAAAGTGAGAATAGTTTCCACTTGGTGCGGACAACAGTTTAAACTCAGTAGCATGTTGAGATAAAAGTAATATTTACGAATGAAGCGACACCTGGTGTGTGTGTTTATCTGTTTGCCATGTAATTAGGCGGCGCGCTCCTTCACAGTAATAATGGCTGTTATTTAGACTGCAGGAAGCTGGATAGGAAACTCACATACAGATGGACACGCAGCCTTGCACACTTTCGACTGCCCTTTCCTCCCTTAACACATTCACAAACTGAGAGTCACAGATAAGAACTCTTAAAGGTCTTGTGTGAGGGTTTGTTTGTTTGTGTGTGTGTGTGTGTGTGTGTGTGTGTGTAGTCTGACTTATTTCAGCTGACACCTGATTTGAGAAGTGTGTACTTCCTCAGTTGCAGTTCTGGCTTTTGAGTTCATGGTCAGTGTCACATTGGTTTACTTACATCGATTTAAGTACCGTTATTGAAGGAGAGGTCGGATTTGCATTATTTATCATTCACCGCCACTGAAAAGGGAAATAAAAGCAGGTTGGGCCATTTGATCCACTTGTGATTAACTATAATACAATTAGAAGTATGTCATCCAACTTTATATAAGCTTGCACTTGATGAATACAGAAATAAGCTTGGCATACAGTTATTTCAGTAAGGACAGATTAAATGGAAACACAGGAAGAAAGGGCAATAAATGCTACTAAATATGTAAATGAATGCAACATAATAGCTGGCAGCAAATGATAAGAAAATGAAGAAATAACAAATTGAAAAGGGAAAATTACATTAAAAAACAAGGAAATTTTTAATAATAAATGGGAAAAACGTTGATTTGTCAGATATAGTGGCATAAAAGTTGTCAGTGAGAGGAGCTTTGACATCATGGGAAAGCAGAAATTTGTGAATGGAGATTGTAGCAGTAAAATTCACCAATAGGAGAAAACTGGCGGAAACCTAAAATAAAGGATCTCCCTTATTGAATTTTACAAAGCTTTAGTTGTGAAAGAGGACGTAGGTGATAAATAAATGTGCGTATGAGTTGCTAACCAGCGTGCTAGTAGGTAATATCTAAGTGTATGCCACTCAGCAGCAACAGTGGCATCATAGCTGACTATGTCCCTGACATTAGATGTGACCAAGCCTTATGAGATACATTAATTTGACAAGATAAGAATATTTTGAGGTCTAAATGATTTGAAAAAAGTATGTATCACTATCACAAAGGCATATACATGAATATCTGCATGTTTTATTTTTATTTTGTATGTATGTGTGTTTGAAGAAAATAACAAGTGCTCGAGTGCTCCTACAGTTTGTTGTTTGTGAGCTCTGCAGCTTATCCTGTGTGCGGTCTGGATGGGCGTGGACAGTATCTGTCAGATATTGAGGCCAGACGGAGAAGTAGAGAAAAGGGCATACTCTGGAGATCAAATAAGGGATGAAAGAGACAGCAGCATAAAGGTAGAGACACAGAAGACAGAGGAGGAAACACACAGTAGGTCAGGCTGTCACAGAGCGAGAGAGGCAGGTAGACAGAGAACCAGAGAGAAAGAGAGAGAGTGGTGAGAGGTCCCTGGTGCGTTGATGAACCCGTTTCCCCAGCAGGAGGAGGGGAAGGGTTTGTCGACAGGATTTGTTCCAACGTAGGTTAGTGCTGTTTTAGACGGCATGAAAGATTCATGGAGGTGAAAAGGCTGGCTGGTCGTCTGGGTAGGACACTCTGAGGGAGACGTTTGTGGTGCAGGAAAGAGCTGGGAGGAGCTGAAGCGGTCCACATCTACAGACTGACAGATATACAGCACGTTCAGGAAGGTATGATAAAAGAGGCTTGAAAAGCCGCGAAGAAGGCATGATCAGTGTCTGGTTAGTTTTACAAGTTCAATGTATCCTGTTACATCTTGCTGCAGCAGTGATTTAGTTTCCCCATGGAGGTTGTTAAACCTTAATTTGCACTAATGATGTGTGGTCTCTTCCGGTAATGTCACATGATTGAAATTACCAGTGGTGGCAGAAGTATTCAAGTCTTTTAAAGGTACCCTAGTCTTGACCACTAGTGGCGCTACAGAGCAATATTTTTACGAGCGGTTTTGTTTGCATCTCGCGCTCGGCAAGCACACATGAGGACTCGCATGTACGCACACATGCACATGGTTGACACATTCCTGTGTAGCAGCATGTCAGACTTTATGCTATTCCACTGACTGAATTTCAGTGAAAGCATCCAGTATTTCTCTAGTAAAAAGCAAGCATTGGAGAAAAGTCAGACAAAACTGACAGAATCTCTTATCACTTTAATTATCTCTTGACCCCCCTTCTTCTTTGGGGATTTGGACCCCTGAGAAACAAACAGATGTAATTCTTACATTTTCTTATACAGTAGGGGTTTGGACACGGTAAAATCTGGTTAAAATCACTCCGTTTTTCAGTGATTTACATGTGGATCTGCTGCATCTTGGTTCTGTCAGCAGTCTTAATAAACAGCCATGACTTGCCAGAGATGGCAACAATTTTTTTTTACTCCTTTGGGCTTCAGTTGCAACTATGCATCAATCTCTTGCCGGTCCTTGCATCAATAATTAAATCATTGCAGAAAAAGGTTTGCGAGTGAGTAGATACTGTTTGCTCATCCCTTTCGAATTAAGACAGAGTGGGCACAGCTGTTCCTCGAGGTGGATGACAGAGGAGGATTTGCGCCAGTGTTTTACAGTAGTGAGCAGAGTGCTGCATTATCAGCATACCAGAAGTTCCTTTGTCAGTCTGTCATCACATTGCCGTCAGAGGACCACCTGCTGAGCGGGGAACCATGCTTAGGGAATACGACTGACTCCTCCATCTACGGTTTTATCCAGCCATCTTTCACTGGAGCAGTTCATGTTGTTGCTGTTATGATCAACATTAGTTCAACATGACAGTGAGCGCAGAGAGACGGGACTGTTAAAAGCAGGGTTACCTGTCTGTCTAAACTCTCTAGACTGCTGGTTTATTTGTATCCTGTTACTTTTTACATCCCAGGATGGCATTATATTCTTTTTGACAACGTGGATCAAATTTTGGCTCTTTTCCTTTAAATTCTCTTAATACTGATTAGGTCCTGTTTTACTTTGTCTTTCTCTGTGTCACGATCTCATATTACTTTATGTTTTTACCTGCCTTTCCCTTTCCAAATTCATGTACACGATATGACCAAAAGTATGTAGACACCCCTGTCCACACACTTTTCTTTACTTTTGGTCTGGGGCTGTTTTTCCTGGTTTGGGCTAGTTCTGGGTCCCCCAGTTCCAGTTAAGGGAAGTCTTAATGCTGCAGCATACAATAATATTTTAGACAAGAGTGTGCTTCTAACTTGGTGGCAACAGTTTGGGGAAGGTCCTTTGTGTTTCAACATGGCAAGGCCCCTGTGCACAAAGCCAGGTCCATAAAGAGATGGTTTTCCCAGTTTGCTGTTAAAGAACTTGACTGTCCTACACAGAGCCCTGACCTCAGCCCCATCCTGAAGGTGAACCGATTTAACCTGCTGAAAGTTTTATAAGGTGTCTGATAAGTGTAATCTTCAGCTGCAGCTCGCCATTAGTGGTGTCACACAACAGAATTGTCCACAGACCTTTTAGATTTTTAATCAAAGAACCAGATATTGTCTAACCCCAATGTTCATCTTCTGTAATGATGATTCAACCAGGAAAGTTTTATGTCCATCCAAATGCTTAAAGTGCTCTGACTGTCAGTCACCCGACACTGTCAAAGCAGAAAATGAACACTTATCATTATTATTATTGTTATTCCATACTGTATTGGTAACTACATCAAGTTAATGCTTTCCTGTATAATAATTTCTACAATCTTCATAAACAAACAAACAAAACAAAAAACACCTAAACATGAAGCCTAAACAACTGAAAAAAAACCCCACCTACACCCGACGTGGTAATGAGAGGAATGAATGAATAAGTATAAGAAAAATCCGATCATATCAGATACCAAACAGTCATTCATGCTAACAAGGCTATCATTCCTGCATAGGGGGGTTCAACCTTCAAGTGGTTTCTCTGTACAGCTGCCAGCAGGCGACCTTGCCGGGGCCGTCGTAAATTGATTTTCTGCTCCGCTTCATTCCCTTCTGGTGGTGGACGGCTTTAGATGGACAGATTTAGCTGCTAACGACAGCTAGCAAGGCTAATCTCCCCCGTCAGCCGCGACCCGTCATCATAATGCAGCAGGTATACCTCTCTGCTGCTTTTTGCTGTATCACGCTGCTGCAGCTGAAGGAGAAATAAGGTTGAGATATATATTTTTTTACAGTAAACCAACTTAAACTCTGCTTATTGACCTTTTTTATTTGCAGGATAGTTAACCCACCCGGTTAGGCTGAAATAGACCTGATATACAGTATTATGGATAAAACTCTAATGGGCCAATAGAGATTTATGGTTCTCAGTAATGACTTTATGGTGACTAAACGTGTTTTACAGTTTTGTCCAATGTCAGTTGTGTAATTAGTATATCAATCATTCTCCAGTGCACTTCTAAAATGAATTATCAGAGTAATTTCACTGTTTTTCTTTAAGTCATACAAGGGCAGGGAAAATAAAACCTGATTTAACGGTCCTCTGAAAATATAATTGCTTTTTGTTTACATTGGTGGTTTGTTTCCTTCTTCTTTATCATCGAGTGGCAGTTGGAGTTACCTTCCTTATTGCTTATCATCACATCAATAAAAATAACATTTCACAATGAATTACAAACTGGATAATAGATCATGATGTTATCAGAAAATTTTGAAAACCACCCGTGTCATGTTCTTAACAACACAGTTAAGTCCAATAATATTCTTGTGCACTTACAGTTTTTGCCAGATGTTAATAAATGTGACTGTAGTGCCTTTCCTTTTTCATTAATTTAGCAAATTATATTTAAATATTTAAAGTGATGTGAGCTGCAGTGAAAAGTTAATTCAGGACAAAACCAGTGTATAAATTATATAAATTACTAACTTCAGACTCAGACAGAGCTCCCTCCTTTTTTCCGAATGTGAGTGATTTTACAAGACTCATTACGACTTTTGGTGCGACGGAGCTGCCGAGGTGTCGTACTCGCCGAATGAACTCCTAATCGTGTAATGGTTAAATGAGAGAGTGTAATTAGAGTTGATGAGGAGGAGCAGAGGTGTAACTAGGTTGTTAAGCTATAAGGGCAGATGAGGAAACCGGGTAGAGCCTGAGAGTGTTGGTTTTATTCCTGCTGAGTTTCAGACACCAGAGACTCACCGTCTGACTTCTCATCAAAACCCTGTTCAAACACTTTCCCTTTCGTTTTCTGCATTTCTGCCTCAAAACACCCACTGATCATTTAAAATCCTCTCTGATTCAGTTTGGCCCCCCCTCCCGTTGCCCCTGCTAATGTTTGAAGCGTTCATGCTCTTTGCACGGGTCGCAGTCTGATTTGACAAAGTGCTGTAGACATGACCGGATGGTCAGATAGTGGAGGAGTAAATATTGTACACTGGTGTCAGGTCAGGTCATTTGTGCTGGATAATATCAATATGCTTCTTGGTTTGTAAATGGTGTCTGTCTCTCTGAGTCAGCGCAAAACATACAGTGAAAAATAGATTATAAATACTATTACATACAGACCTGTAACACTGTACATACATACAGTAGAATAAAGATAACTTTATGTACTTTAAAAATGGGTAATTGTAGCAAAGTGATCAGTCCGAACAGTGAGAATATAGAGTACAGTCTGTTTGGAGATTTCAGTGACCTCATTTCAGTTGAAGTGAAAATGTCCAGAAAAGAGTCCAGATGTTTGTGTTTTCCTTGGGTTGGTGGACAAGCTGAGAACAGGGATGCTTTCCCTTCTCCAAATTGACATATTGCTGAAAAAGACCAGGACAGACTTGGACGTAAAAGGACCATAACATCATGTTAGCAAAAATCTGTCAAAATACAGCCAAATTTATTTTTGAAAAAAAAAAAAGTGTTGGTGTCATTTGCAATTTGAACCATCTTCATAGTGTATTTTATACATATTGCCCATGGAAAAGAATTGTTTCTGATTGGCTGGCAGGTGTCCGTTAAAATCGGTGCAAGGTATATTAAATTGCAGGTAACCCTAGTAAAATACTTTTGCTGGGGCGTCCTGGTGGCCTTTGGAGGTAAGACTGTGGTCATGTAATCGCAACGTCCCCAGTTTGAGTCCTGTCAGTGACAGCTGATGCGTGATACTCCCCGCTCTTTATTTCCTGTCATCTCCCTTCTGATAAAGGCAAAACTTAAAACAACTCCAATACCTCTGCCTTATGCTGGGTTACCTGATGATAATGGATTATAACAACAGCCTACTTTGTTTTCCTTTGGCATGAGGCCACGGTATGAGCGCAATAATACACACAGAATTTCCTGATATAGAAAGTAGCAGTCTCAGCAGAGGAAATACCACCTTGCTTTGCATTGTGCTGTTTATTTTACCTCTGCCTTGTCTGTTATGATCTTATCAGGCCACTTTTCACTTACATATGTTCATCCAGTCTTCTTTGCATGTGTGTGATTGCAGCTGTAGAGAAGTTCTGTGCTTTCCCTGCAGCGTCTGAGGTATTTATAACAGAGTAAGGTCAATGAAGTAAAGTGGACTCCTCTTTACCTTTCATAGTCATAACTCTTCAACTGTTAGTGTGTGAGGTATCATCTTTGCAGGTGTCTTCCAAGTGTTTAAGGACTGTAAGGATTCCCATGTTTAAGGACTGTAGGGATTTGGTGGAGTGTAAAGGATAGATGTAATGTAATACAGGTATTATAGCAGAACAATGCAGACAGTTTCATTCTCTTTTCTCCTGGAGTACCTATACCACAGATCGCCCCTCGAGTCCTGCGACAAACACTGACTGGAGCTGCTGACAGAGCTGAACACCGTTTTGCCTTCGTTGATGATTCTCCCATCGCCCCGGAAGGGTCAAACCCCTCGGGGTCCAGTTTCAGATATGCTGAGAGGGCAGGGAATGCCACCGCCTCTGTCATAATACCAAACAGGCTGCTTTTAAAGAACTGATAATACTCTTTGCTGTGCCTCTAGGACATTAAATTGGACACTAAATAAGTTAGATTTGAAATGGTTTCATGGGAGCAGAAAGACAGTGGCGCACACTTCAAATTCAGTGCAATCCAATCCAAAAAAGTCACAACATAGACGCTTAGTAAATCAAACTACAAATCAAAATAACAATGAACAAATGACAATGACAAATTGTATTTAATTAAAACAGAACAAATAGCTCGACAAAGCTCCTTCCTCGCTGCAAAATACCATTTTCACCTGACAGATCATACACACTTTAATAGCAGAGGCAAAAATGTGAAAAACACTTGAAAAGACCGACAAAGACTTCAGATGATGGCTCATCCTTTTAGGAAGAGACTAACTTGTCTACCACAGCTTAAACAGTGTGTTTACATGCACTTAGGTAATCCGGTTACAGTTTTCTGCAGTAATCTGATTTCTTTAAAAGCATGCAGGCTGGAAATTTGGTTTGTTTAAGTGGGGTAAGAGATTACAAGAAATCTAATTAACACAGCTAGATTTTGTGACTGTAAATTGGTTTTCAAATGTGTAACATCAGGATGACAAAGACTTAAACACAGACAAAATATCACTGTGGCAGCAGCGCAGAGGAATGAACGGAAAATTCATGACTTAGTGGTACAGTATGTCTTTGTATCCAAAGTAATTGAATCCAAAGTCCAACTTAAACTGTTTCTGCAACTAAAGAGTTGACTATATTTGTGAAATTCTTTCAATTCTTTCTTTTAATTCTTTCCTTATAGAGGCTGTCATTCGCTGCCAGTCCAAATGCTCCAAGTTAATTTTCCCCGCCTCTTCTCTGTGTGGCTATGGATCTTTGGGCTGCAGATGAAGTGGTGAGATAGCGGGGTGAAGCTGTTGTTTTTTTCTGTTAGCGGAGCAGAGTGATGGATTGTTGTTCAGGCCGAGCTCGCCTGGGATCTCCCCCTCTCAGCTCTTTTAGCCTCCTGGCCCCCGCTAAATGGGAGAAGGGCTTCAGTGTACATGTGGTTGTGCTGGGTTAAGCATGTATGAGCACTCATCCATTTGTTTGTGTACAATACTGTATGTGTCTTGTGTGCATTTGCATGGTTAACAGATTTGAAATGCGTTTTGTAGTAGTCATAGTTGTGAAGGAGTGTTCAGACTCAACTTTAGCAGCGTTTATTCTCCACAAAGTCCTAATGTGCCAACTGTAAAGACATTAGTTGTAGTTGTTAGCTAGCTAACAATGTGCATCAGGTGTGTGAGGAGTGTGTGTAGTTGTTTTTCCTCTTGAGTCTGTACATTTATGAAGTTGAGTGCAAATTTGAATTCTCAATATGAATCATTTTCAAATGACGCTGACATGTCTGCGTCTCTGTTCATGCTACCTGAGTGGATCTGTTTGCATTTGTTCCCATCACACCCACGTCATTGTTTGTGGTTGTGCTCTAAAACACAGTATTGGTAGCCGAACCTGTAATAGTAGTAGAAGCTACTGCAGAGCTGTGCAATGTGGCTGAAATTAATTTCCCAATCTAGCAAATATATGCAAAATCACGTATTAGATATTGAAATTAATGTTCAAAGCAAGTGTGTTCCACTGTTCTGCATTACTTCAAGTCATTTTGTTAGATTTGAATGAACTGTTTGTCTGTAATAACCCTGTGTGTGTGTGTGTGTGTGTGTGTGTGTGTGTGTGTGTGTGTGTGTGTTTGCATTAGTAACCTGCCTGTAACAGCCCTCTCTCACCCCACACTGTTTAATGGAGTTTAAGCTCTTCTTTATGGACTGGAGACTTCCTGTTCGCAGACTCTTATACTGTAGCTGCCGCTACTTTCTTCACACTGTGTGCTGCACTACATTTGTTGTTGAAATTTTTGTTGGAGTTAAGTAAAAAAAAAAAAAAAAAGTTCAACTGAAACACAGACATCTGTCTGCTTTTCCATTCAAGTCACCTTAAATGTAAAGAGTTTTCAAGGTTTTCATTCATCTGTCAACCCACGTTTGTACAAAATTACTGAAATGTCGTTGAAAGAAAAGTCATGAATGAGCTGAGTTTACAGCAGCTGTGTTGAGGTGAATAATTCAGCTTCCTAAAGGTAAAAAAAAAAAAAAGACTTTGTCTCTGTTTGAATGTCTTTTAAAAAAAGGGATTAGTATCGGTCAGACTGTAGATGTTTGTTGATGTTCTTGAGTGTCAGTTAATGTCACATTAAATCTATAATTAAAACGAAATGTAGCTAATGTTCTAAAAAAGGGGTTTTGACATTTCTGATGATGTTGAGAGGCAAGGGAAATATCTAAATGTACTATAAACTGGTCAAATACAACAATCAGTGTAAACTAAACATAAATGAAACTCATTTGAACTCAGTAGGCGACTCAGTGGGTTTAAGTTGTGTTGGATAAGCACCCAACAAATACACATTTGTCTACGTGTGCTTTGTTTCATTCATTTCATTTTTATATTTAATTGTACAGCAGAACATTCAAACATCTAAAATTTCAAACCCTGAACAAAATCTCTAACTTTCAATTTAGGACCAAAGACATTAATCAGACAGCAGACAAACTGTGACAAATGTGAAACCAGAAATCAAAAGTCTGATAATAGTGCAGAACCATTGTGATAAATCCACCAACAATAATAACCTGCGCTGTCACAAGCAGGTTAGTAGCCTCTTAAAGTGTGTGTGTGTGTGTGTGTGTGTGTCTGTGTGTGTGTGTGTGTGTGTGTAAAAATGCTGAGCGAAATCTAAAAAAGGCAGTGGTTGATCTTAATTTGATCCTTGGCGGCTTGTTGTTACTGTCTGAACCGCAGGATGTCAAAATAAAGTTTTTATGGCGCTTCGGATTAAAATGAGAGGCTGCTCTGTTGCTCAGCAATGTCAAGTGGTTTCAAATTGTCTGTCTCCCTGTGGGATTATGGGAATTGTAGGCTATTGTTAAAGTTGTTCGACTAGCATTTACCTTCCCAGTTAAGTGACAGGGGAGGAGGACTGAGGTCAGTGTGTGTGTGTGTCTTGGTTTCCCTTTCTCTATGTTTGGGCTGTACAGTATGTGTGTTTCTCTGTGTTAACATATCATCACTTTAATGCAGAAGTGTGTGTGTGTGTGTGTTTGTCTTAGCATGAGAATGTGTGTGTTTAAACCTGCCTGAGTGTGTGTGTGTGTGTGGCTTGTATCTCAGCAGGATGTCTGTGTCCTGACTGGGTCGGCTTCTCAGTTCCCCTCTGCCTTTTTCCAACATCCTGTTTTCACAAATATACATAAACACACACCTGGGTCCTCATTCCTCTGCAGCTGGAAACACGAGACATGCAGACTATTGAGGACACATGAGGCCTCACATAACGACAGATTTGTCTAGTCTTGACAGTCAGGAAGAAGCACATACTAAATGACAAGTTCTGTTGCTAGACAACCCCCCAAATTTAGCACCACTACACCTCTGGGTTAGACACACAAACTGCTTGGTTAAGTTAGAGAGAAATTGTGCTCATGGTTAAAAGAAGCCAACTTTGACTGTTTGTAGGAAGCAGGTTGTGATCAGCACCTAGTGGTCACACAAATCACACGTTACTGAACACACACACACCCAATCAAAGGGATAAGGAGGGCAGGTTCATTGTCAGTGATATAATAAGGACATTGTGCTGAATGTAAGTGGAGCAGAAATAGACTGAACTTTAACCCAGTTTTTCATTACAGCTCACAGTTCACTGCTCAACGCTGAGATGACTTCAAATTAACAGAGGCGAACTTAAATACTGTTAGCGCATCGTTTTCTATTACTCTGAGACATCAGAGTTTAATACTGAGGAATTCTCTGTGGAATAGATTAGTAATTCAAATGTTAATGTAATCTGAGAGTTTTCTGCCTAAAGATTCTTTAAAAGCACACATGGCTGCACTTGTTTTTTTGCAAAACATCTTTTTCTTGATATAGATTATGTTAAGTACAGTTTATGCTACTTAAGGTGGAGACTCGCTTTATCGTTATTGTTATGATTTGGCATCACAGGCTGGTAACACGAAGACTCAGTTCCAGTCCAGATCAGTTGGTTTTTATATTCAGGAGATTAAAAAAACGCACAGTGTGAGGTGTTTGAGGTTTCTGATTGTTTGCCTTCTAATCGAGATGTTGCTCATCACAGCTGGTATCAGGACCGTTTATGTTAACAGACAAACAAACAGAAGAAAAGTGGCGTGAAGCCTTGAGTATTATTTTATAATCCCCTTCATCCAGGTTTCAGTGCAGAGATGAACTTCATCTCCCTCACCTCCAGCTCTCTGCAGAGTTTACAGTCTCGTTGTTCACACCTCTCCATCCACCACCTCACCCAAATATGGCTGTTATTCTGTACCTTTACCTTTTTTGCAAATTGCAGCGTAAACGATTAAGACAAACCTATTGATGGATGTCCATTCCTGTTTTGGTACGAGACTGTCCTCACAAGAAAAATTACAACGTGAGTGGTTTGTTCAAACGACCCATGTTTGTGTTTTGTGTAAAAGGACTAGTGGCTGTGTTCATTACTCTACTGTCATTTATCAATTAAAAATCCAATGTCAGTACATTTGCTGGTTCCCGCTTCTCAGATGTGAGGATTTGTTGCCTTTCTTTGTTCCACATCACAGTAAAGTCAACACTTTTTCTTTCTCTTTGTCATTTTTTTGCTTTCTTATGTTTTGGTAGCTGCGGATGGCCGCCCACCATTGAGTCTGGTTCTGTCCAAGGTTTCTGCCTCTTAAAGGAAGTTTTTTCTTGCCACTGTCGCCAAGTGCTTGCTCATGGTGGGATTTGTTGGGTCTATATAGTTAATATTATAAAGAGTACGGTCTAGACCTGCTCTATAGGAAAAGCACAATGAGAACTTCTGTTATGAGTTGGCGCTATATAAATAAAATTTAATTGAATTTTGGTGGGCATTAGTCATTCTTTTTTGGAATTTATATTGTTATAGAATAGATTTTTAGACAATCAATGAATTAATCCACAATAAAACTAATCATTAATTGCAGCCTTGTATTGGTTGTAATAGAGGTTATGGTGGTACTAAGAATATAAAACTCTTTATCGAATGAATTGGGTGTTTAAAGACAGATTTTGTACAAATTGAAAAAGCTTTCTGATTTTGGATTTTATAAATAAACTTGACTATTTGTAGTAGTGCCAGTGATCATTGTGGTACTACTACTACAAGTCCTTATAACTCATACTACAAGTATTAGTATTAGTAATTCTTATGACAGAAGTGGTTGTAGTAGTGGTAGCACTGGCAGTGGTATTATTTGTAGTGGTAGAAGTTGTCAATAACATCGCAGTATTCATGGTGTTGTTGATTTGTAGTATCAGGTGTTTATGAATCTACATGAGTACAGTCTGAGCATATTGCACCTCTCTCAGCAGGTCGCTGTGTCAACTGGTTTTCCAGGTAAATCTGGGCGGTTTGGGGCATGTCCCGTCACACCTGCCTCTGCCTGCAGGCTAAATAAATAAATCCCAGTGTCCCGTTACAACAGGATTCAACTGACAACTGTCGTAAAATGGAAAAACTACAAGTCATGCTCTTGAAATTTCAGTCGGTTCAGTCTGCCCTCAGATCCAACCTAAACAACAAAACGTGTTTATGTCATTGACTTCCAGAAACGACCAGTAAGAGTGTTTTCTGGTCTGGTTTCCCTTTCAGCAGGATTACGCTGTCCAAAACTGTGGCAATGACTGTTACACCTCAATGGTTAAGATTAAAGGGATAGTTTGAGATTATGAAAAGGAGACTTATTCACAGCTTCATCTTCATCTTTACTGTACAGACACGAGAGTGTATCGATCTTCATATCTAACTCTCAGAAAGAAAGTCAAGTATATTTCTCAAAACTATTTCTTTAAGTTTAAGCAACTAAAACGACTTGGTTAAGGAAAGATCATGGTTAAAAGAAACCAATGTTGTCATTTGTCGGAGATGGGATGTGAACGTCAGACACGTCATGTATCTTCTGCTTTTGCTTCTGAGACACAACCGTCGTCATTCACACAGGCGTCTTTGGACAGGAACAGAAGAAGATTTTGAATGACCAATTCTGTCAACCGTTAACATCAATAACACACAGAAACTGATAGGGACTCACTGAATAGTTTCATTTGGTTCAGTTTTGACTGAAACGCCAGATAGAAGATCATATTTCCAGGCTCACAAACCTCTAAATCAATCTCCTGTGACTTCAGCTCAGGTTTTCATCACCTCACCTGAATAACAAAAAGCAGACACGGGAGCAAAAAGTGGGGCACTATGCAGCACCATGGCTGCAGCGGACCGTTTCAGAGTGTGTCGAGTGTATATAAAGTCTCAACCTGATGGAGGAGAGTTAAAACACCACCTGTTGAGACGGCAGTGACGATGGCGACGACTGCTTCTCATTCTGCAGCCGAGTGCATTTGCAGTAGAAAGCTTTTTCCTCCCAGATGGAAACAGTTTGCAGCCGCGGCTCATCAGTATGCGTCTGGGTTTGGTAGACGAGGCTGGAACATGTTGCTGTGGTGAACGCATCACAAATCATGACTGCTGCTCTGTCTCTCTCTCTCTCTCTCTCTCCCCCTCTTCTTTCTCTTCCTCTTGCCTCGATCGATCGGTCCGATTTTTGTCTGAGCATGAAATGGACCAGCTGCTGTGAGGCAAGTTGTTAAGGTGGGGAGTCACGGCGTGTGAGTCTTGGTGTGTGTACTTGTGAGTGTGTGTGTGTGTCGCAATCTTTTGCTGCATCATTCGCCACCTCCCTCTCAGTTGAATTCAATTCATTAGTGTTTATTGGCATGAATGTTACATGAGCCGAACTGCCAAAAGATCCTGAATATAGCAGCAGTTTATCATGAAAAAAATGACTGTAAATATCTGCCAAATGTGTTGCACAGCCTCTCTCTCTCTCTCTCTTTACTTCCTTTTATTCCTTTAGACTTCTCTCCATCTCTCGGTGCAGCAGTGGCTCATGGGAGCAGCCCTGAGCGACCCTGTGGGATAAATCCATTTTAGAAACCCGAAATCTTGACAGATACCTTTTTTTTTTTCTGTTTGAGAGCAAGAGAGAGAGGGAGAGAGGAAGGGTAAGAAGAAGACAGAGTGCGTGCGTGTATGCAAACACACACACCCACACACCCACACACACACACACCCACACACACACACACACACACACACACACACTGGAGCATGGAGGGAAGCAGGCAGGAGCCTCCCAGGCATTTTACTCATGTAGAGAATGTAATGAAATCTGAGCCGCTCCTCCTCCCCGCTCCTCTTCCTCCTCTTCCCCATGCACCACATATATGGCATTAATAGGACAGCAGAAAATACAAGACAGAGGACGAAAGCTGTGATTGTTAATTGGAGATGAGATGATGATGATGATGATGATGATCCCAGGCACTCTTTGTGAACAGAAATGGTTAAAAGTGAGGCTTTATGTTGTGTTGGATGTCGATTAAACTGACAAAAACTCCTTCAAGCTGAAATATTTCAAATATCAATATTTGTGTTGATTTGGTTGCATTTTAATTGGCAACTGGCCTTCATAGGTCAGGAATTTGATGTAGCTGCATTCGGGACAAACTGAAATGTGTGTTTTGCCTTTCGTGTCAGTTAGGATTGAGACTTTGTGTAAATCATTGGATCTTTTAACTGAATTTCTTATGTTTACAATTCAGTTTGTAAAATTACAATCTTGCTAACACTTCTGGAAGTTATTTTCCTTTTAAAAGGATTATTAATGCATGTTGCCTCTTACAGTTAGGCAGGATAACTGCTTAATTAAAAGAGCACTCCACTGATTTAGCATTACACTCCTATAACACTGTCAGACTCACGATGGACAGTTTAAAAGAAAAAGGATCAAAATCGATGCAGCAGAACTAGAGATCTCATCTTTTATTCCATGCATTTTGCATGACGCCTTCATTACCCACAATGCAACTTTTGGTGTGTTATGCTAGTAGTGGCTAATGTAGTGTGGAGCCAAAAGGCTTTATGCAACGTATTTTACATATGCAGTAGTCCTCCCCAAGACCTGTAAGCACACTTTGATGTGTAAAATCGGCAGAGTTCCTCTTTAAGCTTCGTTGGTATAGAAATGTACAAGGAAACCTTCCTCTCAGTGAGTTAAACTGATACACTGGGCTGATATTGGCCTTTATATAAAGTATAGCCTACAGTAAATCTCCCAGCCTCCCTCTCTCCTTTCAGGCTTTAATTTCTACCTCAGACTCTTGGCCTTGCGGGTCTCCTTCAGGCTTTACACCTTCCTTCCTCCATCAAACCAGCACTTGTGTCCTGCCTGTGAGGAAGCCAGTCCTTATAACTCATGTTAACAGCGCTTTTCTCTTCCTCCCGTTGATTTCTGCCAAATATCGAGTAGGATTCCTCTTTCTCTCTCAGTTCCTTTGATATAAACAGAAGCCCGGGTTGGGAATTGGTTGACTGACATGCAAGGAGGTTTTGTGAGTTTGTTTCCTTTTAACGGAAAACTGTTAAATAGGGTTTTTTAATCATCTCCCGAGTGCAAATACTTACATACAGAACAACACATTGATAGGCTAGTCTGGCGTTTACTCTACCGAAGACACAACTTGATTAAGTGTTTTTCTCTTGGGCGGTTTTAACCTTTTGGGGAATAGAGGGTGTTTTTCTGGATATAAATAAAGAATATTTTTATATTTTCCGTCTTCCAGAGCCTCGTTTGTTCCAATCTATCCCACAAGTTACTCCCATAATATAAAAGTTTAAGTAATGAAAAGGGTTCACGCCAACACATCTGTCCAGCTTTAAATCACCCTGCTTTACCTGGTCTTTCAGGTGGCCAATGAATATTTTTGTGTATTAAGGCTGGCAGGCACAGCTAATCAATACCTGGGAGTTGGAGTTCCCATAGAAAGTCAGGTGGTGTGATAAGTGATGCTGACATCTGTTGATGTAGAGTACACTTACATCAATACTTTTTGTTTCAAGACCATTAAAATAATGATGTTGCTTTGTGAAAAGGTGTGTTAAGTCTTTGGTGTGATACAATGATAGTTTGACTGGATCTTCTGTATTTGAAAAGATATTGAACAGTCAGAAGGTGATGATTTTTTCCCCCTGAAATGTTCCTAAAATCTGTTTGGATCTACGTCTACAATACTAAATTAAGATCAAGATTAAGATTATTCCTGAAGTTTTTTGATAACATGTCTGCACTTAAATATAAATCTAAATACGGTAGATTATTAATACCCATATTTTAACAAACAGTTGTCTATTATTAATATGTGAGGACTGGTTAACTGTAGTTATGAGAGCCATGATAGGAGAATTACTGCCTTTTTCTCCTGCACACAACAATAAGAATAATAAGATCTTTATGTATTAATGTGGAGAGATACTTAGGGGTTCAATGCCTTGCTCAAGGGCACCTCGGCAGTGCCCAGGAGGTAAACTGGCATCTCTCCAGCTACCAGTCCATACCCCGTACCGTCTGGCCCGGGCTGGACTTGAACCGGCCACCCTCTGGTTCTACAACTGTTCTGCATTGTCAAGAACACAAACTACCTGTTTCCTTTCAGTTTCTGTTGTGCAAATGTTAAACTTTGCCTGCTTCAACTTTTTTTCTAATAACTGCTTTTACAAATTCTATGAGTCTTCTTTGCAAAAATGCGTGTGGCTTATTGGCACAACCACGGTCTCTGAGTTTACTTGGTCTCGTACTGTCTGCTTCCAGGGTTCTTAGACACAAAAGATTCAAAGAGCTCTCCTCCCCTGTGGCATTGACAGTGAATCTGTGAGTAAGATAGGCTTTGTCCTATTATATTTTGCCATCTGAATAACATTTGCTAACCTGAATACTTTCTTAGTGCACTTTACAGTTTGAGCATCATTGTGTTAGTATAACACGTGGAATGTGAGATTGATTGATTGATTATGGAATGCACAAAGAGCAAGACGTTAAAGTTTTTATGTTGTTAGTGCAAAACCCACAAATGCTGCAAAAATTCTCCATCGTAACAAGTTATGTATTGTATTACTCAGTCACAATTTTTGTCATAAAAGATTATTTAAGATTTGTCCAGCACAGATCATTATTATTATTATTATCAGACTATTTCAAAACATTTTGTGTCAATATGTTTTATTTTTGTGATTGCACCCACCTGCCTCGTTTTGTCTTGTTTCAAGGGACAACACCCTGACAGCTTCTGTGTCTGTGTCCATCTTTATTAGCACAATATTAGTTTTGTTCAACCTTAATCACATAAACACACACATGTGAAATGAGGTGTTTGTGGAGGTGGGATTCCAGCTGCCACTTTTTGAAACTGCAGCTGGCAATGAGAGAGGAGGAGGAGGAGATGAAGAGGTGGGGAACAGGAGAGAGAAGGGGTGATGGAGGGAGGAGAGGTTTTTGTTTTTCTGTCATTCTCCACTCCCCTCCACCACCTCTTCTCAACAGTGCTCATTTCCCTTCACCACAACAAATCCCCAAATCATTTGGCTGTACTTCGATTTTTTTTCACCAGTTTTCTTAAAACCTGAGACGAATGAGGAGGTTGTGGAAATCCTGCGAGGGGGAGGAGGGGGTAGTAGTGGTGGTGTTGGTCGTTTATGGATCTTAATGGGTTCATCTAAATGCAAATGAGCACTGAGGTGGAGACAGAGTGTCTATCTGTCTGTCTACTGCTGGGAAAGCAAAATATTTAGAAAGAGGCAAATTGTGTTCCTTTAAGTTCACCTCAGTTCACTTCAGTGTGCTTTACTGGCAAGCAAGTATCAAGACTGAGGAACGGTATTCACCAGAAGGTGCTGTGAGCATCATTTTAACATCGGTAACTCGTGGTGACGTCAGTTTGGAGACTTGAAAAATTGAAATTGAAAAATTGAAATTGATTTTACTGTGAAATTACAGTAAAATGAATGGTCAGATTTGGAAGGAAATCTGGTTGCTTTATGGCAAAAAAAACATGCATGATTTTAAATCTGATTAGCTTACCTGGTTTGAATCTATCTACAGTTAAAATAAAAAGTTGGTTATTCCAGTAGTCAATTGACAGAAAGTGAATCGGCAACTGTAGGCGATGGTTAAACCATTTTTTCAAACACACATGCCAAATATTTTCTCTTTCCAGCTTGTAATTTGTTGGATTTGCTGTTTTTCTTTGTCTTATATGATGGTAAATTGAATATCTTTGGGTTGTTGGTCGGACAAAACAAGCAATTTGAAGACATGACCTCTATCTTCTATTATAAGAAAGTTTTTCCTTGTCACTGTGGCCAAGTGCTTGCTCATGGTGGGATTTGTTGGGTCTCTGTAAATAATATAGAGTACGGTCTAGACCTGCTCTATAGGAAAAGTGCAATGAGATAACTTCTGTTATGAATTGGCGCTATATAAATAATATTGAATTGAATATTATTTTCAGAAAATTTTATGGACCAAACTGTTAATTAGTTAATTGAGAAAATAATTGGCATATTAATGAAAATAACTATTTGTTGCTGCCCTGAATCTGTCCTTACATTTTCTACACAAGCTTATCCTATCATCATTGGTTGGCTGAAGCCTCCACTGGGCAAAAGAGACTTGGTCCTTTCTGGACAGGTGTATCAAGGTGAGAGCGCTGACCACTGAGCCACCTGGTTTGAACACATATTGGCTGTTACAAGCTGTATTCTTCTTCTGACATAAACCAAACACAGAGACACTCACTTATTGGAAAGAGAAAGTACAACAAGCAGCACCTTTGTAATGTTTGTCAGGGTCATTAGCATTTTATTCAGGCTGGAACTAACGATTAGTTTCATCATTGATTAATCACTTTTATTTTATTTGGTTTATTTTCTTGATTAACTGTTTGGGCTATAAAATATAAGAAAATAGTAAAAAAAATAAAAATAAAATAAAAAAGAAGCCCAATACAAGTTCCCAGAGCTCAATGTGACA
The DNA here is from genome assembly GCF_020085105.1 of Siniperca chuatsi. Lineage (NCBI taxonomy): Eukaryota > Metazoa > Chordata > Actinopteri > Centrarchiformes > Sinipercidae > Siniperca > Siniperca chuatsi. The sequence goes on from NC_058054.1 coordinate 3,800,427, forward strand.
TATTCAAACTACTTGTTTTGGCCGATCAACAATCCTAAACTCAAAGATATTCATTTTACTATCATAGAAAACTGAGAGAAATGGCAAATACTCACATTTGAGAGGCTGGAACCTGACAATTTTTTTGACATTTTGTCTTTAAAAAAGACAAACGTGTAATCAAATATCAAATGTATCATAGACAAATTGTCTCTTGATTGACCCATAATTAATTGTCAGATTTTTCAAGTCTTACATCAGACTGGCTGTGATTGGCTAATACAGTTGCTGAGGAAACTGTCTTGTTTTCACACTTTTATATGTGTTATACATAGTATACTGTATACTAATTAAATAATCTAAATACAGAAGATGGTGAAGAGTTTCAGTAGAATATATTGCTGTGAAATTTAGTTATTGCTCTGCAGAAGTTTTCTACTTTAAAATACCTTATATTTTGAGTGTTTTGTCAAATGAGAGTCTGCGGTCACCAGCTGCTCCTTTAGCAGGTCAAACAGGGATTTAGTTTGTTGATATCCACCACTGCAGATACAACCACCCATGGTCTCAATGTGCGTGTGTGTGTGTGTGTCTGTGGGCCGGGGGATTAGCCATATTAGCCATGTTAGATACACACATGTGGCCGGCACAGATGCTGTGGAAACTCAATCTGCACAGTTGGAACGATTGGGGTCACCAGAGGTGGTTATACACCAGCTGTGTGTATATATATATATGTGTGTGTGTGTGTGTGTGTGTGTGTGTGTAACCTGCTGGCATAACTGAGGCACAGCTAAGACTTCTGGGCTCCCAATATCGTGGCCAGGATCCAGTCTCAGGAATTCAGGGTTGCAGGATGACGTCCAGCTTCAGCCGTTGTTGAAGGACACGGAGCTTTATTTTGTACCACTTCAAATGCTGTAACTCCTTAAACATTCAAACTATGTTGAACTATTTTAAGTTTTTCTCCTGATTTGTTCCAGATGAGGTACTGATTGTGTGGCATGGTAACAATACTAAATTACACATGTAAAAATAAAGAGAGTAAAGATAAACACCATCAGCCATGGCAACAAGGTGCAGTGAGATACAAGTTATCTTCTCCATCATAAAATATTAAAGATGATGATGATAAATGATTAATGATGAAAAATTAGGGGTTTGTTTTACTGATGAAAACAAATACATAGGATTTAGGTTTATCTCCCTAGTGTCAGATTTTGTATTGAAAAACTGTTAATCAATTTGGGACTTATGGCAGGTTTCACACCTGTGGTTTGACAATTAGCAGAAGAATTACTTTCCCTTTACAAGATCTTATTATTTTATCATATTCACCATCAGCTCACCCTGCTAGCCAACTTTCAAACTCACTTTGAGTAAACCAGAGCTGCTGTTTCACACCTAGTTCATGTGGTCAGGCTGTTTTAGTTGTAACGCCCTTGTATTTCACATTTCTGCTGCTTTACATCTGCTCCGAACTGTAGGAAATGAGAACATTTTTCCTTCATAGCTTCAGTATTAAGTGGGATATACAGTAGGTTGAGTTGTAGAGGGGAAATGTGTGGGAGTCGGGGGAATATTTCGCTGCTTTCTCAGTGTCATTGTGATTTCTGTTTATGGAAGATGACATTTTGAAAGAAAAAGAAAGTCTTCCACCCAGACAGCTTCTCCTTGAGCCATAAAATGATGGAGAACTCTGCCACCACCCTCACTTATTATGCTGTGGTGAGGAGTGGAAAAGAAAACTCTTTTAAACCAAAGTTCACACGTCTCTTCTCGAGAAGGCTCTCAAGTCTTAGGAAGGTCAGTGTGACGTCTCAGCAAACCCAATTATTCAACAAAAACAGATTCAAAACTGACAGGAAAAGACGTCTAACGTGTCCTTCAGTCGTGTTTTTTAATCATCTGCCCACTTTGATCTCCTCTCAGCTGCCGTTGTACCACACTCTGAGCCCGACGCGAGGCTTTCTTCTTTTCCGGTGGTCTATAATATTAATGGTTGTAGCCATGTTTGATTTGGGCTGAGGCCTGAAGTGTGAATAGCGAGGCATCAAGGTTAAGGGAGTTTCTGTGTTCCCACACTTCAGCGGTCTTCCACACGTCGCACTGTGTAGGAGTCCATTAGCGACAGTCGCATGACGACCTGAAGAGGCAGGGAGGGAGATGAGAAAGAAGGGAAAGAACAATCTTATGCTGACTAAACCTCAGGAGTGAAAGTGTTTTCTTGTACAAAGCAGTGAGAGAGAGGGAAAAAAAGCTCCTGAGAGACTGAGGGAGAAACTAAGTTGCAGTTTTAAAGGCCCTCACTCCTGTCAGATTAAAACCACATTGTTTTAGCAGCGCACGCTGGTATTTCCTCTTGGTCGGACTGCTCGGGACTGCTGGGTGGAGCTCCAGGGGAACGCGAGTGCCTTGCCAAGCAGCACTGCAGCTGACTCTCGGCAGCACATGGAAGTACCTCTGCTGCTCTCACCATGCCAGGCGAGAGAGGGCCGGGATATTTTAGAGAGAAAGTCATTACTAGTCGTTAGGTCCTGGAGGATTGAAGGGTGCGCTGGTCGACTTTCTCAGGCTCCATCTGTCAACTGGAATAAAATGCAAGTAAAGTTTTGCTAACTTCAGGCTTGTTGGAGCGCTAACAAGCAGGCAAGTCACAGTTTGTGGCACTGCTTTGGATAAAATGGCTTCAGTAGCATCACAGCTGCAAACTGTTTAATGTGAAAACCTCTCATCTCTAAACAGGTCAGGAAAGAACTGATTTACAAGTCAAAAGATGTCAAGACATCTAGTTTAAAAAGTTAGATTGAAATTTTATCAAAAAATGACTGCATTTTAGACATCAAGGTTACAACTAACTCTAGTTGACTACATTTCAGTTGCAATGGTTTGCAGTTGAACACATACTACTGAGGAATACAGTGAGTAGTATATAAGAGTTATACCCAATCAGCATTGGCTTGGGGATTTCCTAATGAAAAGGTGTCGAGACATCTGGGTTAAAACTGGACCAAATTTGAGTGAATGAGTTCAATCTTGGAGCCTTGAAAACAGTTTTGCCAAAAAAAACATCTTAGCCTGGTTTTAACCTAGGAGCACAGACCAACTATAATCTGCAAATCACCAGATCAGTTCTCACTGCAACACAGTACAAAAGCCCAGCAAAAAATACTTTTGTTAAGCACAAAATGGTCATTTTTTGTATATTTTATCCATTTTTCATAGATTATTTTGGGATGTTTGTCTTTTGTTTGTTGTAAAGTTTTATTGGAGAGGAAAAAGAAAAACATAGAGGAATGAAGTTCCACAAAAACTGTAGATCAAGTTTAAACCAAGCGGCAACCTCCGGGTCTGAAAAGTGAAGCCAATGCGAAACTGCCTTTAAACCTGCATTCTTTCTAATGGCCAGCAGGGGGCGACTCCACTGGTTGCAAAACGAAGTCAGTTTGTATGAAACTTAATGAGAAACTGACCCTACTTCTCACTTGATTTATTACCTCAGTAAACATGCTCCTGATGCGTTTATGGTCTCAATTGCTAGTTTCAAGTCTTCTTCAATACAGCATGATGTTCATTTTGTAAATTCTGGTCCCATTTAGAGTAAAATAGACGATAAAGCAGGTTATGCTTTGGGGCGTGGATAGAAACATAGCAATGCATATCCCTCCCCAGCTCCACTCTCTTGTCCAAATACGATAACTTCTTGTTCCAAAAAAACAAGATGGTGACGGCCAAAATACCAAACTCAAGGCTTCAAAATGGTAGTCCACAAACCAGTGGGTGACGTCACGGTGGCTACGTCCACTTCTTTTATACAGTCTATGGTTTAAACCAAGGACAGTGCGGCGATGCAGTGTGCACACCATCCAATCAAGTAACATCAACAGCTCTTTCTTCCTGTATTTTATTGGGCAATCATACCCAAAACTTAACATTAACTTTGATCTAGGTGCCAGATTTGCAATTATTTTCCACTTCTAAATGTAATGAATTAAGCATAAAGGCAAAATAAAAGTCTTTCTCTGATGGCTCACAAAGACAAGTGACAGGAAGAGTCCCAGTTCATATTACTACCCAGAATGCCTTTTGGCAGTGAGCAGCATGGCATTAGCCCTGTGATTTCTGGCTCGAGATACTTTATTTCCAGCGAGCAGTGGGGAGAAGCCCGTCATATCTGGGATCTGGGTGTGAAAGGCTAATATTGTGTGATGGTTTTACACAGCCACTGGATTATGTACTCATCAGTGTGTGCGTGTGTTTGTACTGTATGTAATCTGCTGGAATTAAATGCACTGTAGCTAAGCCACAGCAGAAGAGTTTATGTGACGCTGAATTGTGTTTGCAGACAGTGATGTTTTCAACCCAAGTATTCACAGTAAAAACCAAAACAGATATAATGGAAGAAAACTGGCAATAATCGTCTCACAAGCTCAGTTTTCTAACCATTAGCACAACCCCTGCTAAAGGGCTTATGCTTGGTTTAACCTCCTACTTATTGAAGCTTTGTTTATCCAGTGAAAGCTAACTGAGCGCACATGTTCTTTTACAGCAACGCCCTGCTTCATAGCTCACACATTTACACGACCACTCGTCGTCTGCTGGTGGCCACTGAGCTTCTTTACTGGAGCAAATGGGGTTCTGTTTATACTTAAAAGGCTCTATTAAGGGACGGTAACTGCTGAGAGTCTCAATAGTCTCTTTCCACACCCACATTTTCTGACCAGTTCTAGATATTTGAACTTCTAAACTTTGGTTTCCTAAACTCATAGCACCTGATTGGCATCAAAATTTTGCATCAAAAATAGCTCCCGTTCTTCTCAGTCATAACTCCAAATGAGAAGACCCATATTGCTGGAATCAGAGGAACTTTCCCTGATGTCCAGTCCATGAATATTGGCTTTTTTCTTAAGCCTGCATTTTCCTATCATACAGTACATCCCTAGAATAAGACGGTGTAGTCCCTCATTCGTCCAGGAGTGTTCTATCGTAGAAAAGGTTTCAGTCGTCGTCATCTGGACACTGTCAGAAAAGGCAGTGTGAAAAAATTAAAAAATTGTGAAAAACTTTTTTCACAATTGAGAATGACTTCCGGATGGGAGCCGAAACGTCTTGATTCTGAAAACAGTGTCCAGATGACTACGACTGAAACCTTTTCTACGATACATCCCTAGAATATAAATCTCCATGGGTCCATTTGGTTCCTAGTCACTGAGACCCGACCCAGGACCCAGTTGGGTCCGAATTATATTCAGTCTAAACTCAAATGGATACAAGTGGAGCATCATGCTGCTGCCCGAGTTGGTGGTCTTTCTCCTTGTAATGTTTGTTCAGGCCGACAGCATTTTGGATCCTCTAGTCTGTTTTGGACCACTTCTGCCTGTCCTCTGCTTGCTTATAATCTGGTCTCTTTATTTTTTGATAATGAATTCATGTGTATCAGGTAGGTTTTCCATGAGTCTTTTTTGGATTGGGTCCATAATATCGGACACATGAAGACCTCTACCCTCTACACTGACACTCTCCTCTAACCGTTCATATAGATATTTGGGATATATTAAAAACATACAGCCAAAAACTCAAATAGTGTAAAACAAACAGTGATGCTCAAGTGATAATCAAGAAAGAAACAGCCAAGGGTTCAACAGGCTAACTCTTAATTATGTTGCCTCTGTTACCACTGGGACTAAACATCAAACTCAAGCGTCAAATATACCCAATGAGAGAAGGCTGTAGCTGCTGCAGTGCACCTCTCTGTGCTGTGTTGTATGTTTCCTGGCTAACGCAGCTGCTCAGCCGCTCTGTTCCCTCCTGAGATCACAGTCAGCTACACTGAGAGCCAAAGTCTGGGTCACAACTTCCTCCTCCTCTTCTTCCTACTCCTTTTCTCCAGATTGCAGCTGGCGGATGTAATTGAATTAAGGAGGAAGCTTTGTCTTTTGGCTGTGGACGCAGTAAAAAGAAGGATGTGATGCATATACATAGGAACGGGTACCTGTTGGTGTTTTTAGTTTAGTAGTGACTCTTAGGAATTGTAAAATTACAATTAAATTACAAAAAGCTTTTTTTTCTCTCTAATACTCTTGATTTATGCTGAACATTCATGCTGTTATTCAGCCTCACAGTCATACAGTATAGATATACACATCTGGGAGCTGCCCAATACAACAGCTGTCTGTCAGCCAGCTTAACATGTCTGCCAAAGCAATCAGGAGTTCAAGTGTTTTGCTCAAAGATGAGGGGTTTTTTTTAGGCAGTGGAGAAGGCATCTTTTCACTTCCTCTGTCCAAAGTCTTTCAGTCTTTTACCTCAAGGATAAACTCTCAGGCACTGAAGAGCAAAAAAAAAACCAAACTGCCAACACTGATGTCACACCCAAAGACATCACTCCCGTCACTTCGGTTTAAAGTCAGTTTTATTTTTGGGCATTGTAAATGTGCTTGCTGTAGTTTCTGTTTTTTCAGTTTAAAAAATTACTTCCATCTTTTGAGTATCATTTACTCATTGCCCGTTGGCTTGAAAGGTGGCTTTTGAAAGGTTTGTAAGTTCATGTGGTTCACTGTACACTGGGTCGTTGTTGTCTTCTGCAGTCAATATAGGAAGGAGCTTCCGAGTAGGTGTCGGGTGTTGCCAGAGGAACGGCTTTTAAATTGTCTCTGCAGGAAAATGCAACTGTAAAGTAGGCTATCTGTAAAGATGTTTTGGCTTCGTGGAGAATTTTGTCGACAGCATCAACCGATTCCTGCAGCAGTAATTGAAGTTATCAATAAATACGTCAAGAAAAACTAAATAGGGAAAGTTCAGACTGTTAATTTCACTAGAAATGCATTACACATTGTTACTCCAGACGTGTCTATACAACCCCTCAGTGGCTTCAAGTTTGGACGTAGCCACTCATACACTACATCCAAAGAAACATCTTAAACCACTTCTGCAGCATAGTCAACATACTGAACCAGTATGTTCTTAAAAAGTTCTTCCCATCACCAATAAATAATTTAACACACTACTCCCAGCAGAGATTCTGAGCTGTGAGGAGGTAATATAGAGCAGGGGGTTTGGATCGGTAGCTTATGGTGGCTAATGCTAGCAAGCTTTAAATAGATATTACTCACATTACTAATCAGACTTAATGGTCTTACTCTTCTGTAGTTGTTCTACTCTTACAGTGCATTTTAGCATGTAACAGATAAATATTTCAGTGATTTTATGACAGAAGTTAAAAAAAAAAAGAAAAGTAAACACACTGTACTTCACTACCAACCCGTTCCACTTTCTCAGTGGGGCAGGTCTTCAGCAGCTGGCATCCTAGTTACATTGCTGCCTCCTTTTGGATCTAACCCCTGTCAATGTATAGTTCTTTTACAGTCAATTAATCAGAAAACCAAACAGCCATTTTCAGCCCACCCAGATACCTCCCTCAGATAAGCTAATGATTAATGTATATTGTTAGTGTTAATAAAACAACAAATCTCGGGAAATAAAGGGGAATTAAATTTTAAATAACCCTGTCATTACTGTTCAGAAAGAATTACATAGTGTCTTTGACAAAGAAATCTTAACTCACAGCATTTACTTGCTTTTTCCAGAGCTTTTACACACATCTTGTGGTCTTTCTCAGTGGTTTCTTGTGTGACCTAAGTGTGGTTATGTGATAACAGGTGACCACGTTTATATAGTGTTGTTTAGATGGTTTGGGCTGAAAACTATAATTGCCATATGGTGGAAATCCCAACCCAAGATTGAATTGAGTCCAAAATGGATTAGTTGCTCACCTATCCTTCTGCCAGATTTCACAGGAATCTGTTTTTTGAGATATTCTCCAGGCAGACAGGCAGAGAGCCAAACTAACCCAAGGCAGAAAGATAACCTTTTTGTTGCAGGGAAAATAAGAAAACCTGTTAAAAGGTTGTTGTTGGTGTTTTTGGCACACAAACAACCAGTCAGATTTCTTGGCAGATATTTAAAACATATTAAACCCAACCTTTTAGCTCCTTCAGTAGCAAATTGCACTAACTTGCATCATATTCCTCTAAATGACCCAGACGAGAGCGTGTGGGCTCCATTCACACATGGTGCATTTTGGGAAGTGTGCGTCTATTTTGAGTCTGTGTGGTCGCTCCTGTGGGTTCCCTCTAAGTAGCTTTTAGCAGGGTTTGATAAGGCTTCCACACACAAACTCACACACACTCACTCCAGCCCAAACCCAATAGTCTTACAGGGCATTAAACCCCCATTTTCATTTTCTCTTAAGCAGCTTTTGTTTGAAGGCATGTGAAATGCACCAGGCTCCCCTGATAACACTGCACTTTGTAGGTTATCGACTGGTAGAGGTCTGCGCTGAAGTGATCTCTATCGGCTCTTTACTGCGATGGGGTGCATACCTTCTCACATGCCAGCTTGTATTGGATTATATCTTTAATCTTTTTTCACCTAAAGAGCTTTCAAGTGGTTTCTTTCTTTATTGTAGACGGCTGATGATGGATTTAGAGATTATTTGTCATCATTTAGGAAGGGGAAAGGGCAGCATGGAGGAAGAGGCAGGTTAGGAGGGAGAAAAGAGCTGATCTTTTATCTGGACATGGTGGATTTTACTTTCACTGCCCACTTTCCCGCCAATATCTGCCCTGCTGAAGCATCAAATGTGCGAGAAACTGGATCCTTGCTAGCTTCTGGGCTTTTGCTCTGTTGCTGACCTCTGACCTCCCTGTGGAGTGGTGCAAGAGAAAGTCGGGTGACCAATAAAGTATCACAACAAAAAATGTAACAATTTGACAGTGTGTTATAAAGCATTTATCAGTAGTTTATAAATGTGTACAAATCATTGACATGTTAACATGTGTAAACCAAACTACCGAAGACATATTTAGGATTATTTGTTATTAAGTATGAAGGTTTCATAGCAGAAATTATAGTTGTTGACAAATGCATTAATAAAGACTTAAAAATGTTCTTAAATCTGCCTACAGCAAGTGAAGGCCTATTTAATCTTCATTTACAGCAGTGCGTCTAAGTTAATAAATTTGTTCTTTTTGGCCAAGGAAGCAGCATCGAGACAGAAAATAATTGTTTATTAACAATTATTAAAAATGCCCGAGCAAAATGCAGTCAAAATCACAGAAAAAAGTAAATGCAAATGAAAAATGCAATGGAATTATGCATGGCAGACATTTTGGAAAATTTATTCCAACTTTGCACCAGAAAACACACAGATGAGTAGTTGTGGAAGTTTGGATTCCTGGTCAGTTTCTCATTGTTTTCAAGATACAGTTGGACATTTTGATCTCACGTCAACATGGCATGCGGTAATTCAACAAATTTGACAAATTAAGTCTGCACCTTCAAACCTAATCTAACCTTCAAAAATAAAAATACAAACAATACGTGAATAACAATAGCACCATCAGCGGCCTGACAAGTAGCTTCTTCTGCTCCTGCTTCGTGTGTAAAAACTGTGTTTTATATTTGAAGCAGGGTTGAGAACAATTGCTTCTGTTCTCATCTATCTTCTCATGTTGTTGCCTTGGACAATATTTGTCTTTACGTACCTCGTTTTACCACATATAGGGTGCTAGGCAATAGGTACTGTATTTATTTGCTGCAAAAGGACTCTCTTAGTTGTTAGCTAGTAGAGCTGGTAACCACCAACTACATGACTCAGCCTAACATGGGTGTCAGTGCAGTGTGCATTAGTTTGATTAAGATTTCTGTTTGCATTTTGTGTTTTCATCGCAGTTTTAAAGTGGCAAAACTTCACACTTGTAGCTAACTGCCTAGCTTTGATAAGGAGAACCCATTGCAAGGAATATATATAAATGTTCATTTCTAAATGCCACAAATGTTCAAACATGTTAATAACAGTAGAAATTCACCAGGAAAGACCTCAGCGCTCAACCTCAACATGTTTTCCTTCAGCCCCTCTTCCATCCGTCCTAACTTCTTTTGTTCCTTCACTCATCTGGTCCTCTCTCAGCAGACCTGCAGTACTATGTATCTACGGCCCATTAGAAGCTGGCCGAGTGTGACTGAGGAGGTTTAGACTCCATGATGGATTCAACAGAGGGTGAACTGGAGGTCTTTTGTCCTTTCAGCACCGTCCCATGTTGATTTAAGTCCTGGGTTAAAAGACTTGAAATGTAAACTGTTGTATGAAGTTTTGTTTATTGGAGTTTTTGGTCAGTATCTCTCTTTTGTTCCTCGTGTCTTCTTCACCTGTCGTCTTATAACATACTTCTCTCATGACAGAAATGCTTGATCAAAGGGTGAAAGTGATTACTCAGAATCTCATCAAACTTCTGAGGAACTCCAGTTGTTTCCCCGATTTTCTGCTAGGTTGCCTCAGAGTACCTGACGGACATTTCAAGAAAACCACAAACTACAGTTTTTAGATCCCTAAAGGAGACATTTATAGTTTTCTCTTGACCCGCACCCCTCCATTGGGAGGTCAAAGGTCAAGGTCTGCTACAGTCAAGTGAAGAGTTGGCATTCTGTTTCACTGCTTTGGTACTAATACTGCGGACAAACTGTCATGTCAAAAAAGACGAGACAGAGGTGCAGTTTGTGTGATTTATGTGTTTGTCAGAGCTGTGTGTGTGTGTGTGTGTGTGTGTGTGTGTGTGTGTGTGTGTGTTGGTTCAGTGGGACTGCAGCAGTATTGAGTATCAAAGGTTATCTTGTTCTATTTTGAGAATCTCTTCTGTAGGCAAATTTCTACTGGTTGCAGGATCTGGTCTGTTGGTGAGACACACACACACACACACACACTCACTGTTCATCCAAAACATTTAGTATTCTTCATCTTCTGTATATTGTTGTTGTATGAAAAATACTGACTGATGAAAATAATATTTCCAAATTTTAACTTTTAAGTGGAGACTTTATTACACCATCTGTCTATCTATCTTATGTCTTTCTGTTCTATTTTGGGAATCATTACAGCAGGCAAATTTTTACTGGCTACAGGATCTAGTCTATTGGTAACACACACACACACACACACACACACACACACAGCTCCTTTACAAACCAACTCAACAGTCTTTAGAATATTTGTCCTCCAAATAAAATGACAAAACTCATATGATCTGCTACGTCTATTGTTAGTGTCAAGATTCAATACAATTTCATTAAATCTGAATCCAGAGTTGGATACGCTTATCAAATCCAAATCCTTTAGAATCCCCAATCAAATCTGATTAGGTTAAGCTTCTCGTGTTATAAATAAACAGAGTTTCAATTTAGATCTATAATCACCTTTTTGTTGGCTGATAAGACAAAAACGCTTCAGGACCCTAATCAATGTTCACAACCCACAGCTACGACCTATAAATGAGCAAAATATATGTTTTTACTACAAATCCTTGAGGTCCGGATGCAGAACTATTGTGTAGAAGTTTAAGTCACTGATATGATATACATGAATAGTTTAACTGGGTCATTACTCCAAAAACACACAGTATACTTTGTCCTCACAAGCGATCTTTGGTTGAGGACAGACACCGCCCTGCCGAGAGCGCATTAACTGGAAAACGGTAAAAAAAATTCATTTTAGCAGTTACTAAATTAACGATAAGTAGCTACAGCTGCCACAAGCAATATTTGTTATTTTAACCGGCAAACATTACGGTCAGAGAAAAATCCTGTTACCTGACTGTTTATTAGTGTTTAGCAAATCTGGGTATTTCGCCAACCAGATCCAAAATGTAACTGCTTATTGAAATCCTTCCCTATCTATGGTTAAGGTCTGGTTACGTAAGGTTAGAGAAGGCTCGCCGTTATGGGTTATGTCTTACTTATTGACGCACCAAAACAGCTGCAGAAAAGTTCTTTGATCAGCCTCTGATGTACTTATAATTTGATTTGATTTATCCCTGATGAACAGATTATATCACAGCAGGATAATATGATGTTATATAAAAAAAATCCATAAAAACTCCTGTGATTACCAGAGATTATTAAACATCCCTTAATGCATGTCCCAGTCTGTGAAAAGCCTCATCAAAGAGCAGCAGAAATGTGTTTTTAATCTGAACCGTGTAGTAATCTTCTGTAACAGACACATGACACAGCCGGGGGGGATCTGCTGGAAAAACTGACCCTGTGACCCAAATCCTCGACCACGAGTCGATCCACTCAAATCACAAGACGGCCAAGTAGAAGGGGGACTTTCCTCGGACATGTAGGTCAGGTTGTTGAAGCCCGGCGTTGTGAGACAACTGCCTCTTGGGAGTGCAGAGAACGAACCGCTGCTGTAAACCTCAATCTATCTCTCTCTATATATCCCTCACCGTCTGTTTTTGCTTCAACTGCAGGAAATTAAATCACCCTGAAAGATTTCTTTTGCTGCAGGATGACGTTTTTATTATGGTCGACTTCCCCTGAGCTTCAGAATTTTAAATTTGGGGAATTATTTGACATTGCTCTCCAACCATTTTGAGCAGAGTGTATGTGTGCCTGATACCTGGATAATTAGATCTCCAGTTTTAGAATAAATGTGGGCAGACTTACAGCCTCAGTTTTTAATTTGAGCATGGGAATATTGTCATGTGTTTGACCATCAGGAAATGTTTGTCATTACAACAAGCAGCACAACAGGGATCCCCTGGGTAGAAAGGAATTTAAAGAGGCATGCAAAGATATGACAGATGTATTTGAGTCTGATGTGAAGAGGTTGTGACCAGATCCAAAATCGGTCAACATTCCAGGGTTTTATATTTAATATTGTTTTTTTTGTTTTTTTTTCTGTATGTCATCCAGTCTGTGGAGTGTTAATGTAAACATCATCACCGAAAGGTCATGAGGTTCAGCAGCTTTGCATTCAAGTTAGACTCAACAAGACTCATTTTTAGTTGTTTCAGCAAGTTGAAAAACAGCTTTGAATCGGGTAAATCTAAATGTTAAAGAACTCTTGTGAGTAGGAGCTGTGTGATTATTGTTTGTCTCTCCATATAATCATATTGTGACAAAGCTCTCATATCAAGATAGCATTGTCTCAGTTTCACTGTCCAAACTAACTTAAATTTTAACACCATCTGTCACAGTGAGACAGCATTTTGTTCTGTAGTAAGAAACTGAAAAACATGTGGCTCAATGAAACATTAGTTTAACGTCTTACAGTGTATTTCTGAATATTTCAGTAAATATCAATAAATAGGTTTGAGATAGCGCTCTGACAAGTATCGCAATATTAATTTAATCCACATTGCGCCCCTTTTGTTGGCAGTTATCGCCATAGTAACCACTAGAGATGGGTGTTACACATCCCGAGGGTCGGAGGCTGGGGATATGAGGACAAGCCCGGAGGGAAGTGTGTGTGTTTCCTCTCTCACCTCACTGTGAAGTCGGCCACAAACAAACCAATTTGTTTGTTTTGCTGATGTCGCCGGGCCTGCCTGTTTGGGCAGGCAGGTTGGACTGTACCAACTGAGGGGAGGCGGGGGGGATTGTTGTTTGTATTCACACACAAACACAGACTGAACTGAGGTGAAAAGTAGTTTCTTCCTAGACTAAAAAAGGAAAATAAATGGTAAAATAATTGCCAACCAATCCGCTGCTGCAAAGTGTGTGTGTGTGTGTGTGTGTGTGTGTGTGTGTGTGTGTGTGTGTGTGTGTGTGTGTGTGTGTGTGTGTGTGTGTGTCTTAACAACAAAGGCAGCATCAGTAGCTAAATGTCAGTAGACACCTTTAGCCCTTTGTCTGTGTAGAGGAGGTTGACCCGCTCCTCTTTGAAACTAATAAGCTGCTTGTCTTTGTGTGTGTATGTTAATTGAGTGTGTGTGTGTGTGTGTGTGTGTGTGTGTGTCTGCCAATGGGGAATAAGCAACCAGTGTTTTCACACACTGAGCGGTGGGGAGGACCACAGAGGAGGACGGAGGCTCGTCTGAGAGGAGCATGAAGCTGAGTTTGAATGCTGTGTCAGTTTGTTATTCCTGCTGCCTGTTAGCATTATGCTCGGTGAGTAGAAGAACGCTATGCTGTGTTTTCAGGTGTGTGTGTGTGTGTGTGTGTGAGAGAGCTGATTTTGATCTAATTTGCCTAATTGGATAAATGTTTCACAGTTCTTTGGCTTCACTTTTCTCATTGATGGATGGAAGGAGTAAGTATGACATTCAATATTACAAAAGTTTTAAATTAACTTTGGCATGACATTAGCATTTCTTTTGCTAACTACACTGAACATATCACTAGTACCATGACTTACTAACAGTAATATCATTGATAGTAATGCTAGTAGTAACAGAAAGACATTGTGTGTAATATATAATGCCATTGTAGTTCTGAGTGCTGTGCCATGTGCTACTTGCAGCTTTTCTTGCTGTGTGTGAACGCTGTTTATTGTGTGTCTGTGTACATATGGTGTTGATGATGTGATATGATGAGCCATGCTGTACTTGAGACAAATTCTGCTGGCCCTGGTTCTGTTGCCATTAAATGAACGGGAAGTGCGTTACATGATACGCTTTGCACCAATACGATTTGCAGCTGCTTCAGGATAGGCTAAACACAGATTAGATTGTGATTTGTGATAATGCACAAAACTGTGTGCTGATACAACAAAATAAAGGACCAGGTGCAGGTGAAGAACAGGTGCATTATTTTCTATATTATAGAGCATTAGCGGCATTTATGCTTCCTCTGCTCACAAAAAAAAGGCAAGCTATATTTAACTCATCATCCATTTAAAAATATATATATATTTGTGGTCAGGGAGCTGATAATCTAGCGTGAAGCTTTGTTGTTATGGTTACCTGCAGTTTATTAAACCTTGCACACGACTTAAGAAAAACATCCAAAACTTGGAATCGTGTATGACGATTATTCAGAAATCTGAGGGCCGTGCAAATTATGGGAGTTTCCCGGGAGAAACAACAAAACGGGAGACCGCCGGGAGATGGCCTTGAAATACGGGAGAACCTGGGAAAAACGGGAGTGTTGGCAGGTATGGCCTAAACTTTGGAAGTGACTACCTTTGTCTTAACATCTTGTTTTTTTATTGTTTAGTACTTTGAGACATATGTTCCAAATAGGTGCTATATAAATAAACTTAAGTTGCAGTTGTAGCAGCAGTAATAATGGTGTCAGTAGTAGCAGTATGGTTAGTATCATTAGTATTAGTGGTTGTCACATCAGAAATAGTAGCAGAAAAAGCAACAATATTAATCAGTGGTGGAAATTAAGTACATTTAGTCAGGTACTGTACTTAAGTACAGTTTTGAGGTACCTGTACTTTACTTGAGTAATTCTACAGTATATTATGTTATTTTATACTTTTACTCCACTACATTTCAGAGGCAAATATTGTACATTTTACTCCACTCCACATTTATTTGACAGCTTTAATCACTTTGCAGATTCAGATTATTAAAACAAAATATAAGCCCCATTCTGAAATGGGCCACTCTGCATAGTGAGTACTTCTGGTACTTTACGTTTATTTAGATTCTAATATTTATGTACTTTTACTTAAGCAAAAGATCTGAGTACTTCTTCCAACACAGGTATTAGAAATAATAGCAACAGGGTAGTAGAAGTAGTAGCATTGGTGGTGGTGATAGCAGCAGTAGTCTTATAAAATATCAGTAGTTTAAGCATTAAACATTGTTGATCTTGTTATTTTACTATTAATTATTTACTGACACATTCGGTCTGATGAACTGGATTAACTCAGTCTGCACTTTAATGAACTGACTGCAGTAATGAAGCCACGCGTTGCAGATAAATTCATTTCCTCGATCGTTTCATGCCGTCGAACATAAATTGTGATTGTGACTTTCCACCCAGACCTTCTTATTGTGCGTGTAATGGTTTTACTGGAACTAAAGCCAGCACAGTTAGCTCTGTTTTTCCAGAAGTGCACAGGATGGCCATAAATCATTTAAACTGCTTCTTGAAATCCAACTTACATACATTTATAATTGGTATGTTCTGGATGTGCCATGAGGAAAAACAGTTACATGCTCCAGTGTCAAATTTTATGACAACCAGAGGGGGAAATGTGTTATTTTAACACCTTTGTGAAGCCGTGTGCTCCTTCCTAGCCATGTGTACTTTCTCTATCGCTCAGATGGGAGATGGTGTTAGTGTTAGCATTTGCAGTTTTCTTTTCTTTTTCCCCGTATGCTTCTAGAGTTGGAAATGTTTAATAGGAAAGGAAAACCGTTAAACATCAAGTAAGCAAAAAGAGGCCAAAAAGCTCTCATAGTTTCGTGGTCCAGGGGAAATGTCATAACTCCAAAATGTACTCCTCTCAGGAATCAAAGAGGAACAGCCATTTTTCAGCTTGACAACCATCAATTTTTGAGTTTTTTTCCTACCGTTTTCTCAGCGCACAGAAAATCCTTCTTAGCGAAGGTAAACCATGAAAAGCACTGTCCCTGGACTTGTGTTTTCACCTGACAATGATGAAATTCAAATCCATGTAATGCAAAGTTCAAATGTATAGTGACAAACAAGCTTGATGTGCCTGTATATGAGCTTCTTCCTGTGTGTGTGTGTGTGTGTGTGTGTGTGTGTGTGTGTGTGTGTGTGTGTTTCTACCCGTGTGGAGGGGAGTTTCAGTCCTGACTCAGCGTGTTGTTACTGTAAACACCTGCTGCCTCCAACTGCACACAGTACCTGCAGTCACTCAGGAGTGTGTGTGCGCATGTGTGTGTGTGTGTGTGTGTGTGTGTGTGTGTGTGTTTTCCTTGCCCTCATTCCCAGGGGAGTCCTTGGGCGTTTCCTCTTGGCTCAACTGTGTGTTAATGTATGTTTGTATGTGTATTCATGGATGCGAAGCTCTGTGTGTTTGTGATCGGGTGTGTATTTGGCTTCCTGGCTCCATTATCTTAAGAATACGCCACTAATCATATCTAATATTTAAAATGTGCTTAAAATCAATGAATTTCTCTCTCTCTCTCTCTCTCTCCCTCTATATATATATATATATATATATACACATTGCTGTTGTCATTATTCTGTCTTCCTTCCATACTCTCGTGTATATTAGAGAGAGAGAGAGAGAGAGAGAGAGAGAGAGAGAGAGAGAGAGAGAGATATTGTGCTCTGCGTTATGTTTAGCACTGTTCCAGTGGCCCGGAGTCACATGACAGAAACCTCTTTCTCTCCCCTGTTTCTCCCTCTTTTTCTCACCTCTTCTCTTTCTCACTATCTCACTCTTTCTCCTGCAGTCCTTCTCACCCTCATCTGCTTTTATGCTCTTAGTTCTCCGTCTTTGTCCTCTCTCTCTTTCTCTCTATCTCTACGGTTGCAGTGTGGAAACAATAAAATCAACTCTGTTTCCTTTTTAGGTGCTGGATAGATGCAACACTCCCCTCTCTCTCTCTCTCTATCTCTCTCTCTCTCTCTCTGCGTCTTTCTCTCTTCCTCTCTCTCTGCTTTCTTTTATCAATGTCACTCTTTCCCCTGCTCTTTCTTTCTTGTTCTTTCCATCTCTTTCTTTATCTTACTCACTCTTTTCTTAATATTTCTGTCTCTTTCCCCCTCTCTTTCTGTCATGGTCATTGCTAGCACCCTTGTCTCTCTCTCTCTCTCTCTCTCTCTCTCTCTCTCTCTCTCTCTCTCTCTCTCTCTCTCTCTCTCTCTTACTGTATATGGTCATAGAGGCTCAGCCCTGCTGTTTCTGTACAAACTGCCTCTCCACACACATTCTCTCTCTGTGGGAAGGTGATTTAGCGCAGCAGAGTTGTGCTCTGAGGCTGCAGTTGTATTCAGAGCATATTTGTGCATTATATGGCCAAAAGTATGTGGAACCCTGAACGTTACACCCATATGTGATTGTTGATCATCTCATTCCAAAACCACGGGCGTTAATCTGCAGCCTCCACTCTTCTGGTTTCAAGCTTTCCACAAGAGCATCAGTGAGGTCCAACAGTGATGTTGGGCGATCAGGTCTGGCTCACAGTCCGTGTTCCAGTTCAGCCTAAAGGTGTTGGATGGGGTTGAGGTCAGGACTCTGTGCAGGCCAGTCAAGTTCTTCCACACCAAACTGGGAAAACCATCTCTTTCTGGAGCTGGCTTTGTGCACAGGGGCGTTGTCATGTTGAACCAGGAAAGAGACAAAGTGTTGACACAAAGTTGGATGCACACTGTTGTCTAAAATATTATTGTGTGCTGTAGCTTTAAGATTCCTTTAACTGGAAGTAAGAGGCCAAATAAAAGCCATGAAAAACAGACCAAAAGGTGTCCACATACTTATGGCCTTATAGTGTAATTGATTGCATAACAAACAGTTTCACCTCACAAATCTAACATGAAAGTGTCTTCATTGTGAGACGCATTCAGACTTGACAGTTTGTCAGGTTATTACATAATATGATAGTCGTTACATCATCAGTTGCTATAGTGACTTCAGTAGCACCCACAGATGTAGTGTAAGTGCATGGAGGAGGGATTTATACGTCGACTACCACTGTTTGACTTCAAGGTCAAGTTTAAGAGCTAACGAGCTTGACGTATTGAGGGTGCAGCCTGCAATATGTATATGTCCGATTGTCAATAATTCATAGGAAGCTTATAGTGAGGTCATACAGCTGTCACCAGGCTGCTGCATGCATATTTCAATACAATCTAAAGCACTGTACATGGAGATGAATGCAGCACTGTAGTTGGAGGGACCTTACATGGTTGTGCCTGTTTGAGATCATTCTCAACTAAAGCCTGCGTGGTCCTCGTTTTGTTTTTACATTAATTTCTGCCATAACTTTGTTTTACTATATTTACTTCACTTTAATTTTGTTTGGATTTGGACTAAATGTCAGAGAAGCGAGCTTTGACCCCCAGACTTTTTTCTCGCCGATCTGTGTGTAGGGTGGGAAAGGCATCGCTGCTGAAACGTCCTTGAGCAAGGCACTGTAGTCAACAGATAAGACTGAACTGAGCAGCTTCCAGATGTGAATGTGTGTATCAGGCCTTTACAGACATTTAAACCTGGTATTAATAAGCGTTCATGTTACCTCGATTTTGCCGACATTGTGATCGTATCTAAGCATGTTAGTTTGGCAGGACTTGTCAACACACATGGCGCATCCCAGGTCAAGGCATTGTCTGTCAGGATGGAGTATTTTAAGTGTTTTTTGCTATATTCATTACATCTGAGAGAGAATGCAACCTAAACTGAGTGAGCAGATGAGTTATTCAGGTGCATCTTTCAGAGTGTTTCTCTGAAAAGTCGACCTTTGTAGCTCATGGTTTTCAACAGTATTTCAAATTATACGTTTTTATCTCCTGTCTGGGTCAAACTGACAAAATTGTTCACTTTGTATGTGTGATTCAAGGAGTTTGAAGTCAAAGGTTTCGTCTTAGTCTCTCGCTAAACTGCTTTGATATGAAACATGTTGTCAGGCAGTGTGTGTGTGTGTGTGTGTGTGTGTGTGTGTGTTTGGATGACCAGGAAACGTCCTCAGTGTTACACCAACTCTCTCCGCCCTGTCTCTAACGGCCTGTGGCAACGTTGTCCAGAACATAGTTTTTTACTGAAAGAAAGAGACACACAGTCAGACGGAGGCAAGAGTTTGGAAGCAGGCAGAAGAGGAATAGCAGAGCTTGAGTCATCCTTCCTTCCTTTGTCTCTATTTAAAGATCTTCATCCCTCCATCCTCATCAACAGCTTCTTCAGTCCTGTCCCTGGTCTAAGAATGGAGGATTTGTGTTGCTTCTTTAAAGGATAATTCCAGTTTAATACAACTTGGATCATATTTTTGTAGTTTCATATTCCATTTCTATCAGTAGTAATTAACATTGTACTCACCAAGGTAATTGCTGAGATCTGGAAACACGGTGACGCCACTAAAACTCACTTCACTATTTTATGATATTTTGACGACTAAACGATTAATCGATTAACGGATTGATAGGAAACACCATAGCTAGTTTAATTGATACTGAAGATAATCGTTAGTAGCAGCCTTAGATTTTTACCAACCTTTCGGTTGCACTCCCAGGTTTTTCTCCAAATTAAGTGATTTACATTAGTGAGTCCCAACGTTTTTGGCTTGTGGACTCTCAAAATGAAGCCGTGTCTACTTGTGACCTCTCATGACAAGAGTTCAGCTGAAGACTTATTTTGTTTTCTTCCAGGATTGTTTCATTTGAAGGATTTTAGAAACCTGAAGCGGTATAAGTTAAGTTTTTTTTAAAGCATCACAGCAGCCGTGCCATAACCTTAACCACGTTTATTATTGTAACCATGATGATGAAGGTCCCCTAACTTTAATGAATTAGTCATTTTATCTCAAACCACAATGTTTCTCTAACCTTTAACTAAGTACTTACTATAACCCAAACCATGACCTTTCCCTAAACCTAACCAGACCTTTAGCATAGCGGTGTCAGATCATAAATTGGATTTCATTTTCAGCAATGATTTGTAACAGCGTTGAAAGGCTCAGACAAATGATGTTGTCCTGCTGATAGAGGCATCAGATCAGACAACACCGAGTCGTTCTAAAAGGCATGGACAAACTACATATTTTCTTATATGACTTGTTGTCATTAACAAGACATGCCAGGATGGGGAGTAAAGGTAGAATTCAGAAACTTTGACAGTGTTAATCTTGTAGTTTTCCTCACGGTAGCTCCTGACCAGCCTGATTGGCTGCCTGTCTCACTGATTGACTGTTTGACTGACGGCCTGTCTCGCTGTGTGTCTGGATGGAGATTGCTAACACAGAGCTGTTACAGTATCTAACAGAACAGCTCGCTGACTGACACATTCATTTCACTTTGACTCCTCTTCCCTGATTAAAATCTCAATGAAGTCCAGAAGATGGTTGGTAGCTAAGTGTCTGTGTGTGTATTTATGTCACTTTAAGAAGTTAATATCTTGAGAGCAAGGTCAGACCTCCCTCCATTTATCCCTCGTGCCTCAACCTCCCTCAGTGTCTCTTTTTCTCTTTTCAAACTGAAACATTTGCCCGTTTCTCTTTCTCTCTGCAGGGTAGTTAGATCCCCTACCAGAGATGCTAATTATTGCCATGTGTCTTGCCTTCACGCTACCAGAAACCCACACACACACACACACACACACACAGTGATGACATTGTCACAGATGACGTCTGTGCCCACAGTCGGTTTCTTGATCCGAGCCGGTTAGTCACATGTATGTGTGTTTAAGAAGGATTTGTCAAGTCAGCCGCACGGACAGCTTTTTCCGTGTTCGACAAATCCGCTGCAGATTTAGCGTCACTCGGGTCTGTTTCATGCATGAGTCAGGCGACGCTCTTCACTCTGATTTTCTCTGAATTTTTTAAATTCTTTTTACTTCCTGAAATTGTTCCACAGCTCATCATCATCTGCGGTTTCAGTTACAGTTGTCACAAAATGTCTGCCTGTGTAAGAAAGCACATTTAGGCTTTATGAGTGTTTGAGAATGAATATTTACTTTTTTATGAAGGAATATTTGGCATTTTTGAGAGTTTTGCATTTAACTAGTTTGTGACAGTCCAATTATAGACTATACACAGACTAAATATCACAGTTACCCAAAACAAAAGGCACAACATGGAACATGGACATTAAATTAAAATGAAATAACACAAACTGTCAATAGCATGTAACATGAGCAAAATGTTACCCAGGGTAGATGGGCAAAAATTTAAAAAAACTCACAAAAAAGATTTAAAACTTGTGTATCAAGGTGCTGTTTATCAGATTATCATCTTTTATAGCTTTACTTCTCTTTGTATTCAAGCTAATATTCACTTTTAAAATAGTGTTTTTAACTGTAATTCAGTTTCTTTGGATTTAAAGGGTTTTGTTTTTTAGTCAGGTGTTTGTCTTATTCTGTCCACCTGTGTAGGAAAAGTACATTCAGATCAGTTGTGACTACTATGTGTTATAAATGTACACTTATGATTCATTAAAGTGCGTCATAGATTAAAACAGGAAATAGTACTATAATGTCTGATGGTCAGCAGTGCGTTGGCCATCACTATTAACCCGTGCGTCAGTCATGTTCTTTTCTTTTCTCTTTATACTTCATATTTTGGATTTTAGATTGTGTGCTTCTGTGTGTTTTTCTGTTTGCAAACCAACTTGCCTCCAATTGCCCCTAAAGGGATTAATACAATATATTGAATTTAATTGAATAAGAAAGGTACTTATAGCATTTACAAAGATGCAACAGGGTCAAAGTGCTTTTTTAGTTTTCTGTCTTAATCTTCCTCTTCCTTTTTTCTGTCTTCTTTCTGTTTTCTTTCTCTTTTTTTCTGCACTCGTCACCTTCTTTCTCCCTTCACATCCCTAAACTTGCTCTGTCTGTTACATCTCCTGCTCTTCTATGTTTAGTTTGGTTTGCTTCCTCTACTCTCATTGTCTACCATCAGATCTTGTTCTTACACTTTTGAAACCCCCTTTATATTATCTTTTCCTCACTGTCTTTCTTATTTTGTTTTTGTCTACCTCACTTTCCTGTCAGTTTGCCACCATACTCTTACAAGAGCAGATGGGAGCTTGTTCCCCATTGACTGGACCTCCGTCTCTACTTTTCCCATGATGCTTCTCTCTTTTGCTTTCTGCTCTCCTCTAAAGTTGTTGCCTTATTTCACCCAGAAAGTATTTGTCACTGATTTCAAGTGTTTGTTTTACTTCACTTGGAGCACAAGTTGGGTGGGGTTAAACTCATTCAGACACGTCAATCAAAAACAAGCACTCAGCTGACATTCATTTACTCTCCAGTGATTTCCCAAACTTTTCTGGCTCTCTTTTCCAAAACTGTCTTAGTTAATGTGGCAAACTCCTCCCGTCTGGTATTCCCTGGTGGTTAAAACACAATGCCAAGAATCATTATAAAAGAGTTATTGGATTCAGATGTGCTTTGTGCTGCATGCAAACCTGCTGATGGTACCTTAGGTAGGCTTGATTTATCACTTCACTTTGGAGATCAGTCAGCAAGTTTTGAGGTGGTTCGTCGCACCGTGAAAGGTGAATTAAGTGCATCTGCAGTACTTTGAGTTCCAAATTTATGCATGTACACTCATACATACACACACATGCACCCAAACTGCACCATCTGGTCTTGGTTGAGTGGAGAGAATGACTAAGCATAATGTGATCAGTCAAACAGCTTTCTCTCTGACTGCTGTGTTATTTTGATGTCTTAGATTGCAGCTTTTTGTAGAACATACATTTCTGTGCAGCCTTGTAGTTTCTCTGTAATTTGTTTCCATTAATTCAGCTGGTAACTGTTTTATCTACAGATAAAACACAGATGGAAATACATTACATGTCTTTTGCACATGCTTATACAATTTGCCTTAGATATTTGATTTTCTAGCTTTCATATCTTAAATAAACTTGAAAACCTTGAGTCGACAACAAGAATTTGTAACGATGGATGTGCTTTATTCTATACTGTGACTTTGCGGGCTTCAGTATTATTTTACTAATATTATTAATATTTTACTATTTACTAATATTTTACTATTTATTATTTTACTAATATTTTATTATTAAGTTATATGAAAGAATCTGGAAAGTAAATGTCTCTTTCTCTCTCTGTTTCTCTGGCAGGTGATATCACACAGAAGGGCTATGAGAAGAAGCGGTCTAAGCTGATTGGAGCCTTCTTCCCACAAGCACCAGGTAAAACTTTCCTTCACCTTTTCATTCAGCCCTTTTAATAAATGCAAGTCATGAAGCATTGTGTTGGTATGTGTTATCAGCGGTAACGTTTAGAAATATAAAAAATTATACCAAATAAATAAAATTGAGAAGAAATTGCTAAAAAACCATCATGAACTTGCACGACCTACAGGTTTTTCCAACTGAGATAAAACAAAATCTCTTTTTCGTGAGAGAAATGGTCGGGAAAAGCACAACCAAGCCAAACAGAAAATGTGAAAAAGTTGCTAATAAACAACGTACAAATAATAAACAAAGTCAGAATAGAGTCATAGTCACATAAAATGTTAATGTTAGCAAATTAAACTGTTTAAGGAGCGGCACTTACTTGTTTTGTCACATTACTCTGCATAATTGTTGTCATAACATTGACCACAGTGCCAGTTCCTATCTTTTGACTGCTCAAGACCACTGAAGTGTCAGTCATGTTTGATTATGGGTTTGGCATCCCAGTTGGGGTGATGAACATGGGGCTGTGATGACCTCACAGTAGAGGGACAACACGTTTTTAACAATGAGTCTGTCAACATTCGGATTCTTAAAAAAATTCATCTTGGATGGTAAAATCGTACATCTCAGCAAGAATAAAAAGAGTATCAAACAACCAAATTGATCTGAATGCTCTTTTGATTCTGTTCAAATTCATATTTACAACATGGAAGTAAAATGCACAGATATTTCAGCTGCTGATGTGTGTCCTAATCCTGGGACTATTGCAAACTGAAGAACACATCGCTGAAATTACATTCTTTCATAGAAACGTATACAGTTGGGTGTGCATAATGTTTTTGAACTTGTTGGATTTTGACTAAAGGCACATAAAACCAGGATGCCGTTAAAAGACACTTTTTTTTTACTTTTCCAAAAGGCCAAAACAAAGAACATTTTGGGCATGTAACCCATGCTTTTTAACAGAGAGAATTACTCTTATGAAGCAGGTAGTGGTCTGTGTTTCACTGAAAGGGCCCTGCAGGCTGTTGCAGGGTTTGAAACTGCAAAGCTTCAATTCCAAGAATACCCATTTATTTATTTGTCCAATAGTCTTCCAATTCGCACTGCGTTTGGTTTTCTTCTAAAAGGAAACTTGAGAGTTTGATTTTCCTCCATATTAGGATATGTGTTGATTCTGATCTTTGTACATTTAATATATCACCAGTTGAGTTGTTTTTGGTAATACACCACAGATGGATGTTATTGAGTCCGACCACAAAGGATCTAAAAGTCCATTTTGCAAGTTGACGAGAGTAGCTAACACACCGCATCAGACTGACTGCTGAGGATGGGACTGGAGCGTCACTGGAGACCAGCAGACACACTGGCACTGCCAATGCTATTACTGGAATACACTGTGTGTGTGTGTGTGTGTGTGTGTGTGTGTGTGTGTGTGTGTGTGTGTGTGTGTGTGTGTGTGTGTCTTCGTAGGGTGGGGATGTCAGGAAGTGCATTATGGGAAGGAATGAGGGGTGTGGGATGGAGAAAATGTGTGGTATTCACATCCAGGCCCAGTGGGGGGGGGGTCGTCCCTAGTTCATTATGGGGGACCGGATGATATACACTCCTCTGTTCACACACACACACACACACACACACACACACACAAACACACGCTGTATTCTGACACACTGCCCATTCCTTCTCTGTCTTCTATGCACTTTTATCAGTAACACACATTTTTGCACATGCATACACACAATAACCCGTTTTCTCTCATTTTCAGACCCTCTCTCACACACACATCCAACAACACAGTACTCCCTTTCTCTCCATCAAACACACACTTGCATGCACTCACACACACACCAATAACGCAGTTTCCTTCCCTGTGATGTATTTCAGCTCTAAGACCTGTTAATCCGCACTGCTTGGTACACAGTAAGGCAGATATGGTTTGATTTAATGCATTTACAGTGTTCAAAGTAGTGGATTTTCCCCCAGTTTACCCAGATTTTCATGGTTTCACATTATAGATTAGGCTTAGTTTACTCAGAGGGGACTTAGATATCATGAGATCCTGCACGCTGTCCTTTCATTATCGGCCAAAAAATACTTAAAATACTTTTCACTTATTGCAATTATTGATTAGTACACTAGGTAAGGTACTGTTTTTAGTCTCAGACTAGAAGAAACATGGATGTAGTGGTGGTAAGGTCACCCGCAGGTTTTGTAGGAACATTTTAAAAGCACCTCAGTTTGGCTTTTCTGCTTGCCACCATCTTGGAACTTTCAACTTCAACTTTGTCATCAACAAGGGGAAATTTGACAAGCCAAGTGAAACAGACATTAAAATGCATAAAACATATAAAACAATAGCTAAAATCCACCACACAAGCTCACATAAAACAATGTTCATGAAGTCACAACTTTGCTTAGCTTTGTCACTCTAAATTTCCATCCAGACGAGTGAAGCCCAAACTCTAAGATATTTTAAAATGATTTGAGTCCTTGAAATTGCTCTTTTGTGGAAAATGTGGGATGGATCCGACAGTTTAACACCAATGACTTGGCTTTGGAAGTTACTTGGGCCATAAAATCCAAATTTGGGAAAAGGTGAGGAAGCCTTGGTGGAGTTGGGGTGGGACAAGCACATCATGACTGTGAAGGTCTCGAGACTATCAAGATAGAAAAAAGCAAACATACCCCTAAACATTCAAGATGCACAGTAGGGGAAGTGAAATTTACTTTTCATCCATCCATCCATCCAAACATCACATACTAACTAGACCAGCCCTAGGGACCTCCATCTCTTCCTTCTGAGGCTTGGCCACGAGATATAATCCATCCAGTGTGGTTTGGGTCTGCCCTCTGGGGTCTGCTCTAGCATCCAACCCTGGTCAGTAGGAGAGTCTTGAATGGGGATTCGCTGCTGGATGTTGACCCATATAGATAAACTTTGGACATGGGTTTGCTGTTTCCTTACTGTGTTGGTCTAAATGGGGTATCACAGCCTAAAGTCCACCAAGCAAATGTAGACTGGAGGGGTCTCTTGTCTGGCAACATGACTCAAAAAAATCCTGAGGAGGCTGCAGTGTGATGCTCTGATAATTGGAGCAATTCCTTCCTTTTTTGGAACAAAGGAGCCGCTAGTCCACGTGCACAGCCCCCAACTGTCATGCAGTTATTAAAAAGTCATGTCAGCAGTGCTGCAAGACAATATCCAGAGCCTTCAGCAGCTCAGGCAGAAACCCCAGCTGGTTTTTTGACTACCTCCGTGACCTTGGCCAGAGTGATGGGCAAGGGTTCCCCTGAGTTCTCTAGCATTGTGTTCCACAGAGGGTATGTTCAGGACTTCGTCAAAATGTTCCTTCCACCATCCAACAATATCCCCAGTCAATGTCAGCCTCTACTAAGAACATAGACGGACTGGTTGGTTTGCTAAAGTTTTGCATTACATTCCTTGGGGCTATGGTACCAGCACTATTTGAATACCATTTTCATTTGATATTGGTCTTGCCAGAACCATATTCTGACATTAACTACACCCAACCTTAGACCAATTGTATCTACCCTATAACCTAAAAAAAGATTGTTATTGTTTACACTGAATCGTAATACATTCTATGTAAAAGAAATTTCTGGAATGAACCTACTATTGTCTCCACTATTCTCATAACACCTCAGACTAGAATAATCAGATGTTTACAAGAACCAGGAACAGACTTCCCCTTCAAAGCCACTCCTTTTTCTGGAATGAAGCAAAGCCTGCAAAGCTATATATGTGAAAACTCCTTTAGTCATTTATTATCTTTCAGTCATCTTCAGGCACCTGCTCTTGTCAGAGAGCAACATGGCACAAGGGATTCAACTTGAACGAGTAAGATTCAGCTGCTCGATCTGTCTGGATCTACTGAAGGATCCGGTGACTATTCCCTGTGGACACAGCTACTGCATGAACTGTATTAAAAGCTTCTGGGATGAGAATCAAATCCACAGCTGCCCTCAATGTAGGCAGACCTTCACACTGAGGCCTGTTCTGATGAAAAACACCATGTTAGCATTTTTAGTGGAGGAACTGAAGAAGACTGAACTCCAAGCCGCTCCTGCTGATCACTGCTATGCTGGACCTGAAGATGTGGCCTGTGATGTCTGCACTGGGAGAAAACTGAAAGGCCTCAAGTCCTGCCTGGTCTGTCTGGTCTCTTACTGTGAGATTCACCTCCAGCCTCATTACGATGTGGCTCAATTAAAGAAGCACAAGCTGGTGGACCCCTCCAAGAAGCTCCAGGAGAACATCTGCTCTCGTCATGATGAGGTGATGAAGATGTTCTGCCGTACTGACCAGCAGTGTATCTGTTATCTCTGCTCTGTGGATGAACATAAAGGCCACGACACAGTCTCAGCTGCAGCAGAAAGGACTGAGAGGCAGAGAGAGCTTGGGATGACTCGGCATAAAATCCAGCAGAGGATCAAGGACAGAGAGAAAGATGTGAAGCTGCTTCAACAGGAGGAAGACACTGTTAATCACTCTGCCGAAAATGCACTAAGGAACACTAAGAAGATCTTCATTGAACTGATCCGTATCATTGAGAAAAGAGTCGTTGATGTTAATGAGAAGATTAAATCTCGGCAGGAAACTGAAGTGGGTCGGTTTAAAAAGGTTCGGGAGAAGGTGGAGCAGGAGATCACTGAGCTGAGGGGGAAAGATGCTGAGCTGGAGAAGCTGTCATACACACAGGATCACAACCAGTTTCTATTATATTACCCCTCATTGTCACGTTTCAGCGAATCGAAAGACCCACCCAGTGTCAGAGTCCACTGTCTGCGGTACTTTGACAAGGTTACAGTGACTCTGTCAGAGGCCAGAGATAAACTACAGGGGGTTCTCGGTGAAGAATACGCAAAGAACTCAATGACTGTAACTGAAGAAGATGTTTTACCATCAAATCCAGAAGCAGAGCCCAAGACTAGAGCTGATTTCTTACATTATGCATGCAAAATAACACTGGATCTAAACACTGCAAACACACATCTGTCAATATCTCAGGGGAACAGAAAGGTAGCATTCATGAGAGAAGAACAGAAATATTCTCTTCATCCAGAGCGATTTGCTTATTCCTGGCAGGTCCTGAGTAGAGAGAGTCTGACAGGACGTTGCTACTGGGAGGTGGAGAAGAGTGGGAGCGGCGTTTTAGTTGCAGTTGCATACAAGGATATCAGCAGAGCAGGGGACTTCAGTGAATGCGTGTTTGGACACAATGAGAAATCTTGGGCGTTAGATTGTTACAAAAATAGTTACGAATTCAGGCATAACAACATAAAAATTCCCATCCCAGGCACATGGTCCTCCAGAGTAGGAGTGTACCTGGATTACAATGCAGGTATTCTGTCTTTCTACAGCATTTCTGAGACCATGACTCTTCTCCACAGAGTCCAGACCACATTCACTCAGCCTCTCCATGCTGGATTCTGGCTGTCAGATGGAGCTGCTACTGAGGTGTGTAAGCTCAAGTAGACAGGAGTTGTTGAAGAGCAGAGATCTCCTGTTAATCAAACAAGGGAGAAGTATTGTGACAACTTAATGATCGTGGAAAACATAAGTAGTATGTGTATGAAAGCTAAACTATGTAAATAAAAGTGCTTAAAACATTGCTGATGGAGTTCTAACCACTCCTACCATTGGGGAGATAAACAACAGTATTTCCCTTTAAAGTAGAGTGTTATAAAGTTGTAGAAATGGATCGGCTCAAACTTTGGTCTTTGTTACCTTTCGTCTCAGGATATCTTTATGGGTAACACTTTATTTTATGGGTCTGTTATTTATGAATAATTTGCAAGACATTTCCTGAAATGAAACTATGTGATTTGGTACAAATTATAGGAATTTCTTTTAAATTAAAACCGCCATTTAAACCCATGTAAATATTCATTCATTATTAATTTTTTGTTGGAAAATGCTTTTTCCATATATGTTGAATTGTATGCAAATTTCTCATTTTTGCATTTTCAGCTAACCTGCTGTGCACTGACTAAAATACTCTCTCATACAGTAGCAGTTAATTGGAATTTATTATTTGCCATTGTGCTAATTGAACTTCCTCATGCCAATCAAACATGTTGAGTTTGATTGGCAGTGCATGCTCGTAATCAATGACCCTCCTGCACAGTGGCTGAATATTGGCTTAGTCAGTTGACACTAATACTGTGACTCATCATTCTTATCTAACAGGAAAAAGAAAAGAAAAAAAACAGTAGGACTAGCTGGTTTCTTACGGTACATCAATGGCATTTGTCATCACAAAAATTTGGCTGCTTACATGAGTGAAAGTATGCTTGCCAGAATGTGAACAACGGCAATTTGTTGAAAGTAAAATATCAATATCTCATTATACATTTCCCACGTCTTCTGTATTTATTACCGTCTTAGCTGTGAATATGTTTCTGTAACAATACCAGGAAAAACTCCTGTGCGCTCTGTTTACATTTATTTTACTATATCTAGGTGCTTAGAAATTCACCTTCATTTATTTGTGGACATTAAAATCATACTGAGTAACAATCGGCTGTTCTACATGTAATGGTGGGAATAATAGTACAGTCCAGTGGTAATATAGAGGTTTTATGTGTAGATGTTTATCTGGGTTTCATCCAAAATGTGTGTCATGTGTTCTTAAAGTAGTTTCACTCATAACCTATGTAAAAAGAGAAATTTCTCCATTTGGCTCAATTCAGACTGATGAAAACTCCAACTTAGACCACCACCTCTTGGACAAGAAGTTTTCTTTTCAAGGAAACCCAGGTGCAGGTTATATGTGGTCAGAACAGAAAGCAGACCAGCCACAAGATTGTGATAGTGAATACGTAACACTTGTATAAATTCAAAGCAAAACTAAACACATTATGTCATAAAACAGTAAAACATAAAACATCTGCATTTGGTGACACATTAGTGTTGGGATTTTCCTCAATACTTGGGCAATGAATAGCAGGTGTGTTGTTCCTTTATTGTAATTTTAATGGAGTGAGTGAAACATAATTAACCTTTTCCCCAAATCATATTTTTCATTATGTTTGTAGTCAGATCTTTATTATAGATGAAGTTCAGTTCCAAACTCGACTAATAATATTCATAACCAACTCTTTTGTTTGTGATCTTTTGATGACCACTAAAGAGAATGAACTTGCTCTCAGTCACTTGAATGAACTTTGTCTGGTTTAGTTTGATACATGTGTATAATTATGGCTAGAGTTATACAGTATGTACATTATCATCAAATATTTGATCATGTTCTTAGTACTTAGTACCTTAGTAAGATATTGACAGAGGTTTGTTGTCATTACCAAAGCTCAGATATTATGTTGGTACTGGCATTGAAAAAATTCAAATGATACTCAGCCCTTTGCAAGCATGACTATGCAGACTACCATGTGCCCAAACCTGTTTTAGGAGTGAGTTACCAGTCAGTCCCGCTGATGTCGCACATGTTTGTAATTCTTGGTTTGTTTGTAATAAGTTGGTGTGAGCCCGAAAAGGGGTTGAACTGCATTTTTCTTGGAAGAGAATCAAACTGATGGTGTACCCCAAATGAGATCAACCACTCTCTTACACTGTTCAGTGTTCATGTACTTTCCCTCTGAGAACACTCACACACTGTTCATCTCTTATTCAGAACATGCTGTGAGCCATGTAGTGTGAACTTTTTTAATGATTAATTCAGGCCTTTGTTAGCTTTTCTTCACTGTCTTTGATCTGGGAACACACTAGAAACCTTAAATTATACACCAGGAACAGCTGAGATTCTGGAGATAAGATTTAGTGGTTCATGTTCCCAAAAACTTTTAAGGAATTGGAAGACTTTTTTTATTTTTATTGTACCATTTCATCATTTTCAGGTTTTGATCTTGCTGTTGTTACTTCCCTATACTGCATACTCTAATGAGTTCTGTAAACTGAATATATTATTAACCTCTTTGTTAAGATTAATGTTTTATGAAAAGCTGATTACATGCTATTATATCCTGGGCTGTGTGTATATATATATTATATAATATATTTATGATATCTTTTTAGATTACATTTTAAAATATACTTATTATTTACTGTATACATTTCATATTTAGCATTATTTTGTATATATTTTCGTATTCTAGTCTAGTAATCTATTCTATTGTTCATTTTTGTACTGTTACAGTATTTTTTTCCTCTGTGGCAATAAAGTTCTTCTTATTTGTGTTAAATAGGGTATGTGGTTCAAAGCAACAGTGTGTTTAGTGTAGTAAAACATCTTGAAACTACAGTCCGCGGGTGTTTGGTGTTACTTTTTTGGGTAGTTGAGTGTTGTCCACTTCATCTGCTCAGTTCTTTATTGGATTTAGTGTCTTTCTACTGGCAGTGGTTGACAGAAAGGGAATGAATGAGAGGCCTGCATTGATTTCCTTTAAGCTTTCACTGTGTGCCTTTGAGGGCTTATCACCTCCAGGTCAAATAGTGTTTGGAGTGTTTGTTGTAAGGAATATCAGAAGGGATGGGATATAACTGGGGGATTACAATAATGTCAGGACGCTTTATCAGAAATACTTTATTTAATTATTTATTGAATGTCAACTGCCTACTTGTATTTTCCTAGCAGTCGCTGTATTGGTTTGTTACAAACCTCACCCATCTGACACATTATTTTAAAACAAACGATACAGTATTCTTGTTCTTACACGTAGACATCCAGGCGTACATGCGGTTTTCTAGAGCGTGGGATATGATAAGGTGGAGATGGAAAAATAAAGCGAGTGATGGAATCACGTTTTTTTAAGCCCCTTGAGGCAAATGTTATTGGTGATATTGGGCTATATAAATAAAATTGACTTGACTTCTTTAAAAAAACATGGTTCGTTAAGGTTGTTGGCCAGTTTCACTGACTGTGTGGCTTTTTAAAGTCTACACAGCGATCTGTAAAAATGCTTATCAGCCATAATGATGATGCAAGCTTGGTGGAGCAGACAGAAGTAAAGATATGCAGACAGATGATTAAAGGCATGCCTATGTCCATTTGTGGCTAACTGTGGAAGTGGAAATCAGGCTTCAATCATGAGTATGCACGGGTATGTAAATCTGTCAAAAAGAATGCGTATGCATACTGTATACTGTAAGTCTGTTTTAGTTGTCATTAAAAAATATGCTAGCGGAACTCTAGACATGATTTCATTTTAAAACTTTTATTTAGAGTGGCACCCTTCCTTGTAAAAATCTGACCTGCTCATTTTGTAGAAGTCTAAAAGCTAATGTCAGCATGCAAACATGCTTACAAAGAAAATCAGAATAAGAAATACTTTATTGATCCCCGAGGGGAAACTTTTGTTATAGCTGCACACAGGAATGGAAGTACTAAGCAAATCAAAATATAATACAGGCAAGATAAATTAAGTACAATGGATATAAAGTATAAAATTAAAATAAGTGTAAAGTACAAAGTGGATTTACCGGTTGATAAGTATGTACGGTATAATACAATGTAATAATATAAGTAATAACTAGTAGTGCAATAATGAGTACTGTCAAGTTAAGTGTAGCTTAATAAGATGATTATGAGACGGTGAATATTGCACAGCAGTAATAGAAGTATGAATAAATATCAATCAATAGGAAATTTTAAACTGAAAACAGAATATATTGCATCGGAGTATTAAACAGATAATATTGCACAATTATTTCAAGTATTACAGTGATGTTAATGATCAATGTCCAGTTTAGTGACTTAGGGTCATACAGACTGACACTTAGAGGGAGGAGTTAAAGAGTTTGATGGCCACAGGCAGGAATGACTTCCTGTGGCGCTCTGTGGTGCATTTTGGGGGGATGAGTCTTCCGCTGAAGGTGCTCCTTTGTTTGACCAGCACGTCATGGAGTGGGTGGGAGACACTCTCCAAGATGGCGTGTAGTTTGGCGAGCATCCTCCTCTCTGACACCACCGCCAGAGAGTCCAGCTCCACCCCCACAATGTCACCGGCCTTACGGATCAGTTTGTTGAGTCTGTTGGCGTCTGCTACCCTCAGCCTGCTGCCCCAGCATGCAACAGCATACAGGATAGCACTGGCCACCACAGACTCAGAAAACATCCTCAGCATTGTCCGGCAGATGTTGAAGGACCTCAGCCTCCTCAGGAAATAGCCTAATTTCTGAGGCAGCGGATCATGCAAACATGATGATGTTAAACAAGTTCACCATCATACTTTAGGGTGTTGTATTAGCATGTTAACATTTGCTAATTAGCGGTAAACAAAGTACAGCTGAGGCTGATGGGAATGTTATTCATTTTGCAGGTATTTGGTCATAAAACAAAATGACCTGATGATGGCGCTACAGGAGTCACCAGGGTTCACCAAAGTCAGTAGGATTTATCCTCGGCCCACCATGGATATCTATACTAAATTTCATCGCAATCCAACAGTTGTTAAGATAATTCTTTCTGGACCAAAGTGGTGGACTGACAGACAGACAGACTGACCAAGAGGCAGACATTGCCATTCCTAAAAATGTAAACGTAACTTAACATATTCTATAATTTTTCAGTGATTAATGAATAAAAGGACAAACAAACAAATAAGTGTGAACAATCTGCAGACAAAATAAGTTGAGTAAGAAGAAAGGAGAGATTTTTAAAGAGCGAGTAGAAAGAGTCAGGAGGGGGAATCCAACCATCCAGACTCCCCAGAGGAAACAGCAAAGTGAGGTATTTCCCAGACCTATCATATATTCCAGCGCTGGCTGGTTGTCGTTATATGGTCGGATAATCAACTTTTAGCTTTTCTCCTGAGCAGCAGTGATACTCTGAGCCACGCTCAGAGCTCTAATGAAGATAGATAGAGGGTTGAAGTGTGAAGCTTAGATGGATGCTCATAGATCAGCAGCTCTGGAGCGGTCGTAGCTGTCAGTAACAGGGTGGTTGTTATCATCAGTCTTATTGATTGGTATGTAGGGACGTTGTTTTTTCTGTTGGTATGTGTGTTTGTGCAGGCATACATGTGTGTGTATCTGTCTCAGTTGTCCCATCTCACATGGCAGGTTTGATTCAAGAAAAATCTCTTTTTACATTTTTTTGTATTTATTAATGTATTTATTACCAATGCCATGCAAAATTTTTAGCTTATAGCCTTTTATTGTTTTAGTTTTGTGATTAACATTTTTCTTTCCCTATCTACTGTGTGTCTGTTGATCTGGATGCATGCAATTGCCCTTGATTTGAATTGAGAAATTCTTCAGAATTCAACTTTATCTTACTGAATAAGTTTCATTTGAACAGTCTGTACTTTGTGTGTGACACTGCAAAAAAAATATACATAAATCAAGTTTACAAATTGTTTCATAGCTGTCTCAGGAAACTGAAAAAATGCATTGCGGTGAAATAATTGCATTTGTTTCCAATACAAATACAATTTTGTTGAAGGAAGTGGGATTCCTAGACTTCGTGTGTGTGTGTGTCTTGGCTGGTTTATCACTCTGCTTTTTGCTGAGTCAGGCTGGTTTGGTTTTATTGTGTCATAGATCAGAGGTCTGACACTTCGACTGAGTTACTCCAAGTAAACTCAGAGAAGGAGTACGAATCTTGACGCAAATTGCGGCAGTCGGGCACTGAGGGTTTTGAAAGCACCTTAACTGCCTCGGTGAGCTAGGAGTCACAGCCTCTGCCGAACTACGATAACTAGCGGCACGTTGTTTTTAGGACGCCGGCAGGTCTCTCCCCCCCTTCAACTCTCTCACTGTGAGGGCCTCACCTTTTAAAAACCTCTCTCAAAGATCAATGATTTATTTGCAAATACATACAAATAAGCAAAAGTGTATGTATACAAAAACATACAAAATACATAAGAAATATACACAAACTACAAAAGGACAACATTTTGTAGGGTTATTCTGTGGAAAACATACAGGCTATGATTTAAATCTGAATGTTTCTGCTCCAGGAATGGATCCGTCCATGGGCCAGGAGAGGAGAACCCCGGTCACGCCGTCCTCATCCTCCCGCTACCACCGCCGGCGGTCTTCTGGCTCCAGAGACGAACGTTACCGATCAGGTAAGAGTCAGGGTTGCCCTTGATCATAAATCTGTGGGACATTTCGTCTTCATGGTGGCGTCTGTATGTCTGTCTCTCAAACGAAGACTTGTCTTACTCCCACATTTGCCCCACACAGACCAGATGCATCACCATAGAACACAGAGGAGATGTTACCAATGGTGTGTTAATGTCTGACATGCTGGCAAAGAAATATTTGTTAATCACTATGCTAATTAGCTTCATTAGTCACCTCATTAGCATAGTGGGTTATGGGTGATAACTTAAGCAAGACATGATAACATTTTTTAATTTTACTTCACAAGTTCTTCCAATAAAGGTGATGATGTGATTATAATTTGGAGGTCTTTGCTGCATACATTTGCATATCAAAAAGGAAACCTGCTTTTATAACTGCTATAACTCTTTAATACTTTAATACATGGAGTTAATATTAATATCACCCATGTGTTATATGTAGACATAGAAATACTTATGTGCGTGTGTGTGTGTGTATGTATATATATATATCCTGAACGGGGTAATTTCGCAATAATGACCGGCTCGCTGTACATTATCTCGCTTTTTACACGGATACTTACTAAAGAAATCAAAAATTTGACACCAAGTATTGATTTAATTGATTTAAAAATGATTTTAAAACATTTTTTTGCCACAGGACTTCTATGTCTGTCTATGATCAGAACGGCGTCCATAGCAACGGTCTGTTATTCATAGCAGCGATCTGCTCTTCAGAAATAACAGACCGTAGAATCCCGTTATTGACCATTCAGAATCGAGTATTCAACACAGCCGTGTAATAAATCTTCATATATCTCTGAAAAGACGTGGGCATTTACCAGGCAGGGAGGGTGTCGCTATGAAGTTGCATTATGGGAAATGTAGGATCCAGTGTTTTTGGAGCTGTATCTATACTATGGATTAAAAGTCAGGATATCTCGACCACTGCTGCTTCAATTTTGACCATTTTGTTTTTAATCGGTCTCTCGCGAGTCCCCAAACTTAAAGGAGGTGGAATACTAAATCCCTGGTGCACCTTTTTAATTTATGATTTTTGGTTATCAGTGCCTTGTGTTAAACAGGCCAGCAGTAATGTGTTGCAAGAATATTCTGCAACTGGATAATGTAGGTTTTCGGCAAACAATAGCTCTGCTAAACTGTTCTTGAAAAAGGGATTGAACTAGACATCTTGATGTGTTCAAGATAAAGGATGCGAAATTCTGGGGTGTTGAAAAGATTTCCCAACCCCATAGTTGAGGCAGGAAAAGCTACTTTATTTATATATTGAACACTGAACCATACGGGTTAAATAAAGAAATGAATCTATCTTGTTTTCTGTGATGTTTCCTAGGAGGTTTGGTGGTTTCTATGATGTTTTTATGATATATATTTATATATGCTGATATGAATATAGTATAAGCGACGCCCCAAACCTGTCCATCTTATCAGAGACAGCTGTATTTTAAACATCTACCCTGCCACTGCCTCCTCTTAGTCTGATGAAGACATGCTTTATATTGTATCATTAGTAGCTGCACCTTATTAAAAAGCTCTTAGAATAATCGTGTGCTCCAGATCTCATCTTTCCAGATCTTGTCTTAATGGGTACACTCGGTTCCTAGCAAATGAGACTGACTAGAATTTAACTGAGTCCGGGTTGGGTCCCGTTCTTTTGCTGTGGGTTTTGGGTCTGTGTAGTGTCAGTATGTCACATGTCTAAATACCCGAGTGGATCCAAGCGGATTTGCTATCAACTCTGAACGCATGGTTCTTCATAATAATCATCACAGTAGAAAATTTTGTTTTTCTGAGGCGAATGTGATCTTTGACATGCAGGAATAATAGAGGTGTTCTTTGCCCACACGGGAAACAATGGGTTAAAACATAATACTACATCAATTGTTTGGTACTCTTTCATGTAAATAGTTTAAAAAGATGATGGGATGACAGCTGTTGGGTTCACCACATTTTGTATCGGGTCAAATTATCCTTGGTTCAGAATGTACGCAGTACAGCCCGATCGATACTGGATTGTTGAGGCCAATACTGATATCTGATAAAGACGATGTCGGTCGATAGTAATTTTATTTTAACACATAACATTAAGAAACACACTAGACTGATCCTCTCTTTTTAAAGAATTGTGACCAAGATACTTTCTAAGCGGGACATTTCACAGTTGAAAAATCAACTTAAGAGTGGTCTCTGTTGGACAAACTATGTAATGGTGACATTGTTTCTAAATGACCTCAAACCTAATTTGGCATTTCTCTTTCTCATATGTTGGGTTGGCAGATTTATCGGTCTAGCTTATGTCCATTGGTTTCAGAGAGGTTTTCCACGATCTGTTTTGGATCAGATCCAATATTTTGGACCTGTGAACACCTCCACACCTAATCCCAATCCCCTCTGAGGACAGTCATCCTGAGGCGTTATCATGACGTGGTGCCCTGTTTGATATTCTCTGCCTTTGTCTGCAGAATGGGCTGCAGCAAATCCAGTATTTGGCATAGATCTGTGGAAAAAGCTTTTGACAAATCTGTTACAGCTCTTGCAACATGCATTGTTTGGTTTTGTTCCATCTGGTGTCCAGTAAAGATTAATATAGGATTAACTAAGGATTTTAACTTGGGTAAATTCTTTTGAGTGGCATCTCCATACAAAATTAATCTATAAGAATTCACTGTGGTGACATTTGGGGTCAGCAATAAAGATATGCAGTAGACTAAAAAGACAAGAGCCAAGCTGTTTGAAGGTTTGAATTCCTGGGACAGTGGGAAAATCTGACTTACTTTATTACTATGTTCCCACATGCTGTTGGAGAGTTTCAGTTTGTTTGAGTTTAATCTGACAGAAAATGAATTCTGTAAAAAGCTTTTAACCCATTAAATTGAAAAAGAAAAGCTGTGTGAGCACCTTTAAACACCACACACACACGCACTCACTTTCACACACTGCGCAGTCACACTCAGTCAACCATAAGACAATAAACGTGCACTTGAGATTTAAATTACCTCCGTTCCCCTGCACAAGCACACACACAAGCCAAACAAACGTACATCTGTGGGGCCCATTCATTCTGACAAATGTCTTACTCATGTCATTATCGGGCCAACAGCCTGCCGTCTCTGTATCATCAGGCGTTTTGTGTTTGCCTTCTGCCAGCAATGGACACCATTCAAACAAACCCAGCTGTGGCTATATCGCAGCGCTTTATCTCGCTCTTAGAAACACTAATTTGCAAAACGTCTTCGCCAACACTCCCTGAACTTAATCCAGTCGGAAACCACAAGGCCTCATGGAATGGAAAATACAGAGGCCAGCTGACAATCCTGCTGCTGTTTTTCTACTCTGCTCCGCTCTGCTAGTGCTTTAGCTGGATGGACTTTTTGATTTCTCTATTATTTAACACCCTTGCCCAAAGTTTACACTGGACTCCTCAGCAATCAATAGTGCCTGAAAAGTCAACTTCTTTTCTTAGTTATTTGGTCAGCCCTGCTGTGTTTATGGTTAGCAGTGGGGGGAAGAAGTACTCAGACCCTTTACAGTACTTAAGTAAAAGTACCACAATGCAAAAACACTCCATTACAAGTCCTGCAATCAAAATCCTACTGAAGTAGAACTACAGGCGTATTATCAGCTAAATGTACTTAAGTATCAAAAGTTAAAGTATTTGTTCTGCAGATAAATGGCCCCTGTGACTGTTATCATTAGATTGTTATAACATGAACAGTTTAAATGAAACCATCGGAGAGGTTTAGAGGGGAAATCACTCCTTGGTGAAACTAACAACTTCACAAGAGCCTCCAACAAGACACTGTGCTAACTGTAGCTGTCAGATAAACGTAGTGGAGTGAAAAGTGCAATATTTGGAGTAAAAAAAAAATAGCATAAAATGAAATTTTGTAATGTACACATACCTCAGAATTGTACTTAAGTACTACAGTACTTGAGTAAATGTTACTTTCCACCACTGATGGTTAGAAACATATCCAGAGACAGAATGTGTTTCTTTCAAAGGAAATTTATGTTATATTAAATAAGGACTTAGTCACTTGT
The DNA here is from genome assembly GCF_020085105.1 of Siniperca chuatsi. NCBI lineage: Eukaryota > Metazoa > Chordata > Actinopteri > Centrarchiformes > Sinipercidae > Siniperca > Siniperca chuatsi. The sequence continues at coordinate 3,840,081 of NC_058054.1, forward strand.
TCTTTATATACAGAAGTGTGTTTTAGAGCAAACATGATTTTAATTTCTGGCCATTTTATTTTATTAGACCAATATTAAAGGACCACAGCAGTGTGTTTAAAGCCATGTACTAAGTATCAGGGATACAATACATTGATGCTTACAATTTCCAAAAAGTTTTCAAATGTGTATTTCCTACCTCAATGCAACCTCTGGTATTAGTACTGTTTACTACAGTCTGGTACAGTATCAAATTATTATAAAATCAAATGCAGACATGAAGGACTATCAATCTAAAGCAAGTTTTAAGTAGCCGATCTACAAGATCATTTTCTTACTGCACAGAAATGAAAGGAAATCAATGGCTTTCTGGCAGGCAGGGAAAACTCATTCAAAAATATAAGGCACTGTGACATGGCTTGGGATTGGCCAACACTAATATAAAGTATACTGGAAAACTCTCCACTGTGGATTTAGTTAAAATAACAAAAAGGTCCACAACCACATAAAAGTCATGATACTGTAGTTTTCAGTCTTGAGCAAAATGGATCAAGCCTCAGATCAAACAGTGTGAGGGGTTTTGGTTGTGTGATCATTCTCTATAAATTAAAAGGTTCTGAAAGATGAATCTGACCTGACACATTGAAATCTATTGTACGTGTGTCTCCAGATGTGCACACAGAGGCAGTGCAGGCGGCCCTGGCTAAGCACAAAGAGAGGAAGATGGCGGTGCCGATGCCTTCAAAGCGGCGGTCGCTGGTGGTCCAGACCTCAATGGATGCCTACACACCACCAGGTATGGAACTAAACACTCTATTCTCACAGGTCTGCGACAGCAACACAGCCAAAATTATAACCCAATAATTAGTCATGATTATCAAAAGATTACTATTGTGCAATGTTTGTATCACACACAAAAACAACGTTTTGATGTTTGAATGTCTAATTTCCAACTAAAGCTTCTGAATGTGACGAATGCTACAGGGTTCTGTCACATAAGATATATTAAATATGAATATTAAGTCTGGATACTCAACAAAACTAAAAGCTTTAGCTACGTTAGTGGCATCGCAATGTTCATTACACACCAAAAATTAAATTGGTAACACTTTACTTGGATAGTCCGCCTACAGAGAGGTTAGAGTATTTGTCACATTTCAACTGTTTCGCTGTTGTCCGTAGATGTTTAACAGATTATCAATAAATTATATGTGACAATTCATGAACATACTCTAACAGAGATGTTTGTTGTGCCTAAACCTAACCAAACCTTTATTTGTGAAACAGTTGAATTGTTGAATCTCAACTAATAAGCTGTTGAAATGTTACAAATACTCTATAGGTGGACGATCCAAGTAAAGTGTAACCATTAAAATTGTTGGTCGGATGAAAAATGGAGAGACAACTGTCAGGCTCAGCTCTACATTGACAGATGTGACTCATTTTCCTTCAGTTTAAGCGGCTTTAAACCATATTAAGGAGTATTTTTATTTTACTTTTTGACGTGTGCCAAATCTTTAAGTGTCTCTTACAGTAATTATTTAACCATAAAGAGAGAAATAGATCAGTTTGTATGAATTTTAAGCTGGTAAAAGCTGCTGCAGCAGGTGATGTAGCTGCAGTGTTGATGTCCTCCTTGTGTCAGTGAAGTTGACCTGTGATTGAATTGGACGAGCCTTCACTGACTGAAAAGACTGTTTTCTCTGGCAAACCTGGAGACTGATGGGCGCTCTGCTGTGAGGGCCAACTGGAAATAGCAGATCATCACTTTGGACTGTTAATACTGCAAGAAAAGAGAAACTACTTTATTACACTTGCTGTAGTCACTACTTTGGCATGTTAAGCAGATTATGGTTTTGGAAACCATGGGAAGTAGATTTCTGTCATTTCTCTCATCAGTTTGGTCAGCCACGAGTTATAGATGTTGGAAACGCAAAGGTTTAGTGACACAACAGGCAGAGAATTATTCATTCTGGGTGACCCTGATAACAAAAATCATTGTATGTCGTGCTCTTATGAGTTGGGATACTGACTTTACAGCAAAATATTTTTTTTGTTTTATTACATTTGAGTTATACAGCTGTGATGCTTTGAAAACTTACAATATGAAGAGACAATAGATATATTTAAATCCTTTATGAACATCTGTATGGAGATTACCACGGAGTAATGAGAATGTACAAAGTATTTTTGTAAGCCTCAAAAAGTGCATGAAATGAATAACACTAGTTTTATGGAGTTAATTAAAACCATTATACGCTTGTTATCACACACTATAATGATGTTATATCACATTATTTGCCGTGGAAACTAATTTACACTTATTAGATGTAATTTATCTTTATGGTGCCTAACCAGGCCCGCTGTGTCAAACTCAGCACTGACTCACTCAGAGAGGTTAAAAGGCTCTGAAACACAAAAACATATTTTAACTAATATACTGTAACTAATAACTTGCATGTCGGACCGCTCACTTACTCTGCCTGTTTCCTGTCTGTATCTTCACTGTAAAAAACAAACTATCCAGTAAGGAATTCAGTTTTCTTGAAGTTTGTAGACAACTGAACAGTGTGACCGAGTATGAAAGGTCTGAGCCCTTTTGTTACACACCGAGCAACGTGTACACATATTTAATTAATCAAATGTCAAACAGTCATAAACTAACAAAGGGCAGAACCTGCACAAACCAGAACAGCTGCAGAGTTTAACTGCAATTTGCAAAATGTGTTATGCAATGATAATGTATTACAAGAGGATGCATCATGATATACTTGCCCCTACTCCTATAAAAGAGATTTCAGATCAGCTAAACTCAAACTAGTTGAAGGACAGAAACCCTGCAGAGAATTTGCTGAGAGGGAGCCATAATCAATATGGATCAATTTGGAGGTTTTTGATAGCTGTATTGCCCTTGGGCTTTTATTTTCTCCTGACCTGGCAACGCTGCTGTCAGTTAGCATGTATGCAAGTGGCGACAACCCCGAAAATCCCCCTCATTTCCTCTTTCCACATCTATATGATTGCATTTTTGAAGTTAGTGGAGTGTTGAGGGAGTTACACGAATGAAACTGCAGGATTCATTCTTGTAACTCTGCAGTCACATATTTGATCCCTGCTTCTGAGCCAAACCTGCTCCCCTGACCTCTCTGATGAATATTTGGCATATGGAAATGCCTAAGATACTATAGGTATCACTTCTCTTAAAATGTGCACCGGACACATCACACAGTTGATTTCATCCCTGTAGACCTGTGAAGCAGGATCTGTCCGGGGCAGGTGGCGGTGGCAGTCATCCATGTCTTTATGGCGCTGGTGTTGTTTAATGAGGGTGTTAACAAGGCCATTATTTCTCTGGCTGCAGGGTCGAGCTTCACCGAACTAGACGTGATTTAGACTAACGGCACACAGAGGAATTGTACAGCAGCCAAAGATTAGATATGAGGGTATTTTATTGGATCAGTCTGTACAAACACTGCTCCCACGTGATGTTTGACCAATTGTAAGATTTTCTCATGAACACCTGGATGACGTCAAAAGTCCAATGTGACATTTTAGGACATTCTTGTCCTTAGTCGCCCTCCCTCAATCTCACCTTGAGCCAGCCTTTTCTGTCTATCCGTCCATCCATCCTACTCTTCCTCCACCTGTCTTCTATTTTTTATCAGTTCTCATTCTCCTTCCTTCTAATCCTGCTCCATATCAACCAAAACTAGATGGAGATGCATGTGCTCTAATTTACACCACAATGCAATCTAAATATGGGCTATGTTACTAACATTTTATTCAAATATTATTAGCGAATAACCTCAGAAATAGGGTTGGTGTTCAGTAGTATTTTATCAAATCTGAATCAGTATTGAATCAGTTTAGCAAACTTGAATCTTTCCAAATCTCTGATAGTGCAGCTCTGAAGAATTTCCAGTAACAGAAGTTTATATCTTACAGTAATATGTAATATTATGTGATAATGTAAGAACAGAAATTCAAAAATTGACTTAAAAGGAATGAAGGTTATTTATTTGTCATTTTATAACACAGGGTTGCACAATGAAATGTACGTTGTAGCCCCTTCATGCTACACACACATAGAACATATATACAAATATTTACATTTATAATAGAATAGAATTAAATAGATAAAACAATATATACAGTTATGTACATATTTACCTATACACATATACACCCAGAATGTGATGATTCTGTAGGGCATTTTGTGAATTTGCGTCTTGGGGAATGTAAACAGCAGCAACAAGATAGTGTTGATAATATGGTCAGCATTTTAACATCTGGGAAACATTGTCCATCAACTTTGACCACGTTTGAGCACCAAGCATCATTGATGTAAACACAGAGTCCGCCTCCCCTCGTCTTGCGTTCTGTTGGTACAGAACATGGTCTGCCCTTCGAGTGCAATAGCTTGATCCAGGATGTTGTTATGGAGCCAGGTCTCTGTAAAATGTGGGCATAACAGTCTCTGATTTCCCATTGCTGGGTTACCCTGAGTCCCATTTTGTCCATTCCATTTCCCTGCGACCGGATGTTAGCCGGTCATTAGGAGTAGGCTGGGCAGTGGAGCTGCCTTCGGTCCAAGCTGGTTTAGCTAAGCTCTTATCCCAGCTCTCTTCCCTCTCTTCCTGGGGTGGTCACACTGCTTGTGGCGACACTCGTGGTAGGAAGATGTCGTGGGCAGTGATTGTCCACCCACTTTATCCATTATTTCTGTCAAAGATAATATGTGCTTCAGCAATAAAGGCGGGGAAAAAAACAAATTAAAACAAAAATGTAGCAAAGTTTGAAAAAGCTACTGGCCGCTGCATCTGCACGTGCTGCCATCACCATGGAGATAAAGTAAAAGAAGAAGTAAAACTAAAAGTTTTACCAGATTATAGATTTCCCCTTTATCTGTCTGTTTATCCAAATGACTACCTTCGCTAATAAAAATGACAGAGAGGTAAATGATGCACCTGTTATAAGAAACGTGTTACAGCTTAAAAGGATAAGGAGGATAAGGCTGTCATTATTCTGCATTTTCTTATTGTCATCAAATCCCATGAAAAGACCAAAACCAACAACGTGGCATCTCTTAAAACTTTCTGATTTCCTGTCTGTGGCTCTCAGCTCCAAGCCCATTGGTTCCTACTAAAGACAAATCTTTAAAAACACCTTTTATATACTGTATATATATATATATATATATATATATATATATATATATATATATATATATATATTTATTTTTTTTTTTTTTTTTTTTTTTTTTTTTTTTTTTTTTAAAGAGTCAATACTTTCCCGGGCGCTGTAGTTTTTAGCAAACTTTACATATTACTCCTTAACAGGAGTAAATCATGTATTTGTTGGGGACTATTTTCAGCAGTGGATTAATCCACATTTGGCGCTCTAATGAGTATTTGGGGCAGCAGGAAGGTGTGTGTGGGACTGAGTCAGAATAAACTGCAGTGTGTGTGTTCATGGTGATGAAGGAACATGTCACCCAGTGCTACAGCGTGGCTCACTGATGTGTTTTTAATAGCTTTTGGACAACAATGGCGCTCTATGGAACAGAGGAAGAAGATATATCATGCTTTGATACACACAATACCTGTTAGTAGATACATTCATTGTTGGTTTTGGTCTTTTTTCATGATATAGAATATTACCAGACTTATTCTTTAACACATCTGGGTATTTTAGCAATTCAGAATCAAATCTGAAATTGAACTGGCTATCAAAGCGAGCCCTTGTCACATCGCGTCTCTGTTATTTTGTCCACCTCTTGTGCTGTGAGCAGATGTGTTTAAATATTGCTCTTAAATATAACACACACACACATGCAACGATCAACAACCACTAACAGAAATCCTCCATAAGTGTACAAACACATTTTCTACACACACAACACATTCATATGCAGCTTATTTGTGTACTGTGAAGGGACAACACACAGAGTAGTACTGCATGTACACACGCACAATATTTACATCATTTTTCAAAATTATTATTTTTGCCATTTCACACAAAGCAAAGTCACACATGACACACAGAAAGGCACACAATCCATCTTGCAGATTTCGAAAGCACATGTCCTGAGGGAGCGGTAAAAGCAGTAGCACACATACACACATTCGAACACACACACACGGCTGTCTTTCTGCCAGTGAGGTTCATTCGAGGACAGCAGCGTTGCGCGTTGCAGAGCAGCATGCCGTATCATGCAGAGATGACAAGCGAGGCAGGACTCTGATGTGCTCTTTATTGGCTTTTGACTGATTTTTACAGCTGCATTTTCTCAATTTCTCAATACATCATTAAATATATTTCAGCTTTATGAAGTGCTGCTTTGCGTCAGGGACTCGCTCTCTTTTCTCTTTGTATGTTTGCTCCTGTTTATTGCATGAGATTCCCGGGTTGCCCAGCAGCATCTTATTTTCGTCAACATGTTTGTGTTTTGTCACTGGTAGTCTCCACAGGGTCCTGCTGATAACGAGACACAAATTTGCCAATCAAGCATGTCAGCAAAGCACCATGATAGTCAACATGTCGAGACCACGTCCAGTCCCGTGGCATTTTAAACTGCAAATGTCAGCTGTGATCCATGACGAACGAGAAATGTCACCTTTTTAAGTTAACAATGACCAAACAAGGACTTTGATATAAAAAATTACTTTCAACATTTTAAAATTTGTTGAACTTTGCTTTGAAATTCCTAAGAAGATTGTTTGCATTTGGAGCTGGGGATTGTCCTGTTTATATGTTTATTTAGTGAATTGAATTTTTGAATAAAAGAGTCAAATAAAGTCACCTCCATCTACATGCTCCTGGCAGAGTATTGCCTGTGTTGCTTCATGTTAACAGAATACAGCAGAATAAACAGACTCCTTCTCGTTTGGTCATCAAACACTTGTTGTTTCTCAATTTACTTGAGAAAGTCAGCTTTATTTTGGGGGTACTTAAGGTGAGGAACACTGTATTTATTCACTATAATTGTTATGCTTATGGGGTCCTTTGAATGACCCACGTTTACTTCCCTTAATATTTTATAATAACATTAGATCAAATGACATTGTGTGGTGAAAAAGCTTTCACTTTTACTAATGAAACCCACAAAGGATAGTCACTGATTCTGCAGTTTTCCTCTATATAACATTTTAGCATCTTTCAGCTCATTGTTTTGGCTTTACAGCCTGCAATGTTAATGCTGTGGTTTAATCTCACGGCTTTGTTAGTGTCATTTCCAGACACAGCAGACAGCTGTTTTAAGCCAGCAAGCTCTGATAAATCCACTGTACACTACCTGCATAGTGGAGTAGTTTAAGACCCAAATATTTCTCCCAGGAGTTGGTAGAGACCAAATCGGAGCTACAAGGCGGGTGAATATTTGACTTACACAATGTCAACAAAGGCTGCAAAGTGAAAGCAGCGCATTAGCAGAGCAGCAGCAGCTTCAGTCCTCTGTTTCTGTCTACACAGAATGCTTTCAGTCACAGTATTGAGGGTAGGTCACCCGTGCGTTGACCGCACTCACAGCCCAACACAAAATCTGTTGTGCGCGGAAAATGGGAGAAAATAGACTGCAACCCGTATTTTTACGCTTCGGGTTGCAGTTACATGTGTATAGCACAGTAAAACGCGACCTGTGTAGACAGCTGTATTGATTAAAATAGAACAGCATCTGTTCCGTCAAACATGCGTGAGATGAAAAACACGCCTTGAAACGCCTCTTGTGTAGACATGCCTGTATATTCACCCGGCGGCCAGAAACACAACTCCAAATGTCTGCTGGATTATGTAAATGAGATGTTCACCATAACTTTATAAGCTGATAATATGTCAGTGTAGTGTTTACAGCTTGTTACGCTGCATCAAAGTGGCCAAAAAATCTACTTTATGCAATTAAATTATTCTATTGTTAGAAAAACCTTCTTCCACCCTGTTTGATGATTCCATACCAAAGAGTCTGAGGTAGTTTCTTAGTGGGCAAAAAATATCAACAACCCCAATTGGACGGCACATCTTTGATACCTTACCCAGCCAAGTGGTGGTGTTTCTGAGCCATCTTAGCACAGAGCCACACCCTCTGACCACCTTTACCACCATTTTGGTTGATTTTCAGATGTGTGTGGAGACGGCCTGATATGGGGGTGTTTCATTACTCTTTAAATGCAGAAAACAAAATCATTAGCCATTTTAAAAAGCAACCTTATATTGTCACATTACAACAGGGTTCACACGACTAAAACTAGCTGTACACCAAGCAAATGTTGTACTCATCTTCCCATATCAACAGTATGACCTCATTAGTTTTATTTCATTGCAGTGAGCTGTCGCTGTCCACCTAATGAACACGAGTCCAATATTCACTCTCCTTTTAACTCTGATTTGTTTTCACACACACACACACACACACACACACACACACACACACACACACACACAGAGCACCTGTGTGTGTGAGAACTGGGTCAGCTTCTCTTGTTATTCATATCACCACTATCAGTCTAATAATGCCATTGGCATTATGGAAATCACATGCAAAACATGTGCACACACACACACACACACACACACAGACACTTTAGCTTTATAAAACAAACTTTACTCCATTCCCCCCCTGCGGTGACTCTAAACAGATGGGGGCTGAAACCTTTCCAGGCTACAGACAATAGACTGGGACATACATAGCTACTATTTTTCTGTCTGTTTCTAAATATAGGATTGGATTAAAACAGTTTCGATTTGTATTTTTTGACTTATACTAAAAGATCAGTTATTTTTCTACGGTTTAATTAAATCTTTCAGCCTCTTAAAGAAAGTCCACAATTTTTACTTTTGTTATTCAATTCAATTTTATTTATATAGCGCCAATTCATAACAGAAGTTATCTCATTGTACTTTTCCTATAGAGCAGGTCGAGACCGAACTCTTTATATTATTATTTACAGAGACCCAACAAATCCCACCATGAGAAAGCATTTGGCGACAGTGGCAAGAAAAAACTCCCTTTAAGAGGCAGAAACTTTGGACAGAATCAGACTCAGTGGTGGGCGGCCATCCGCCGTTGCCATGTTAGGTTTAGAGAGAGAGAGAGAGAGGTTTAGAGAGAGAGGTTTTGGGGGAGAGGGAGGCACAATGCAAATACTACCTAGAATTTTTAAAATAGTAATAATGTAATTGTAGCGTTAATATTAATAAATTAATAATAATAGGAATGACAGCTATAGGAAGAATAATGTCCAAGAGCCAATAACAACAACTGTAGTAGCAGCTGTCGCGCAGGAACATAGGGGCTGCAGGTGGCCCACAACCACAGATCCAGACTCTGCAGCTCTGGAGGTAGAAATACCTGCTGAAAGCGACAGGAGAGAGGAGAGAAACGAGAAAGCACAGAACTACGGGAGAGAGAAGATGTTGAGTTAGTAACATGCAGTAATGGGATAAAAATGCATACAGATGGAGAGGGAGAGGAGGAGAGAGGAAAGAGGTGCATCATGGGAAGTCTCCCTGCAGTCTAGGCCTATAGCAGCATAACTAAGAGATGGTTCAGGACTCACCCAAGCCAGCCCTAACTATAAGCTTTATCAAAGAGGAAAGTCTTAAGCCTACTCTTAAATGTGGAGATGGTGTCTGCCTCCCGAACCCAAACTGGGATCTGATTCCACAGGAGAGGAGCTTGATAACTGAAGGCTCTGGCTCCCAGTCTACTTTTGGAGACTCTAGGAACCACAAGTAACCCTGCATCCTGGGAACGCAGTGTTCTAGTCAGATAATATGGTATTATGAGCTCTTTAAGATATGATGGTGCCTGACCATTAAGAGCTTTGTAGGTGAAGAGAAGGATTTTATATTCTATTCTGGATTTTACAGGGAGCCAGTGCAGAGAAGCTAGTATTGGAGAAATATGATCTCTTTTCCTAGTTCTTGTCAGTACACGTGTCACAGCATTGTGGTCATTATTGTGGTCTGGAAAGGCTCAATTTATTTATTCTTCTCTTCCACATCCATCGTCATCCATTTTCCTCCTCAGATACCTCTTCAGGCTCAGAGGGCGAGGGTCAGGGCGACGGCGATGAAGAGGAGGGAGGTGACGGCGAAGAAGAGGACGGAGGAGGCGGCGGAGGAACCTCGTCCAGCCGGGAGGGGAGCATCACCATGGAGCACTGGATAAGCAGGGCCATCCACGGCACCTCCTCCACCACCACTACCACCTCCTCCACGGCCTCCTCTTCCTCTTCCTCCACACGTAGCGGGGGAAGCGAGGCAGCCGGCGGCAGGCTGGCTGACGTCCTGGCCCAACACGTCCACATCTCCGCCCATCACCACCTCCGCCACCACCACCGTCATCACCACCACCACAAAACAGGTAAGGATTAGGTTAGGACTGAGCAATGACATGGCAGTCTGGATGTCCCAACTTTAGACACTAAGCATAATCCAGATTCCCTTAGCAATGTCCAGACATTCTTAGCCAAATAGAAACATATTTAGCAAAATACAGACTCTTTCAGCAAAGGCCTGACACCTTGAGCCAGATCCTTTAGTCAGCTCTTGAGATCCTTAGCCATATCCAGTCCCTTAGACAACTTAATTTAGCCAGACATTGACATCCATTCTGGCCAAATACAGACTCAACTGCTTTTTCTTTGGGGTTCTTTTAAGTTTTCTGAAGATTTCACCACATGAAATGTCATATTTAGCTTCTCATTTAGCTCAGTGAAGTGGTTAAAGGTGTTCAGATGTTGTTACAGTTAGAGTGACAGGTGTGCGTTCACACTGAAGGTTGGTGACTGCTGATTGTATATTTGTGAGCACAAGTCATGTGCTTATTGTTAAGGTTTTGTCCTATGGAATCGAAACTACCTCCAACAGGATAAAATGGACAAACAGGAAGGGGTCAATATTTAACAGTAATGTATAAGAGGTCTAAGAGATATGTCAGTAAGTTAGAAAAGGTCTATGTGATCTCTCAGAAAATTAAATCTTAACAACCAGTATAACCATTGCATGGTTGTTAGTTTATAAGTTATAGAAATAGCCCTGATACAACTTTCAAGCTAATTTAAACACAGCTTCAATCCCAAAAGACAAGGAAAGTTTATTTGTAGAACAATTCAAACACTGAGGCAGTTTGAAAGTGTGTTACATAAACTTTTACTTTAAAAGGAATCAAAGGAACAGAAGAATCAAAGACTGAATGAAAGAGAGTGCTTCACATCCGATGATTAGAATTATTTTAAAAGACAACATAAAAGAAAATATACATAAAAAGTGATCTAGCATGACTACTATCTATCCCAAAAGTGGATTCAGAACAAATTAAATTTGTCTGAATTATTCCTTTGGACTTGTGTAGTAGTAGTAAATGTGTAATAATACACTATATTGACTTCTAAGTGCCCATAAACTGATATTTTTAATACCACAGATCACCAGCTGATAAAGTTTTTATATCAGGGAAATCATCCAAGAGGATATTTGGTGAGTTGTGAGTAAAACGTTCCATTAAAGCAGTCTTTCATAGATATATTTGTCGTATTTCCAGCTTCTTAAGAACAGATTATAAACAGTGCACTTAAATTATTTCATCTTTTGCCCAAGACCTAGAATCCTTGTAACGCCCCGCGGAGGTCCCTCAATCCCAGTTTGGGAACAACAAGGCCAAAAAACTGCAGCAGAACTTCAAAGCTTGTCTGATTTGGTCTTTAAATAAAGCAACTACCCTTGAGTTTATTTAGTTGTAGGTAAAATTAGTTGGCTGTTGAGAGGTTTCTAATAAAAGGGTGTGTGGCTGGGAGGGCTGTGTGTGTGTGTGTGTGAGGGGATCAGCATACAGTAAGTGGGTGGGCTTACTGGTTAGTCTTTGAAGTTTAAATGTGTGAACCGGGGCTGTTGGGTGGTAAAGTGTGTTTAGTTGGAGGGTCGTATCCTTGTGTACAGTGTGTAAATGCAGGTTTTACAGTGCTTTTCTTCCTGTATTAACTTTTGTCCGTGTTTGTTATCTGTCCTACTATCTGTCACATGTCTGAAATTACTACAGTACCTCTACTATCACCAAAAACATAATGGTACTTTTTGCTGCTGCTCTATTTTTTCGGATTTTCTATTTTCCTAATTTTATTGAAACTTCCTTGAATCTAATGACCTTGGGCTCTTGAGTCCTGCTGAAATGCTTTTTTAAAAATAGAGATTTAAGAGAGGCTATCTTTTTAACAACGCCTTCTGTAATTTGTCCATTTCTTTCCTCTTCAAAAAAAACCATTGACATTCTTTGTTTTTTCATGCATGTTTCATGGTCTGCACGCTACAGGAGCCGTGAATCAGATGGACATCTGTCATGATGTTCTTTTGTCATAGTGTTATCTCTATGCATCCAACTGGTTTTTGCCAGACCAACGTGAGAAAGTGAAAATTGAATACTTTTCTTACTGAAATGCCACTTAAAGGCCCATCTAGGAACGGGCTTTGGAAAGCAGTAGCTATAAATGCTGTAAAACATTGCATCGGATAATTGTTATGCAATTCTCTATGTATACTGTATCTGTCCCTATCAAATAAACATAAAATGGAATGAAATGAAAATACAATATTTAATATTTTGTCCCTATCCTGTGAAAACCATGCATTTTTAAAACGTCAACTTTTCATGAGCCAAGAAAAACAGCCCTGTTTCAACTTTGTGACAATGTATTTTTCAGATAATCCAGTGGGTTTTTAAATGCTTTATTTAGCCTAATAAGTAGGATGATTCTCTCAACTCATGAAGGAACTCCTTTACTTTTACTAAAATTTTACCAAATTTGGAGATACACGGTTTTCACTGAATAGCATATATTAATAATAATTATTCTATATTAGGACAAGTCATGTTAAGTATTTTAGAAATTCTGTAGAGATGTTTTCCTTTTTAATGTTACCTAGAAATGTCTAACCGCAATAGCAAACCTTTCAATACCAAGAATGGAGAAACAATAAAACCTTGACAATGCATTTAATCAAAGAGAAGCTAATATGGCAGTGCTTGCAATGATCTCATTTATAATCTTATAAAAATAAGATATTTTTCACTCACTCACAGAAAATATAATGTAAAAACACTAGACATATCGTGACAGTTAATGCATGTGATGATTGTGAGATTGCAGTGCATATTTGTCTTACACCTGTTCCCTTTTAAAACTATAGCCTGGAGGATTTTCAGAAAACCACACATGAAAGTGAAAAACTGGCCTGCTGCTCTCACAGAATCCTGTTTGTGCCTTTTCCCACTGTTTGCTGAGGTAGCGTCGTGACTAAATGCTCCGGCGGCGACAGGTTTGTTTTCATGCTGGCGCTGTTGGTATCCAGCTCTGAAGATAATACATGGACAGACACAGAGAGAGCCCCTGCCAGCGCCGCCCAGCCAGCATTCAGCTCCTTCACTGCTCAGATGTGACAGAAGAGAGGTTCTGTGCACACTGTTGGTTAGCTAGTTTGTTTGTTTGGGCCTGTTTCCACTGATTTACCTGTGTCACCATTCCCTGCAGTCTCAAATTAGCCAAGTCAGAAAGATGTTTCCGAGGGAGAAGCTGCTGAAAGTATGGGGCCCCCGGCAGAACGCACTCAGTCTGGTTCAAAGAATGAACTGAGAAAGATGGTGACGATACTGAAAGAAACCCTGTTAGAACTTTTTATTTTAGCGGTCAGAAGTACAATGAACTCTGAATAAATAAACTTAGGTGAAAAGTTAAAAGCAGCTGTCTCTTTGGCATTCACCCATCTACATCTTGAAATGACTTTGTAATTGGCATATATAGCTGGCAATAATAAACCTGAGAGAAAATCCTGGAAGTTCAATCTTGACCTTTGGGGAAGAGTATATATGAGCCCAAAGGTCCACTTAATAGCTTTCGGAGATTTCAGCTGCATCTCATGTCTTCATCAATGAATGAAACTGGCTTCTGGTAGATAGCATTACATTACCTAATGCTGCATTCAGACTACTTAATATCAGTCTAATAATGACTTGTATGACAGACTTGGGGAAAGTTTGGCGCGACCATTGCTTGTTTCATCTTTTGTAGCGTGCCATAGTTGGAGACTTAGCATATAGCATCTGGGACCCTCAAGAAGTCTTGACAAAAAAGACTATCCTGACTAAAGTCATTGACCAGGGGGATGGTTAATGACTTTAGCCAGGCTTCCATCTAAATTTCACTCAATTTTAACCACATTTCCAGAAGATCTGCAAAAGAAAATGTGAATTAATGCGTTTCCATCCACTATCGTTACGCGGATGTTAGGAGTTGGTGCATCGAAATAAACAGTTGGTGGAGCTAATTCTCCAGTTGTGTGCCATTAAACTATTAAACAAGAAGAGTAAGCAACAAGACGACGTAATTAAAAGAGCGGCAGTCAAACCTCAAATGACGGAAAACCATGTTGAAAACGTGATGGAAATATGCTTTGTTCATGTATTAATTCGATCGGTCCACACAGATATGATGTCTGAAGTAACATGCTTCATGAACGTCATGATGCATTCGCTTAGTCTGTTTCCATTGCACTTTTGTTTTTAATTGATACACCAACTTTTCCACCTCAGCCAAGTTTAAACACTTTTTTGCGATGGAAACAAATTTACCTAGTGATTACCTAGTCTGCCACAGTGACCATCTTGAAAGACAAAAGTACCATGTGGTCTGATGTCCGCTGACTCCTGGCCGATGACGGTTTGGATTTTGTGTTCACTAACCAAACAATTCGCACTCGAAGCAGACAAAATCTACTTTTGGTGTTCATTCAGTCTTCTGTCCAGGATCCTGGGCAGCCTCTTTGGTTATAGTTTATAGTTTGGTTCATAAATTTTCTATAGCAAACTCTGATAGTTACAATTTTCCATTACATCACATCATGTTGTTGTACATTTTTCAATTGTCGTAAAGTTTCATAGTCATTGAGTTCATCTTTATCACAGAGGAAATCCTCCACGGTGTGCACACAGCAGTGTGGGTTACAGCTCTGTCTCTCGTTTCCTTGTTCAAGGCCAAAGCAGCCCAGGTCTCCGTTGTTTTCAGTGTGTGTGTGTGTGCATGTAAATACTTAAGGGACATTGTTTTACGTACGGCCTCATTCGAGCCTCGTTTTTCATTCAACTCTTATCAGAACAGCTCTGCCTGCTCGTGCAGATAACTTTTTGTTCCCTATCCCCAATTTGTCCTCACTCCTTTCATCCATCCACATTTCCTGCAGGTTGCAGATCCCTTTTACAGGATCATCGTAGACAATCTGGTTGTTATGGTTGACTTTTGGCCAAGTTTAGGTTCATTAGAGAACACTGAGTTTGTGTCACTGGGTACCTCTTTTGTTTCAGATAACAGCACTAAGTGCTTGTTTGTGCTGCTGCTGTTACTATGTGATTACTGAAAACCCTTTAGAGACATATGCTGCTCTTTTGATGAAAGTTTGATGAAAGTATTTTTAATCTCAATCACCCGCGAGCACTAAAATAAACAAAACTCTGTCTTTTTTTTTTTTTTTAGAACAAATACAGATTCTACATTGCCCCTTGGTATATAAATGTTGAACACTGTGTTGATTTAACTTAAATGTCAGGTTATAGTTTGTGTTTTCACAAAAATAACTAATTATACAGTGTCTCACCATGTGAAGCTGTATTGTAAAAATCCATGTAAATGTATTGGTAAAGCTCACAAAGTTACACCATCTAATTAAGTAAAATTATTTAATGAACCTGAAAATGAGACGAGATTATTTAATATTCAAAATATCACTAACTTTTTCTTCTCTTTCTTTAAATAATCACATAAATGTCCCATAAAATCTCTTTTTCAAGAGACACCTGGGCAAGTATAAAAACATTGTTACAACTATAAATACTAAATAAACTTGAACAGGCTAAGACATCTGTAAATGCTACAAAAGGTTATAAAAATATACAGATAATTTAGAGGTATTCGATTTTTCAAAACTTTCCAAATTAAGTAAAGACAAAAAAAAGAGTGCTATTTTCCAGATCTTTTAAAATTGATTTCAATTCACCAAGAGTAACTGCCTCCACCACATTTTACTACATTTGTTCCAGGATGAGGGGATGATGTATTTAAAAGTTTTTTTTCCTAACTGAGTCAACCAACATCTGTAGAACATCTGTGAGAGTGCAGGCCTTGTTCTGATTTCAACACAGATATGTATAGAGGTGAGGTGAAACCACAGAGATTTAAATATACAGGTTAACCAGTGGATACGTCCACACACATACAGTGACACTTGCAAGCTACAGCGGTGCACATGTTAGCTGCACCCAGTAATAAAACGTAGAGCACATATATTGTATGCAACATCTTGCGTTCCTGAAGAACAGATAATCTAGTAAAGGTATAAAAAGTTGCCGATATCACGTGTTTCCTTCCCTGAAAAGAGGAACAACATAATTTTAACTAAAGCTGTGAAACATGGTTTTCATATGTGAAGACAAATTCTGATCTATAATAATACCAAGTACCTTTTTACATTTTTAGGGTTATGGTACCCCATTTCAATTTCGAATCCCTGGGCAGTTGAGAGTCGGGGGAGGTAAGCTGGTAACTATCTGCCACTGGAAAATAAAAAATTTTTCTTTTTCAAGAAACAGGTACCGTTACTGCCCAGTTTTGCAAGAAGTGTATGTGATGGCATGCGCTCTAAAGTGAGGTTCCTGAATGACATACGACTTGACACCTCTTTTCAAGATTCCCCCTCCCTTCTTGTTCCTCACATGCAGGCCGTTTAACCCACCTCTCCTTGAGGAGGAGGAGGAGGGCAGTGCCATCTGGTATGGTAGAGAATGGAAACTCTGGGCCCCGGCGCTCCGGTAAGTTGAGATCGGAGCATGGCTGGCAGAGAGCCGAGAAGCAGGGTCAGTCTCCTGCCATCCCTTGGCTCAAGGCAGGGATGTCGTATCTTTCCCTCATAATTTTCAGTGACTCTTTCCCTCAGTGTCCTCCGTCATATGCTTGCTGTTCAAGTTGTGCCCCTTGTTGGTTGTTCCCTGCTAATTAAATTTGTGCTTAGCCATGTTGTGAAAGTGCAGAAGAAAATATTTCAATGCTAACCTCACTAGGAATAGCATTGAGCGTTGTTGTAGATGCATGAAAGCAATGTGTTTTTGTTTGGATTAAAACAAAAAGCTGGTGCTTACAGCTTTTTAGAGTGTTTTGAATTGTTGATGAGGAAAATCAACAATGCTTTTAAAGGGACTTAGATAGCAGCTTGTATGAATGAGTCCTCCTCCTTCTCAAGGTTACTCTGTTTGGTGCTGTTTATTGATTTGGCTAATTATGCAGCATGTTTTTAGTTGTTTGCTCAGCCAGAGGCAATCTGCTTTCAAAACGGCTTTTCATCTAAGCCAGAAAGCAGATGGTAGTGGAATGTAGGCTGTCTGCCTGCTTTCTCTTTTTAGTTTTGTGTTAGTCTGTAATTCATGCAGTATTCTTAAAATCTGCTACCTGGAATCACAAATGCTGTATCAAAGAATTTAACCCCTGCTTTTGTCTGGTTAAGAAAGGTCCTCATAAATGTAAACAAAACTGAATAATATGGACTCAGCGAGTAGTATTCCTTCTACATTTCAACCTGAAGACTCCATCAGCCAACTCGATGCTTGGCACAACACTTGGCATGTGAAAAGGCAGCAGCTGACGCTCTCATTTACTGAAGTGACTCCCACCGTTTCTCTTAGATTGCTCGAGAATACAAAGCCATCCGCACTGCAGCGAACAATGAGCATACACTTAAAGAAAAGGCTTAAGACCACGCCTTTAATCAGCCTTCATCTTTGTCAGAAAAAAATATACCCTGAATCCATTAACACCGTCCCCATATTCAATGTAATTAAGGCTGCCGTCTGGACGAGGCCCGTTGGGATTTCGCTGCAGCTTAGCCTCCCTGTCAGTGCAGTATATCTGCCAGGGGAATACTGTATAGTCCCTGAGGAATAACAGTTCAGCAGTTTGAGAGCAACAGACGGTTCCTGGATGCTATTCATCAGGTGTCTGGTAATGCTGATGTGGGACCATCATGAATGAGATGGAAAATTGATTGAGCTTTTTTGATTTGTTGTTTTAGGAATCCTGCCTACTTTCTCTTGAGGTACAGTTTAGGTAAAGTCTGATTTAAAGGCACGGCAAATGTATTTGTATGGCTCTTTCAACAAGAATTCAGTTCAGTCCTTTACATAAGACACAAAAAGGCATTTGGACAAGATATAACACAAGGCAAAGTCCAGTTGTTTAAGGTGATATAAACGTATGTTTTCTGCTCTTGTTAAGATTCCAACAAACCTTGAGTTTGAGTGAAAAACTATTGTATCGTATTGGCCCAAATACAAGACTCTTCTCTAAACCTAACCAGGTTGTTTTTGTGCCTAAACCTAACCAAACCATAGCGTTGTCAAGTCATACGACAGATTTATTTTTCAGCGGTGATTTGTAACGGTTCTGGAAGGCACAGACCAATGATGTCGTCCTGCTGATAGTGGCATCAGATCAAAAATACTTCGATGTGTTTTTTGTCATTTAATTGAGAGGACTTATTGCTTTTCCAACACCTGTTTTTGGAAAAAGACTTTCTGAAGATACTCCTTATAGGAAAGTTTCCTACATATTATTTTAATCTAAATAGAAGATAGCCAACATCCTTGAAGCCTGTCCTCCCATAAAAGTGAATCATGAAATACATCAGCAGAAGATAAATCCCACATTTATGGAGCTTGTCTACCACTCTCACACTCACGCACTCTCCTGTCAGACTATTGTTAGTGATCAGAATGACTTTCTGTAACAGCATTTTACAGACTGTCTTTTTGTCTTTTTTGAGGTCCTCATTAACTGTGGCAGTGGTAACTCTTGGCTGTTTGACAGATGATTTCGTCTCTTTAGTTAATTTCTGCAGTAAAGATGTCAGAAGAAGATTTAGACTCGTATTTCACTCCTCAGGAATATATTTCCTCCAAAACACGTTACACGAATATTCAGAAACGTCCATAGGTTACACTTTGCTAAGTGAACACTTTTAGGGCTGACTAACAGAGACACTGTAAACTGACTGTTAAAAAACTTGCTAGCCTAGCAACAAGGATACAAACAACCCATAATGCAACTCTCCGTAGGAGCTCACATTACACATTACATGTTTTCTCTCCAATCAAAAAGATGGCCTGCTGTTGGGAACACCAACATGATACGACCCCCACTTTTCAAATGTAATTACTCAGAAAAAACTTCTTTTCATCTTACATTTGAACCTATGGTAACTTTATGTGATAGTGATAATATTGGGGATTGGTTGCAGTCCAGACACTGATGTTTCTCTGGCTATTGTTAAGATTCTGGCAGCTTAGCTTCAAATGATACCATTTGTTTCCTCTCAGTCTCTGAGATTAAAGCTGACCTATAAGGAGTGCGTCCTTCGATTTTGGCTCAGGTTCAAACTATTTAAGAGACTGATATGAGTACAGATAAGATTTAATCAGAGGGATGTAGTCAACCCAGCTCCTGACCAAGTCTTTTTCATTTGGGTACTTCAGATCAAACCAGTTTTTGCATTAAAGATGAGAATGGCTAAATGAATGTTTTTCTCTGCTTTGTTATTGGCTCTTATTATTATTGTCATTATTATTCCTATATTGTTCCTTCCTATATTATATTATTCCTAATATTAATATCACCACTACCATTACATTATTACTATTTTCAAATTCTAGGTGGTATTTGCATTGTGCTTCCCTCGCAAACTTCATTGTTTTTACCGTTTATTGCACCAGTTTGACTTTGTTTTAATGTTTAGGGATCATGTGACACTAGACAGACAATACCAAAATGGCGATCAATCAGTTATAGCAATTCACTGAAGATGTAGCAACTTACTGCTAAAGTTTCATAAAGTTATATGGGTTTTATTTTGGTGTTTGTGGTTGACTTTTGACTTTGTTTAAATAACAGGAAGTCTTTACTACAACATTTTAATTTATTCCGTTGATGTTACTGAATGTGTGAAATAGCCTTGAGAAGTCGAGGTATTTCTTCAGCAACGCAAAAGACGATGGTATCCTATATATAAAAATAATTTAAAAATCATAAAACAGAACTGTTTACATGAGTTACATACACAGATACAAAAAGAGTGGTGCCAAAATATTTTCTACATTGTGGCACTAATGTGTCATTCTTTAAGCAAACCCCTGATGTACTGCAGGTTCTTTCTACAGTATTGTACATCTCAATTGTGACTAAAGGGGGGGTCTCTCTTTGAGCTGGAGCTGCTCCACATATGGTGAATAACAGAACAACTGTTGGGTCACTGTGACAGCAGCCAGTGTTTTTTTTTACTGGGATATGGGCACATTTTCACAGCTGGAAGTCCCACATTAAAAACCTGAATGAAATATCTCAAAGAAAAATTCTATCAATTCGTGGAGACAGTCACTGATGCCACATTGAACCGTTTCCAAAAAGTCGTCCAAATAGCTCTGATTTCCTGCTTAGTGTTTGTAGATATTTACTTTACTGTCCAATATCACTGGATTCGGATGATGTAAAGTCTGTTTTAGTGTACAGTTTTCAATTAAATAAGGTAAACATTCTATGAAAGATTTGAGGATAAGACTACATGCCAAAATGAGAAAATGTTTCATGTTATGACGTATCAGGAAAAATCCCTGCACCTGTCTCTGTGTGGTTTGATCCACACCAAAGTTTGAATGACAGCGTTCACACCAGTTGAAACAAAGCAAATGACCTCCCACTTTGTTTAACCTGTACTAGTCCAGTCCGTCTCATTAAGATAGCCCAAGCTACACAAGCTCCAATACAGTATGACAACATCGTACAACATCCTTTGACTCTTGATTTGGAAGGAAAAACTTGAACATGAAAAGCACCCTAAAACTACTTGATTAAATTGACAAAACAATTTCACCACAAGGTCCATTGAGTAGCTGTTCTGGAGCTTTCAGTTGTATAACACGATCTCCATCTGCAGATGAATTTTGCCCATATGTCATAGAACTGTAGAAATTTCAGCGCTTTAGGGACGTCTTGTCCATTCTGACTTAAAAGTTGAGACTGAAAATTCATTCTAGACCTTGGTTAAGAATGAACTTTTAGTCTGTACTTGATTACATTTCGGAAAATACCTCCTTCTTGGTTAACGTTGACATTTAGTAGGAAATGGGATGCAAACCGCTGTCTCCAGTATCAAAGTCACACACTCACTGTACTGTGAGCCCCCTGCCCCAACTTCTCCCTGCAACTTTTTTCGGTGGTATAACAATGTCACACTACTAAGTACATTTCTCCATCCATCCATCCATCCATCCATCTAAGTACATTTCTAATAAACGGAAACGTGTTTTTTCAATAAATGACCAATGCTGACATTTTTCTGGAGATTACAGTCATTATTTGCACGCATGTCAAGAAAATGTTGCTTTATTTGCTGACTCACTTATCCACAGAAACACTTCACCAAGAGTTATGGCAGGTGGTAGAGACATTTGCCCTTGCAGGTCTTGTGACCTTTCAGCCACAGTATCTTTAACCATCAAGTCACCTTTAAACCCTCCTTGACCCACGTGGGGAGATGGAAGTGTCCCGTCCCTGAATCAGCTCCCTCAGCCGGCCTGATTGGTATTCCAGCAGTGAAGGAGGCATTCATTATCATCATCTACAGCCAGGGCTGATATTCCTCCCCGTCACACATCATCATAAATACATCCTGATGAGGTCACTGGATGCTCGTGCGTGTACACACACACACACACACACACACACAGATAGTCATGCACACACACACATTACCAGACAGATGAACAACACACGACTTCAGAGAGTGCATGTCTAGTTCAGTGTAGCTCAAACAGACAGCCCAGATGTTGCAGAGACAGACTGTACAGTGTGCTACAGTAATTAGCATGCCTGTGCTGTGTGCTGCAGTATTGATACGCAGTCCATGTCTGGATAAAGAATTCTGTTTGGTCTCGCAGGCTTTGGCTCTGTGCTTTGCTGGGAATCATCTCCTCTATCCCCTTGTTTCTTCGTTTCTCTGTTTTCCCCTCGCTATATATCTTTTTCAGCCTTTCAAATCATATCCAGTTTAATGTTTGACATTTTTAATGGCATGAATGAATGGAAGAGGCATGGCACAAATGGAAGAGAACAAACTTTTCCAAAAACATGTCAGTGCATGTATGTTGCATTCAGCATAAAAGTAGGCAAAGCCATAGAGCTATAGACAAAAAAAAATGCAGTGAATACAAGATATCAAATAGTACAAAGGGAAGAAATGAAGCCACAGAACTTAGACACTAAATTAGATTAGGTTCTTATTTTCA
The DNA here is from genome assembly GCF_020085105.1 of Siniperca chuatsi. Classification (NCBI taxonomy): domain Eukaryota; kingdom Metazoa; phylum Chordata; class Actinopteri; order Centrarchiformes; family Sinipercidae; genus Siniperca; species Siniperca chuatsi. The sequence goes on from NC_058054.1 coordinate 3,862,423, forward strand.
AAAGAGACAATGAACTAGCTTAAGTCTGGTAAATTGAATTTAAAGTAGTAGTATTTTTTTTCAAGTGAATTTGGTTTAAAAAGTCTTCTTTTTTTAATGTAAATTAAGATTAAATCAAAGCAAAGTAAGTATGCTGTATATGTATATATTTACATTGTACAGCCATCTAACTGTCCTTATACAAGTACTTCATCTCCCAGAGACAACAAGTGATGATGAAATATTAAGTAAGAGGGAAACTGAGAGACCCGAGTAAAAATACATCTTTGTTCTGTCACTGGCAGATTGTGGTTTTTGTTTCTTTAAATACTCAGCAACACCATTTTTAATTCAGTTCAGTTCTGTACTCAGTATGTATCAAATATGTATCACTGTCTCGTAATAATACACTATATGGCCAAAAGTATGTGGACACCGCTTTCCTTATGCTTTTTTTGTGCTTTTTTTCTGGGGCTGTTTTTCATGCTTTGGGCCCATCAGTATCAATGAGGAGAAATCTTAATGTGACATCATACAATGATGTATTGACAATAGTTTTAACTATGTGTCAACAGTTTGTGTTTGTCCCTTTCCTGTTTCAACATGAAAATGCCTCCGAGCACAAAGCCAGCTCCATGAAGGAATGATTTTTCCCAGTTTGCTGTGGAAGATATTGACTCTCCTGCACAGAGCCCTGACTCAGAAAGCTGGGTTTTTAAAGAAATAATCATTAGTGGATTCAACTCCTGATGATAGACTGGTTTCTTTGTATACATGAGCAGCACTTGTAACTTGTTCTGCTGCCTTTTCACTGCGGGAACCTTCATGCTGTGAAGCACAGTGAGCTGAAGTAGTTTGATCCCCTTTGTCTTCTGGTCCTTCACTTAAGCAGCAGAGCTTCATGTGGGAAGCTGAGAGGAAATACGGGAGCGGGGGGGCAAGAGTTCGCGTTTAAAGCATCTAAAGTGGCAACCTCTCTCAGCATCCATTTCTCTGAGATTTTTGAAGTAGTGTAAAGCAAAGAGGTACTTCCTCCACGCTTGATTTCCAATGCAGTCAAGTGAAAAAATTATATCTCTGAAATGTTCCTTTTCCGGACTTGTAAATTGGTTGTATCTTTGTCGTAAATAGCTTGCACTTATTGTGTCTATTTCTTATGTTGGAAGATCCTAATTATGTTGTGCTCCATACATGTCCTTCTACTTCTCATTCATTTATACATAAATGTATACATATTCATACATGGCCATGTAATGAGGTTCATCTTATCTTTGATTACCTGTCTTTATCTCCTCTTTGAAAATTGTGGTTGATAATCCTGCGTTTTATTTTGGTTTTCAGGGCAGTTCAGCAGCCTAGTATTACCAGACTATTGTTTTGAATACCTAATTTCAAACCCCCACTCTGCTGCAGTGCCCTTTAGGAAGACACTAATGGTTTCTTCAATTCTGAATGGTTTTACTGTTTTTTTAATGTTCAGTAGAAGAGACCATTTGGACAAACCACAGATGTGGTTATCACAATTTTGCAAGGGGAAATTTTCAAAAAGTTTTAGGTTTATAAATGTTTTTCAGTATGTCGAGCTTGTGGAGCTCAAGAAACGTACTTGTTTGACCACTTTTTTGTTGACTACTATTTACTTCTTCTTAAACATGACTTTTCAGTGTAAAAACTGTGAAATCATGCAACATTTTTGAAAACTGAACAAGGCAAGATCCATTTTCGTTTTCAGACCAGATTGTTCCACTTGTATTTCAAGCATATCATCTGCACCATTTCCCATGTCCATTCAAAATAAAACCTCACATTTTCCATTTGAAGGCATTTTCTATCCTCATGAGCTCTGTGGTTCTACATCTGAACCTGACCTCTGACCTCCAGGGATCAATTACACAGCAGTTTTCCAAATGTCCAAAGCCCTAAAAGTCATAATTGTCCATGGTGGACCATAGAGAACCTTTCAACCCTGTAATCTGAGAATATAAGATCAATCTTTACATGCTAACGATGTTAATGCAGCAGTAGCCCGATGCAAATAACACATAATGCAATAACAGCAGTACTGCAAACAGAATATACATATAGTACTTTTGCCTTTATAGGGATAACGTTCTATTGAGTTTAATTGATTGAGAACTCAGACCGAATGCAACGGGACAGTAAACGACACAGAAGGTAACACACATCCCTATTTAGATTCACCACACATCTTTCTCCCTGCATCATTTCATGCTCCGACCACTCAAAGTGAAGAATCCTCCGGGTAGAACAGTAAACACCGTTTGATGTTGTTGAACAGCAGCTGAGCCTCATGAAAGAGGTAAATGTGAAAAATCTGAAGCACAGTGGGAGCTTTGAAACATCAGGCGCACCAGATATGCTGAAACACAATCTAAATGTAGCACAAAATAGGGAGAGAAACGACCTAAAAACCAATGTTAAGGTGTGGGTGTTGATGGAAATGAAGTCATTTTTTTCCTCAGAGAGAGGCAGGCATCCCACTATGTGGGGGTGGGTTGTATTAAACGAGAAGAGGTTTGTGGAAGCACAGTAATCCATGAGGAAATGACTGCAGGATTCTGGAGGGAGTTGTGGTGCCGGTTCTGGTGGATTTTCGCTGTATATTTGTGAAGCGTGTCACATCACCAAGGTCCAAATTTTCCTAAAACATTCTTCGCAGGAAGTCAGTGATAGATCATCCAACCTCAGATACTTTTGGGGTTTTTAATTTCCTTGTTAATTTTCTTTTTCTTGCTGTTTCATCTGCATGTTTCCAGTCAATTTATTTTAGCAGTAAACATATAAATGCTGCACGTATAAATACTTTGCTATAATAATAATGTAAACTTGCTGTCCATCAGAGAGTAGCTTTCTTTATTTATACGATAAATACTGTATCTAGAGGATACAGTATTATAGTCGGTAGGCGATATGAGGGGGATGCCATCCCCCTTGTTAGCAAAATGACCAAAGTCCATCCCCCTTGTTAACCTGCCATACCCCCTCTCCATCCCCTAGTAGCGGAAAGTGCAGGGGCAGAGGGGTTGTTTAGTTGAATAAGTGAGTAAGTCTAGTCTTCCTCCTACAATGTAAAACATTCAATGAAATAAGGAACATTTACTTTAACAAGTTCAACTCTGTAATCTCAGATTTCAAAGAGCTAAATGAGCTCTCAAAATCTAAAATACGCCTATGAGAAGGAGACAGGGCATATCTTGTTGCCCAATATGTATCAACATGCCACAACCTGAGGGGCAGCGAGTGACCTTGACACGCACACATACACACATATTTCTAACAGCAAAATAACAATTCTTCTGTTTATGTACATTTGTTTTTGTTGTTTTGTTTTTTTTTTATTTCACACTTGCTTTGGCAATATAAACCCATGCCAGTAAAGCCTTACTCAGGTTCAATGACAACATCAACTAAGATTTCCACTGGTTACAGCACTTCAACTGACACATTGACCTTTTTCAGCACTTACACGTCACCCGATGCTTAAACTGACAATTCAACTGACACCCTAACTGCTTTCATCACTTACATTTCAAAGGACACTTCAAATAGTTTTTGCGATTACAAAACAAACTGAAACCTTTGCTCATTTCAGTGATTACACTTCAACTGACACTTCAACCCCTTTTAGTGTTTCAATTTCATGTGTAAAAATCTGTATTATCCTTATGTATTATAACAGTGGGATGTCTATTTGAACTAACCATATAATTAAGACCAAACTCTAACTGGTCCTGATTGTAAGAGTCCCCATTAAAAATGTTTTAACAGCAGGATGTGTGGGGGTGTGGGGGAACTAACCAGGCCTTCCTTCCCTCCTCGATCCCCCCCGTTTTCTCACATCCCAGAGAACCACTCTGCCCCTCCAGATGTCACCGGCTACACCAATAACGCCGCCAACACGACCGCCACCGACGGGATCCAGGTGGAGAGAGCCCCGGGCGCCAGCACCGCGGCCCAGAGACAGACGCCCAAGTACGGCAACGCCGAGCTGATGGAGACCGGAGACGGTGAGTCAGGGCTGGGAATGTGATCTGGGGAGAAGAGTTTGGGGGTGGCAGAAATAATTATAGTAACAATAACAAAAATTAGTTCCTCTAGTGGTTTAGATACTGAAGACCAATATTCATTCATTATCCTGCAGTATGACCTTTTTCATGCCTTGAAACTTTCACACTTAGTATTTACTTATTTAAAGATGACAATATTTACATGTTTCTAGCTTAGTCAACACCTTTTTTAAGTTTAAATCACTATAACATGGACCTGAGTTTATTGCATTAACACAAGATTTTCAGGCTTTTTTTGGGGAACTACAAATATGAGCAATTCATAACTCTAAAGGGGCAGCAGGTGGGCGTGGTTAAAGCAGAGGATTTAGGCCTGTTTTTCTAGGAGTATCTGAAGCAGGTTGTTTAAGAAATTCAGCACCACATAGCCATGATAACACATGACCTGTCAAACAAATGCTTAAGCGCCAGTGTTCAACAGGTGAATGAGATGTGATTCTGAAGACAAATCAGGTCTTGAAAGATGTGTTAAGACTTTCTTATGTGCCAGCTCTTAATACGACTCACTATTCTATTTAAGTTTCTGACTTCATTGGTTGTGACCTCCGGTGAGTGATTGGAGGACTGAAAAAATGCCCAACAATTATTTGGTCTTTGTATCAGCATATCATGAGCCATGCGTAAACGTATTGTAGCGTAAACTGTTTTGTTAGTGTGTCTCGTGTTTGTTCAGCGGCCTCAGGCCCGACTCTGTGGTCCGACGTGTGATTATAGGACACACCAGCACATCCATCTGTTGTGTGTTTTTCCTGAAAGAAACTTGAAAGCTTCAAATTTGTAGTCTGTCTAGTCTGGTCTCTGAGGTGCTTTTAAACAAGACACACCTCCAGCTGCTCCAGTGGATTATTAATGTGTTTTCTTTTTTAATGTGACGAAAGGTGTTGCTGGAAAAATTAAAAACATTTTGCAGTCTTGGAGTCACATAAACTTTTAAAAGGAAAGTTTTAAAAGAAAACATCTTTTCCAACTTACTTTTAATAACAGTCTGGTACTGTATCTTTCCTCAACTACGTACAGTATTTATTGTTACTATATTGTTAATTTTACTTGTTTTAAAATGTTTTTTGTCATGTTTTTTTATTTTTCCTACTTTTTTAATGTTTCCACATTTTGCACATCTTATATCTTTATTTAAAATCTCTTGTGACACACATTATATTGCATCCAAATATGAAATGCTCTATATACAAGTTTATTTTGATTATGAAGGGAAATAAAGATCAGACTCATATCACGATCATCATGTTCACTTTTTTAACGAAACTCTACAGGAGCAGTTCATCACAGTCGGTGTGACATTTCTGCATGATGATTCATTAGTTTGAGCAAAACAACAAATGAGAGCATCCAAAATTTGACGTCGCCTAATTTCTCATCATTCAGAGTTGTATCAGTCAGCTCTTTTAACATCAAAACAAGTTGTGGTCAGATTGAAATGCTGTTTAAATGCTGTAGACTGCTCAGAGATGACTGAGGACGCCAGTTTGCTTGTTTCATAGTTTCATAATGCCTTCTCTGGCGGATCATGAAGCTGCAGCAGACGGAGTTATTCATCAGACTCTGTGATCGATGAAAGCCGCTCACAGTGAAGCAGCTTGACAGATCAGGTGCCAGAGTTTACAGATGGGAGCTTATTGGGATGTTTGGCTGAAAGAGACACAACAAAGCTGAGGCTCTCTTTCAAAACACATCAGAAATTCTAAATCTTTGTATTATGTTGTGTACAATGAGTCTTTTGAGGATTTAACCTTCGATTAATTGTGTGGGAGCAGATATTTCACTTTAGCGGGATTCTCTCTGGTTGTTCCCTCAAATAGTTTTTACATCTTAAAATATTAACTTATTTTAAGGATTTTTTTGTTGCCCTATTTATCTGGTGTTTGGAGGTATTTCATTACTATTACTGGCCTATAAAACAATACATTTGCAATGTATAATCCAATTCACACTCATTTTGCACCAGTTTCTGCTCCATCTGACCCAGCTGCCTTTGCAGAAACTCCCAATATGTGACATTGTTGGATGTTAAAATGTATTCAGACTGAGCACAAAGTGAATTTTAGAGGTGGGGCGATTGCAGATTAAAACAATGCAGATGAATTTGCACTGGGCAGCAAGAAATGAGGCAGAGACATGTCCACATAAGCTGAAATTGCTTCAACTTAGTGAAAAACGTGTGCTTATCCCAAGGCTTTATTTACTCTGATTCATAAACGTACAATTTACCAACTAATTCACGTGATTTTGTCAAGCTCAGTTATGTCTTTGGCTCACCCAACTGCCCCAACCAAGTCTGCCAAAACATCTGTTTGCTTCCAGATCTCAGCACTTAGGCTTCACCCCTCTCCCTCCTAAAGCTTCACACTGAGACAGTTGGGTTTAAAATCAGCCTTAATGTAAGAGCAATTTGTACCCACACCTCATCTCGTATGCCATTTTCACATCTCTGCCATCACTGAGTGTCTGTTCAGCGGCAGTTCTGTTGATTGCTCACTCAAGGAAACGTGCCACTTTAATGTAGATTTAAAACTTGGGGATGTTTGTGTCTATCTGAGATAAAGCAGCGGGATGCACTCAGGATATCGCTCAGTGGAATGTGAAAGCGACGACTACTTCACTGGTGCACCTGTGAAAGCACAATTAGGAGTTTAGTCTCGGACTTATATTAATACGTGTGTCTGTGTGTGTGTGTGTGTGTGTGTGTGTGTGTGTGTGTGTGTGTGTGTGTGTGTTCGTCCTCCGCAGGTGTTCCAGTCAGCAGCAGAGTTTCAGCCAAAATTCAGCAACTCGTCAACACTCTGAAGAGACCCAAGCGGCCGCCGTTAAGAGAGTTCTTTGTCGACGACTTCGAGGAGCTCCTGGAGGGTAATAACTTCACTCTCTTTATTTTGAAAAATATTTTATGTTGGGTCTGATGCACTTTAAAAAAAAAACTACATTACATCATTTTGTTTAGTGCTTGGTTATTGATAGTTAGGACATACGTAAGTGATAAAGGGCCCAATACAATCAATTAACTCTAAGAATATTTGACAACAGTGCAGAAGAAGAAAAGTATAGCGTTAAAACAGTGGCATAGATTAGCAAAGAGATCTGAGTATTTTCAAGTGTTAGCTCTTGAACTATACAGTATATCATGTATGCTTAACATTTTGCCAACCGTGCTTTTCAACTGTTGACAATAACCCACACAATTTCTGCTGTGACAAAGCAGAGTCTAACTGATGAATATTTCTTTTTGTTTCCAGCATCAAAAGCTGCAGAGCCAGAAGTTAATTCATAATTTAAGCATGAATAGCAAATGTTGGAAAGACTGAGCTTGATTCAGTGTGCCACAAAAATATTATCAACATGGTATTTTACTTAATTAAAAGCTGGATTCTTTAGCTGTGACACGGCAATAATAAAAACAGAGTAAATGCTGCATTATTTTTCATGCCCATAAATCACATACAAAGAATTTAACTCATATTTAGGCCAACATAAGTAAACCACTTGCTACCTATATTATTTAATTAAAGTCTGTATTACAATGGGACTGCATTTCTGTGCAGCTGAACGTTTCTTCTTTTAACTTCATCATCTGAATTTTTTATTATTTATGACAGAACTGTGAGGATAGTGGTTGTTAAATTCGTGTTAGACCTGACAATTCATTGTTTAAATAGTAGGGGTTGTAAAAACTGTAACTCTATTCATGAGTGTGTTTAGATGCACACTAGTATCTCCGTTATGATCATGTTTTTGGACTATGCCTGTGTCAACAAATCTAAAATGTACACACTTTCACTTTCTCACACTCCTCTTCTAATATCCTCCTCCAGTCCAGCAGCCAGACCCCAACCAGCCCAAGGCGGAGGGGGCCCAGATGGTGGCCATGCGGGGTGACCAGCTGGGCGTGGTAACCAATTGGCCTCCGTCTCTGGAGGCGGCCCTGCAGAGGTGGGGCACCATTTCTCCAAAGGCCCCGTGTCTCACCACCATGGACACCAACGGCAAGCCGCTCTATGTGCTCACCTATGGTAAGCAAAGCCTCGGCTCTCACTGCTCTGGTCGGGAAGCCACGCAGGGTCACTTTGGGAGTGGGAGAAGATTTTCAGAATCAGAAATACTTTATTGATCCCCGTAGGGAAACTCTTTGTTACAGCAGCTCGCCTTTACAGCAGTGCACACAGGAGAAAGTACTAGCAAATATATAATACACTATAAAACACTGTAAAAACAGGTCAGAAAATAAATTAAGTACCAGGTGGGTATAAGTATAAGATAAAATAAGTGTGAAGTACCAAGTGGGTTTACCGGTTTATGGTATATATACTTTTTAATTTTTTCCCTCTAGCTTTGGGCTTTTCTTAAGTGAATTGTTTTAGTCCTCTTTTTTTTTTATGTCAACTCCCTGAATTCCAAATTATGGGCTTTGAGGGGCTACTGAAGGAGGCAATGTTGAAATATTTGGATTTAAAGCTGAGTATCACTTGAAATCAATACTAGTGCCAATACGATACCTGAGTTTGGATACCAACTGGGAAACAGTACTGAAACTTTTTTTTTTTTTTTTACAGAAATAACCATGTTCATCACGGTTCTTGTTGTTGTGTTTGATAATTAGTCTCCAATATCAAAATATTTTTGTCAACAGTCAATAATGAATGCTTCTAGTAGTTTTTGTTGCAGTTGAAGTTACAACACTGAACTTTATGCATCATTAAAAATAAGTGCTTTTACACGTAAACATACATATATCTGACAACCCTCATGACCTCTCTGCACCCGAAATCAATCATCATAGACAATCAGCTGTCAATATACTGTAAAACATACCGATCAATACTAAAAATTGCTTTTGTAGTATGTGAATACAGCAGGGTTTTTCTCTGAATTGCTTCCTGTTTTTTTCAGCACATATGGTGGCTTTCGCAAGCTGATTAACTGAAGCACCAAACAATGTTTAACACCCGCTGTGTGAGCATAATTCCACTAATGGCAGCCAGACAGAGTGCTAAGCATATTAGCAAATTGTGAAAAAGACGCTTTCAAGAAAGCTGCTCTGCTACAGAGGGAGGGGAAGTTTTTTATCCCAAAGGCCCAGAATTTCAGAATATCTTTTTATTTTCTTAGGAATATATCCTGAGTGACTTACACTAAACCTTTGTGCTGACAGGACTGGAGGATTTCACTCCTTACTACATGCTTTAGTCATTTACTTGTATTTCTAGAAGATTTGGCTACAATAGCATTTGTCCTGAATCGTTTTGGTGATCTCTTTTCTCTGAATGAACTGAATTGAATTTTTCAACCATTAAATGTTAAAGAGAGTAAAGCTAGATTTATAGCTCTGCATTCGGAGGTTATTGTATAGCAACGGAGCCAATGAACAATGCCTTCATAGCTACATCATAGGCTACGCCAGAGCTTACATGTATTTTCTCAAAATTGTAATTACACATCAGGGCTACCATGGCTATGGAGACCATAAGAACTATTAGTAAAGGTGTGGACCCGATCCAAAACAGGCCCATAGAAAACCTACCTGAACCTAACGTACATACATTAATTTTTCATAAACTCATCAGGGGATCTGAGGATAGACCAGGTCCGAAGTAGATCAGAGGATAATTAGAGCTGATCCAAAATGCAGTTGACACCGTTGAAATATAGAGCGCACTTCAAAGTTCAAACATATCATCTGCCACAAAAAACACTTTTATTCTCCTGCATAGACAGTCCACTTGGATTAGACATGTTGACACACACCCCGAAACTTGGGACCCTACCCGACTAGATTAGACTGAATATAATTTGAACCCAGCCTGAGTCGGTTTCAGTGGCCGGGTCTTGGTTATCAGGAACCAAGTGGACCTGTGAAGACCTGTACTACAAGTTTCTGTTGCCACGGGAGAACGTAAACATAAAGACACCATCAAGCCAGTTAAAGAAAGGCTCAGTAATATTTTACTTTTCAGTAACACCAGACATATTTGGTGATCTGACAAATCCATTTCCATTATAAACCATCTGCTCGCCAAGATCATCACTTCCTATCAGCTATTTTTTAGACACATATTTTCTCCTTTTATACTTATTATATATGCTGTTAAGTGGAATGGATTGCTGCCAAACCAAATGTCGTTGTGTTTATATGCAATGACAATAAAGCATCTATCTATCTATCTATCTATCTATCTATCTATCTATCTATCTATCTATCTATCTATCTATCTATCTATCTATCTATCTATCTATCTATCTATCTATCTATCTATCTATCTATCTATCTATCTATCTATCTATCTATAACTGAATGGGAAAAAATGTGAACAGTTGTGGTTAGTTATGTAATTAAAGCATGACGCATCCGTCTAGTGTTGTGGGGTGATAGCAACAGGTGAAATCTGCTACTGAACTTTAAATTCCTACACCAGAGGCAACTACTACGGGACTGCCTTACACAGAAGTATAAATCCACCTTTAGTCTTGAATCTATCAGAAAACAAAGTAAGCGTAGCAGCCAGAAGACAAACACACACCGTGGTTAAAGGAAATAAGAAATGATCCAAAACATGTATCAGTCATCTCGCCTGCAGCACTGCTATCGTCCCAGCTCCCTAAACGCATTCACTGCAGCTGAATCACATCTCGTCTTAACCCCCGGTGCTGTGCCACAGTTTAAGTCTACATCCAAATTGGAACAAACTCTTTTGTTCAGCAACTGAAGGCTGCAGATCTGAGTTATTCATCTCCCAAACGCCAGCGGAGAAAATGGTTTCGGGTCTGTAGGGTGAAAAGAGATTTAGCCGCAGTGAACAGAGCTGCTTCTCTCAGGTCCTCATGAATTTAGAGTCGGACCTCCCTGTTGAACAGCGGAGAGAATGAAGTGACACCAAGAGGATCGCAGACGTGCAAACACACACATATACACCACACAGGCATGCTCACATATTTATGGACATGAACACAGACCCACATTTTGAGGCTCAGAGTTTAAAGAAGTACTCACATCTTTTACTTAAAACTACAGTATGTCCCAGAATTACAGTGAAAAATACTTCCAAGTAAAATCCTTTTATTCTTTTATTACTTTGGGAAAGATATTAACAGTAAAACTGAATCAAGTATCACAGCTATAAAGTATTAATTGTGAAGAAGAGTAGACTTGAGCATGGAAGTCCATCATCTCAAATCAAAAGGTCCATTTGCTGGCTTTGCTTTCCCAAAACTTTCCTCTGTATTTCCCAAGGAATAAAAGAAAAAAGGAGAGAAAGTATATTGGAAAAGGAGAAGGAAAACAGAAGGGAAAAAAATAAATAAAAAGGAACCCAGGAAGGATGGGAAAAGGAAGAAAGAAAGAAAGAAAGAAAGAAAGAATAGAAAGTAGAGTTGTAGAAAAGGTTTCAGTCGTAGTCATCTGGACACTGTTTTCAGAATCAAGACGTTTCGGCTCCCATCCGGAAGTCATTCTCAATTGTGAAAAATGGTCTGAGAACTCAGAAATTTAAGCTACTCTGTGTAGCTTAAGCCCTGCCCTCAGGGAGGAGTCTTCCTGAGTGTCTGCTGTTTACCCTGCCTAGTTTCACCTGAAACTGACCTTCTTTTGTTTCCATGATGGCCCTCCAGTAATCAGGCCTATTGTTTTCTGGCTGCACCTCCCTCATCACTGTTAGGGAGCCGGATGGGAGCCAAAACATCTTGAATTTGAAAACAGTGTCCAGATGACTACGACTGAAACCTTTTCTACAATGGAACACTCCTGGACGAATGAGGGACTACACCGTCTTAATAGAAAGTAGAATTGAAACCAGGAAAAAAAGAAGGAAATAAAAGAAGAAAGAAGGTAGGTAAAAAGAAAGAAATAGGGAAGGAAAATAAAGATGAAAATATGAAAAGAAAACAGGGAAGAAAGGAAAAGGTAAAAAAGGAGGGAAAAGAGAATGAAAAAAATAATGGAAAGAAAGGGAATGAAGGATATAAAGAGAGTTGACATTAGAGATTTTTTTTTATGATCTTATCTCATATTGAATATAAAATCTGAGTAACCAGGGGCCTGTTACATGCAGATCACAAATGGTGGCAGCGTCTCATTTCGCAAACGATTGTTGCTTGCAGATACATCTGTGAGTCCTGCAGGACGGGGGTTTCAGTTACTGAAACATGATTACTGAAACTGCAGCTTGCATGTTGCACAGTTGTTGAAACGGCCCCCAGTACAGTATGTCCAGCTGTCAGATAAATGTAGTAACAAGTACAATATTTCCCTCTGAAATGCAGTGGAGGAAAAGTAGAAAAGGTCTCCAGAAATTCTCAGGAAAGGTTGTATTTGAAGTTCAGCACTTGTAAAGTACTTTGCTACGTCCCACCTCTGTTTAGGTTGGTGGCATTCATGCACGTTTGTACCCCACTTGAGTACACACAATCATACACTCCCACACACACAACAATCATTAACCCAGAGGATTAACGTGAATAGGCCGCAACTTTATCCATAGCTCATCAACGTTCTTCAAATAGGCGTACCGTGTGTGTGTGTGTGTGTGTGTGTGTGTGTGTGTGTGTGTGTTTGTTTGTAAGCAAACAAACTTGATTTGTGAGGAGTGAGCTTTCAGCCGATGATGAGGCGATATGAGCGCTCACCAGACTGTGAAATGTCTTCAGCCAGCACACAGGAGTCCTCCACCAGAGAGAAAACAACATGGTGAGACTGTGTGTGTGCGTGTGTGTGTGTGTGTGTGTGTGTGTGTGTGTGTACTTGTACTTGTACTTGCTACATAATGAGGACTAAAACACTTTTTTTTAAACCTACAGAATGAGGACATTTTTGGAAAGTGAGGACATGTTGGCCAGTCCTCACAACTGAAGGTTAAGACTTGGTTTTAAGGGTTAGGTTAGAATTAGGTTATTGTGAGGGTTAGACATTTAGTTGTAATGGTTAAGGTTAGGGTAAGGGGCTAGGGAATGCATTATGTCAATGACGGTCCTCACAAAGATAGAAGTACAAGGAAGTGTGTGTGTGTGTGCAGTGCCGAATCTAAATCTCAATCTCTCTCCATCTTCCTTTATCTTTCATTCCTGTGGTGTCTTCCCTTTTGATGTCAGCCGACAAGGACAAACTTGTTTTGTTTCTTCTTGTCGAGTCGCCCTCCGCCCCCTCTGAGAACTGAGAGAATTCATGATACCGAATTCTCCCGCTGTCCTTAAACTCAACCCTCACCACGCTGCACTGCAGATAACCCCACATAATTTGCAGTAGAGAAACATATTTCTATTCATATAAAAAACTCTCAAACGAGCCAAGAGTGTCTCAGGGAGCTTTGAACCTCTGTAAACAGCACGGCTGATGTTATTTATCAGCAAATCACGTTATTGATAAAGACGTTTGGATTTCTGTACAGCATGTGAAGGACACACACTTTTCAGGCTCCGTGTGTTGTGTTTTGACCTCTTTCTTTGATTATCCTTTGTGTGTATGTTTGTTTGGAGTGTTTTCTGTGAACTACAAATCCTGCTTTGAAACTAGAAATGCCAGCTGTCATCAGCTGATGGCCATCAGCTGTGAACAGAACTTCATCACCACCTTTTATAATGTCCATCAATAAACTTTCCAGGATTGGCTTTACTTACAAACTATTGTAATACGAAACAAGGCTTCTCCGCGGGTCTTCCAGCAGTATGCAGCTGAAGCAGGTGCTTCTCAGTTCGAGGACAGCAAACGTCCAAGGGAGAGAAAAAGGGACCTGGGCACACTGATGGATTTGCAGCCTTTAATTGTGTAAACACACTAACGTTTCAACGTGACTGTGACCATGGCAACTCCCACCCTTGAATCCATTATGCAATAGATCTGAAATCCTGTTCAATCAATTATACAATGACAATTGTATACCTGTTCTAGGTTGACTATATATGCGTTTGCCTAATGTCTTTTTCCACTTAGACTCTGATGACACAGTAGTATTGTATTGTATTGTTAATATGTTTTACATCATATAAGAGCCACATCACTTAACCTTACCCTCTTCAGCTACAGCTTCCTGACTGCCCTTTCACTGGTCTTCCTAGTGTAAAAAAAACTTGACCTGTTCATCAACTACTTGATGAACAGCATACTGATGACTTCTGTACCCAGTAATACAGTTTTCATTTTCTTAAACTTTGAAAATTGTATTGGTGACTCCTCCATCCCCGAGACTCTGTGCCATGAGAACAGGTTCCAACACACGTCTGATACGATATGATGCGAGTGCAATACTATGTGATATGTTATTGTACGATATGATACAACACCATACAATACAATGTGACACAATACGATACTGCACGATGTGATATTAAGCAATGTGATACGATACATTATTGTAGGATACATTATGATGCAATAACCTATGATTCAATACAATACTATGTGATTCTAAATCATGCGATACAATAACATACAATAAATGCAATAAAACACAACAGGATACCATACAATACAATGCCATACCATATCAAATGATATGATACAATATGACACTATGCAGTGTTATATGATACTATGATGCTATAAAAATGGTACAATACTGTACAATATGATATATATTACGACACCATACAATACAATGTGATATGATATAGTGAAGTATGAAATGATATGGTATGATATGATACAAAGCGATACAATACAGCAATACTACACCAAAGTTAGTTAGTTTATTGACTTAAATATCACAATACAAATATATAAAATAACTTTACACAATCAAATAAAAAGGTCCAAATAAAATTCCATATACAATACAATTCTGTCAAAATAAACTTACCCAACAAAATGGTCACTATCTAACATTTTCAGCCAAGTATTCAACAGCATTCAACTAAGACTCTCTTATCTGTGACTATAAACACTGAATTAAGATCATTTGAGCTACGGATAAATTTGATTCTTATTTAAGGTGATTATACACTAATGAAAACATATTTACAAATATTATTTTCCATTTCTACCAATAGCTCCTCCTAAATGTTACACTCTGGACCTTTAAGGATTTTGCTTTCTCTTTTACAATACAATACGACACTAGACTGTGATATGATAAATTGAAATATAGTGTGGTACACTAAAATACAATGAGATACGATATGACACAGTATGATTCTTTACGATATGATATGCTACAGTGTGATACCATACAATACAATACAACGTGACATGACACAATTCCGTATTATATGATACAACATACAATACGGCATTAAGGTGCATTATGATTGGATACAATTCAATTCAATTCAGTGTGATACATAACAAACTGAAAGGTTACAACAGCCCATTTCTAAATATGCTGTATATTCATCTGGAAAGAAAAAAAAACATACATTTGAAATTCATCACTCAGTATGTCTGAAATATTGTCCCAGTGCAGAGATGTGTTGTCCTTTTGTCAAAGAAGGGCTCGCTATGTGAAAGAAAGAAAGGCCCAGATTTGTCTCTGTTTTGTTCTTGGAGTCATTTGGAGAGTAGCTGCTGCTCTCAAATGGTGAGTATCTAATTTCAGAACAAAAGCACCCTTTTCAATTAAATTAAACTAGATGATTGGACAGTTTCTTTCTCCTCTCCACGGTTTCAGAGGACAAAAGGTTGCTGGATGAGTCTTTCACGGGTAGGTTGAGTAATCTCATCCTAAAAAAAACCCCAGACCCCCAGTTCTGCACAGAAACACTCTGATTACATCTGGAGCTGCAGCTCTCTGATTTGGACTCTTTTGCAGGAGAGATACTTTCTAACATGCCAGCAGGAATCCTCCCCTCTGATTGGTGAACATGTTTTCCAGCTGGTTGTCGCCCCAGGGTGCCCACTATTACTGCTGAAGTGCCCTTGAACTAGGCATCCCAGTAGACATTGCTTCTCTTTAAAGGGTCACAAGTCAAAATCATTGGGAACCAACGTAGAGCACCGCTCCAAAACTCTAAACTGACCCAGTTTGATCTAGTTTGAGTAGACCACGTCCAATCACATTACAGGATTGTATGACACACATGTAAACCTGGAGGAACAGCAGATTTTTTTTTAACATCAAACTCAAAGGAGTTTCATACTTTTTTTTTTAAACTTTAAAATGTAGCATGGATGATTCTCTGATTCTGGATACATCTGTGATCTATGTTGCGTTGTTGCCTTACTCATCACTGTGCCAGCAGGTTTAACTGAATCAGGCTGTCAAGTCAGAAACACATGCCTGCACAGACTGTGGCGTGAATGAAAACAACATATGAAGAGTGTTGTTCCAAATTCAAATATTCCCACCATCTGAAAAATGTACACATAGACTTTAAACCTAAAAATAAATGCTAGTTCTTTTTTGAAGGATTGTAAGAAACATAAAGCTGCACTCATTTATATTTTTATATTAAAAATGGATCTAATGATATTTATAGTTTGAAAGGGGTCACTCGTAGTGATGAAATTTGATTTCATTGTGCGGCCCTACAGAGCTCTGAACGACTTTCATTGTTTTGGTTTTGCGGCTGCAGCTTTATTCTTGGGATTCAGTCTCATCACTCATCATTACCAGCAGCAGCAGGCAGCTTTTTTTGTGAAAAAGTTCAGATAAACCCACTGTACGCTACCTGACCAGCACCAAACGGCAGACAAAGTTAGAAACTAGCTGGTCAACAGAGTGGAGCAATTAGGCAGATTTTTTTTTTAGGTACGTAGAGACCAAGAACAGAGCTTAAAGGAGAGTCAATGCTGGACTTACATTCATCACGTGGACTACAGACAACTCCAAATAAATTCTAATGTTGCTCCGAGTCTGCTGTTTGCTAACACATTCACCGTGGCAGCTTTATAAGGTGATAATATTCCAATTTTCTGTTTACATCTTTTTGCGCTGCCCCCAAGTGGCCAAAAAAATAAATGATTACTACTTTAAGCTTAACTTGGATCCCCAAACTTTACAGATAAACACCTCCGCTGAAGGAGATATTATCCTCAAAACCAAAACAATTAAAAACAGCTTATTGTGTGTTGCATATTTGCAATAATCAGTATATCAAATATTGGTTTGGTTAATATATTTGATATTATTGACCAAAATCACAAAATATTCTTTGTATCATACTGTTATGTATGTAGATTTTAATGGATCTAAGCAGTCATCATGACTGACTATAACCATCATAACTGTCAGGCCGTCTCCACCAAACACCACATCAAAGCCTATAAGCAGTTGCTAGGCAGATCTAAGATATCCCTAATAAAGTGTAAATGGAAAAATCCTTTTTATACTCCTTGAACACGCAAATGGCTGTTTGTTGTGGCTCTTAATTCTGAATTCATTAATTAAATTATTTTCTTAATTACATTTTTTATAAACTGTACTGTAGTCACACCTACTACTACTGAGTCACTGTTGCTCTGCCTTTGTTTGCAATTTACGTTGTTTTCCCTCTCCTAAATGTCTATTTTCCTTGTGGGATCCCAAAGCTTCAGTTCATTAGCTCTGACAAACATCAGGAAACCCTCATTTAGTGTGAAAAACAATGAGGAATTCATGCTGGATTGCTCGTGCATAATATCTGCGTCTGCCAGTCTGAATTAGGAAAAAAAGCAAAGAATGGAAATTGATTCTATTGTTGTGAGTTACAGCATTAATGAACAGAGCCAACTACGCCTAGCAGGGGAAATGAAACTGATGGGAAAGATTTGATAATATAATTTAACTTAATATATACAGGGTGATACTGACGCAACAGTTATTTTGACATTGTTTGCAGTTCTGTAAAGTGTAAAATATTTCCTAAATTGCTACATAAATATTTTGAGTTGTTTCTTTTTAAAGAGAGGTAAAGGGTTGGGTCACGTTGCCTAAAGTTGCGTGAGCACTGAAATTGAAACTAAATGCCTTTGTCAAGATACCAAAACGCTTTATCACTGTAATTATATACTGATGTGGCCTATATGACTTCCTCTAATGCGCTGTGGTTGTGTCTCTGTGTGTAAAGCATCACTGTACATGGATCCAATTACACCACAGTCATGAGGCGGGTTTGGTTTGCTGGATGTTATGAAATCTGTGTAATCATCTCCATACCCGTCCACCCGCAAGGAGAAATATGTAAAAGTTCAAAGGTGTTTTATCACTGAGTGTCATGTCAATGCAGTAATTTCTTGCATAGGGGGACTTGTGATGATCCTTTGTTCCACCATACAACTTTAAGAAAAAGTCAAACAAAGACATCTGTTCTTTTCATATGATCTTCTAATAGGACACCAAAAAGTTGCCTGACAATCAACACTTTGATCTCTTATATTTTTCAGAAATTATCCTGGACTCCTGGATTCGGTCATTTCAAACCTTCTGCAAAGAACACTGTCGTTTCCTATTACTTCCCTGTATGCTTTGTATAGCATAATGATTCTCTGTATCTGCCTTTAGGAAAATTGTGGTCCAGAAGTGTGAAGGTGGCTTACAACCTGCTGCACAAACTGGGAACCAAACAGGAACCACTCGTCAGACCTGGAGACCGGGTAAGTAAAAGAAAACCAAACCAAAAAAATAATAATAAACTGATGATATTGATGGATTGAGATGGAGAGAACCACAGAGAGACAAAGAGAAAACAAAGACCAAAGGTTGGAGTGATGTCCCAACTTGAGGCTTGAGAGTACTGTGACTTGAGTCGGAGGTAAGTCACAAAAAGTTTGACATGACATGTGACTGCTGTGAGACTTGACTTGATTTTAGACTTGAAAGTAAAGACATTCAAGTCTTAAGTTTCGACCCGGTAAATCTCTGAAACCTGGCACAGAACTGCGATAGACAATGTGGTCGAGATGAACCTTTGCAACCTAACATGTTGCAAGTATCAGAAACAATGGCGGAAGCTCATTGTGGTCTTATGTCCCGCAGGGGACAAAGAAGATTAAATAAGTAAAACCCTGAAACAATAAAAAAATAAGACCTGTGTCAGGCCTTGCTTAGCCGCTCACATTGCATATTTAATTTTGAGGCCTGTGCGTTGCTATAGCCAGACAATCAGACTGAATTGCCATTTTATTTCACTTTATTCATTCAGTGTGATATTGTGTTCATCTGAGCTCATTTCAGCAATGTGATGAATCATCTTGCCGATTTTCACTCAGCGAGGTAGCTACGGTAACCTACTTTTTTTTACAATGATTGAGGAAATATGTCGATTTAAGAGTTGTTATTTCTGTAAGTCGATTTCTAAAAACCTGTACAGCTGTGTTGATCTCATCAAAGCTTGTTGTCATCTTGGTGGCCATTTTTATGTCACTGTTTTTCATGGAAGGTAGCTAGCTAGGTATGTACTGTAGGAAGAGGACGTCTCCATTCTGAATCCTGCCTACAAAGCTGTGATTGTTTCTATTGTTTCTCTAATCGGGGAAACGGCTGTCAATGAGTGTTACATAGCATTGACTGGACCTGGAGTGGACAACAACATGAAACGATGTTGGGGCGGCTGTGGCTCAGCAGGTAGAACAGGTCATCCACATGTCAAAGTGTGAGACACTGAACCCTAAATTGCACCAGCGCTTTGCATGGTAGCTCACATTCATATAGCGCTATGGATGCAGCAATGTCCAGAAAAAATGTCCTGATTACTCTGCATAATCCACAGACCTTGATTTTCACAGTTTTCACAGAGACAGATTTCTTCAGTAGAAAGTGGTTGAATGGGATACGTTGCTGTTTTTCAAATGTCATGTTTTCAGCACCACAAACACATTTCACTTCCAGTTTCAGTTGCCCACCTCGTTGCATCGAGGTGGAAAAGACAAATTTCAGAGACAAATATCGCAAAACCTGAGCTAACAAAACCAAACTATCTGCGAGGCTAGATACCACTAGAGGTGAACTGACCTTTTAACAAGAGTCAGCACTCTGCTCAGAGACAGCTGGACTCAACATCAGACCTTTTCCTCTGCTGTCTCTTTGGTTCCCTTTGGTATTAGAACATCACAGAGTTTTCTGACATCACTTCTCAAGATTTTTGGGTACCGGCCAAAAATCCTTGGCGACCAAAAACATGGCCATTACTCATTGTTTTATAAATGGACACATGTGTAGCCCGTCCTTCCTTTCCTGTCAGTATAATCATCACATCACACTCGGGGCCTCTTTACCCAACACGCCTCCACACATGAACTGACGATCATACTGAAGTGGAAAAAAGTTCAGTAATAGTCCCACATGTGTCTGCTGCCATGTGACACCCCCACGTCTCTGTTCTCCTTCTTCTTGTCCCTCTTTCATCTTTATTTTAAGCTTGATCTCCCGCTCGGCTGAAGTCTAAGTCAAGACTGGCGTGATGCCAGTGTGTGTGTGTGTTTTTTATGTATCTCAGCCGGAAGGTTGTGTGTTTTAATTACTGTATAACTTCTTTTTCTTCCCACTCAGTGTGGATTACAAACTGTTTTTTTTTTCACAGTTTTACTGAAGTTATAATAAGTTGCATGCAGAGACATTACGGTGTTGTTTTTTAGAGGACTGTGTCTTGCAGGATGATTACAGAAATGAGTTTTACTGAGAGCGTTTAGAAGGCTGAGGAGATATAAGTTGTTATTTTATGAAAATACATTACAGGTTGTGTAATTCTATGTGGGGAAAAAAATCTCAGTTTCAGGAAATGAGACTGGTGAAGAATCGAATATGTTTTGTGGTAGTAGTATATTTCTAAATGGTTTCATAAAATATATGGGGGTCATGACATGTTCTAAAGGCAGGGAATATTACATTTCCTCAGCCCCACAGAGCTCTGTATAATCCATTAAAACAAACTGTTACAGAAAATTAAAAAGGTCACAAAATATTCCTATCTGGTTATTTTATCTATAAGTATAAAAATTAGATTAAAATTAGATTTTGAAAATAATATTTGCAATCTAAACATTAATTACGCTGCAGAGGTGGGGGTGCTGAGGGGTCTGCAGCACCCCTACTTCCTTTGGCTTTATAGCAAAATTTTGAACCATGAAAATTTTATGTCAACGATATTTGATATTTGCGTGAATCTGAACTTCCAATTCGGTATACGAGGAGGAAAGAAAGGACTTCTGAAATAACGTTAGCTGCTTTGAAGCTGCTAACCTGAGTCTAAGGAAAGGAGAGAGGAGATGAGACCAAAACCACACAGAAAATAAAGAGAAGAGAAGAGACAGCAATGGGCAACTAACGTATCAGTGTGTATGCTAAAGGCACTTCACAAAGACACTTCTCCAGCGCAACAAATGTTGGGGTCACAGTGACATAAAAACCAGGTGAACATTCATAAGCCAATCTGCTCCTTTGAAAAAATCCAGGTTTTTCTCAGTGAAAATTGGTGGATAGAAACTTTAAGAATGTTTTTATACAGTATGACCTTTTTGTGAGTCTCTGCAGCCTCATGCGCACACAGTAACAGAGTAATATCCCCTCCACTCTCGCTGGTGTGATCTACAGCTGAAACCTGAACGGCTCCAATGAGATCTGCACATGTCAACATTAGTCCTGTTAAAGCGTCATTACACCGCACTCAGGTGCACTTAGATTATAGCTTCAACCCCATGCCACACACACACACACACACACACACACACACACACACACACACACACACACACACACACACCAGTCCAGTACTGTATATGGAAGCTATTACGCAGCACTTAGGCTGTTATCATCACTACATGCAACTGGAGCCAAACTGGATCCAACATGGCCGAGCAGGAGATAAAGGCTCTGCTGTAACGTTATAGAAGCATGTTGGATCTGGTTGTTATGTTCGTGTCCTGGGTGTAAGATGAGGAAATATGTTTCATCAGTAGAAATTAAAATGATGTTACTGTTCTCAAAAAAAAAAAAGATCATAGAGCTCAATCAACTCGTGATAATGTCAACAAAAACAGAACATTATAAACTTTACAAAGGTAATGCTTATTGCGGGGCTGGTTTGGGTTAAAAAGGTAAAATAAATCTAATCTGTCAAGTTGAATGTTTGTCGTTTTCCACTTGTTTTTCTTTAGTTCAATGTGTTAGCATTAGGTGAAATGCTCCCTTGCATTAAATCTGTTTTTTTATAATTGCAGTTTGTCCTTTTTTTTTTTTGGCATTACTACACCGAAGCGTATCCAGACTTCTGAGCACTCTCCACACCACCACATTGTCACTCTACATGTGCATTAATACAATACAATACAATACTCCAGTTCAGAACCAGTTCTCACTATCTAAAGATGGTAATGTGTTGTTCAGGTGTACAAAAAAAGTGAAAGAAGTAGATGTTTATTAAATGTTAATTCAATTTTGCACCCACTTTTTCCTTGATTTATAATATATTTACTTACCCCTTTTTACAGTTTATTGTTCTGATTTTCTTTTCTTTACATCCAGAGGTTTGTTGTTATATTTGCTGCTGTTATATGTAACAGTTTTGGCAGTTTAACATAACTTAAGTGTGCCAGTTCAACAGCTTGAACTGAAGTGAAATGAGCTGAAACAGAGAGGAAGATGCTGAAGGGGGATAAACAAAGAGACACTCAGCCAGGAGAGGGAGAGATACTGAAGAGAAATGGAGGAGAGAGACGGTAAAGCCATAGCACAACAAAAGTGGAAAAAGGAAGTTACGAGGGAAAGGATTTAGAGAGAGCAAGTGAGAGACATTGACCAGATGCCCCATGAAAGATTTAGCTTCATTCCTCTACGATAAGACACATCGGCCGCTCGGCTGAACATCTGGCTCTCTGGCGACAGTCCATATCAGTGATCATCTCAACATCACACACAACACAGTTGTTTTTTTTTTATTTTTACTTTTTTGCTGATTTGTCTTTTCATTCTGTAATGAAACACAAAATCCACAAAATGCTTCTGTGTTGGTACAGATGGGTGACAAATTGAATCAAAAATCTGAATAAATGAGTGTAGAAACATAATGAAGCAGATGCTACCATACAGGTCGCAAATGCTCACTGAATGGTTTGATGAGTATGAAGCTGTTCTGGAGTCTTGAGGTGGAACGACATCTTACTAACACACTTTACGATGGCTTTTCCTTTCATTCGTCACCCATCCATACATTTTAAATACAATTTTTATCCTTAAGGCAGAGACACAACCATCATTGTGTAACAATAGTAACAACAACATAACTTCCCTGATATACTTCTTACCTCCCAACTCTAACTCCTCTGTCCTGTCTCCGTCTGCCTTTAGGTGGCATTGGTTTTCCCAAACAACGACCCTGCTGCCTTCATGACAGCTTTTTACGGCTGCCTGCTGGCCGAAGTCGTCCCTGTGCCAATAGAAGTACCACTGACCAGGAAGGTAAGCTTTCATGATGCAGTATCGCCTTATACTGAAAGGTGTTTTGTAATATTTTGCCCTTGTATATGTAAATTAGGTTGCACAAACCATCTGTCAATATAATCCAGTTCAATAAAGGTGAAGTAAGTGTATTTGTGGTGCATAGTCGCAGTAGTCTCAATACACTTTTCCAGAACACAGCATACTTCCAAATACAGTAGTTCTGCATATGCATGTTGTGTTAACAGAGAAAGAATGGTGAATAATAATAAAAGAAGAAGAACTTTAAATGAGTTGTATGTGTCTAAAAGTAAACGTACCGTTGACTGTCTTGAATTGAGCAAAGACTTCAATCAGCTCCTCTCTGACACGGCATCAATAAGAACTGAACATTATCGGCTTTACAAAGACAGGATTTGCTGCAGGTCTGTTTTCTTGCATTGCATTGTGCAGATGTCCCTAAAACGGAAACTGGTATCATCTGTCTTCTTTGTTTGCTTCATGTGCGCAAAATTTAATCTTTCTAGGACTACCCAACCCTGACTACTAAACATTATGTTCATATACGGCTAATTTCCAAGAGCATAGCTGAAACGTAAAGTATGCCTCCTAGATGACATTATTTATCTAAGTAAGGAAGAAACATTTATATTTAATGTATCTGCAAACATGATAGATGGAGAAAGAGAGGAAGTAATGGAGAGCTTGTATGTTTTCTTGGTTGCTTGAGAAACAGATGGACTTTAGGCAGCCAGAGAAGTTTTTGTTGCCATTTCTTCTTTTTCTTCACGTCAAACAGCATTAGTAAGTTGAAAAGAGGACACGCAGCAGAGTCGAACAGCGCTAATTCACACCAGTCAATGGAGCTAATTCTTCACCAGGGGATTGCATTCAAAGCATGAGTCATCAGAAGGCGTCGTGGTTTGAGTCATGGTGCAGCACAGAGGACAATGAGCCCTGCTGAGGTGTAATCAGAGCCAAATGTCTCTGAAGAAACATCTCTGCTGTTGTTGTTGTAGGTTTGTTTGAGTCATAGTTTGGATTGGCTGTCACACTGGCCTGTAACGTCCTCTGGGAGGACTCAGGAGGACTCAGGAGTGTGTGTCAGAGTCAGTGGAGGTCGGAGTGTGGCTTTGTGAGTTGTTGTTGTTTTTTTTGGACACGTTTTTCTTTCCATTTTTTCAATAATTCATGTTAAACAAATTTATAAAATTACCAAAAACAAATAACAAAAAATGTGAGAATTCTTTCAAATTTATCTGGAGTTTTTTTTTCTTTTGTTTTAATTATGCATCACTGTTTCACATGAGAAACAGCACAACAACTCGTTGAACCACACTGACACAGAAGGGGGAATTACTGTCTTTCCAGCAAAGTGCTATCCACACATGTATTATCTGCTGCTGTAGTATTTCTCAAACTTATTTTAATAGTTTTCTTTTACTTAGTGAAGGCTGCATCTACTTACACTCCGGTTGTTGTGGTCAAAATGTCAAAACATTTATACTATAGTGTTTATTGTCCTCTACTCGTCAATAAAATGTCACCCTTGAACTATTTCTTGAAGTTTTTTTTAGATATATGGGCATGTTTTTGTAGAGCCTGCTGGTATATTGACCATATAAAGTGGTCATCCATATGATAAGGAATATCATATGCTTACACTGTTTAATCTAAATGAGTCACTTTTATATTTTCACCATAAAGGAAATGCAAAATGTACTCTTTGAAAAACAACGTGCAATATTTGCCAACTTCATCCAAACTTCGGAAACGAACGGTCACTCTACATTGTCTATTCAATTCAATTCAATTCAATTTTATTTATATAGCGCCAGTTCATAACAGAAGTTATCTCATTGCACTTTTCCTACACAGCAGGTCTAGGCCGTACTCTTTATAATATCATTTATATTATTTACAAGTCTATGAGAAAATGAACAGCACTTTTATTTTCAGAACCCTGGACACTCAAAGTAAGACCTCCCACTTTACAACTGTATAGAACAGAGGAGCTGAGCAGGACGCAGTTATTGATTGATTATAATCCAATCCAGTTGATTAATCACATTTGATCCCTCTGTCTCTCCCCAGGACGCCGGCAGTCAGCAGATCGGGTTTCTGTTGGGGAGCTGTGGAGTGACGGTGGCTCTGACCAGCGACGCCTGCCATAAAGGGTTACCCAAGAGTCCCACTGGAGAGATCCCACAGTTCAAAGGTCTCTCTCACACACACACACACACACACACACACACACACACACACACACACACACACACACACACACACACACACACAGCCTATCATCACACCTGTGCACATACCGGCATGGAGTGTATTTGTGGCAACTTGCACAAACTCGATGCTCGCACTAGTGTTAAATATCAAGAATCGAGATCCCAGTATTAGTGGGAATTCTTGCCAAGATCTATTCCCTTTTCCGTTGGAAAAATCCCTGTGGGAACCTGGAATTCTTAGCAAGTGTGTGCTTGTGTGTTAGTGTACTGAAGATGATCATATGAACTGAAACAAAGATGCCTCCTTCAAACCATATTATCACTATCAGTCAGCTGTCATAGCTAAATACTTATAAGTTCAACCTTAAAATGCTGTTTTAACAGTAAAATAACTGGATCAACTTTTCAGCTGCAGCCGTTTTTTCTGTATTACTTTTCACACTGAAATAGCAGTATGCAGTTCAGCTGTGTGGCAAAATATTTGATAGAATAAGAGAAGTGAAAAATCTATGTAATTTATGTAAATAAAAATGATGCAGGCGGTTCAACAAGTGGCTCAATCAGACCTGAATGGCTTCCATCCCCAAATCTAGAGTGCACAGTTCAACAAGTGGAGCATCAAGTGCAGAAATTTCCCTAAAGTTACAACTAAACATCCAAGAACTCAAATGTTGGTAACCATCGAAACAACACATCAAAATGTCTGCATGTAACAACATTTTCTTCTCTGCCACTTCACGCAATGAACTGAGGTCCGCACTATGAAGACGGTCATACACAGATGGAATAAAACAGATAAGAGAATATGCTGGAAAAGAGACTCTCAAATGTTTCTGTATGGTTGGCATTTTGTTTTTTTCCACCTCAAAAATAGTGTCCTTGGAAAAAAAATTGTAAAATGTAAATGTATTACTACATAACACACATTAAAAAATAATGCCACACAATCAGAAGAAAACACAGTTTTATGATAAATTATATGCAGTTCTGTGTTTAAAATCAAAGTTAATTCATGGCAAAAAAAAATATTTGAGTGATGCATTCCCAGGAAGTAATAATTTAAAAATTATGGGAAAACACTGAAGCCTGGGCAAGACAAATGTATTTGAATTAGCGCCTTTCAAACACAGAGGCAATTCAAAGTGCTTTACATAAAGCAAATAAATGCATTAGGGCAACATTTTGAAACACAATAAAATACGAAAAGCATCAATTATAATAGATCAAATTAGATACACTTAAATATAAATGGGCAAAAACTAATGGACCAGAAATACTATAATGCAGTTATAAGGCAGTAATGAGCCCAATACAGCACCCAACCACCCTAACACAGTAAACACATGTGACAAACACACTGATATGCAAACCCAAAACACACATACACACACTCGGAGTACAGAGGTGAGAGGTCAAAGTATAGCCGTGCCTCTCTTGTTTCTGCGCAGCTTTCCTGTGTCTCTCAGTAGGATGAATGGACAGACTGATGGCAGCAGACAGCTAGTCTGGGTAATGGATGACAAGATGATAGAGAGACATAGAGAGAGAGAGAGAGGAGAAACGGAAAGAGAGAGAGAGTCGGTGAAGCAGAATTGCAAATCGATGAGGAAGCAGCTGACAAGAAGGAGGAGAGAAAGAGAACGGATGGAAGACGACACGATGAACTGAGAATAGAGAGACATTAGCACTGAACAGAGAGAGAGAGAGAATCTCCCAGTGATTAATAACAACTGATTTTCAGTAATGGATGTATAAATAGCAACATGATGCGGCCAGATTTACTGCTCCTCACTCAGCATGGATTTAGGTGTGTGTGTGTGTGTGTGTGTGTGTGTGTGTGTGTGTGTGTGTGTGTGTGTGTGTGTGTGTCTCATTAAGGTGGAGTGCTCCTCTTATTGATCAGCAGGCTTTAAACTCGTCTCATTCAAATGGCTGATTGTTTCTTCTGTCTCACTGCCCGGGCAGGAACAGGAGCATTAATTCAGACATTAACAGCCCTCAGATACTCAATATTTTACATTCACTCACTCATGTTCTGCCGTGTAAACACTGAGCACTGAGCAACGCATCCTCGTAATAATAATAATCCGTCTTTATAACAGTAGAGGTAAAAGTTAATGCGTTTAGATTCTCTACATACTTCCACTTGGCCAAATAATACACAATTATAACATTTCTATTCAGTGATATGTGAATGACCTATGAAATCAGGAGCCATCAGCAATCTGACATTAAGTGTTCGATGTCCAATGGCATCCTCAAATTCAATGAAGAAATATCAGAAACATCCTTGTTTTAGTTAACTCATCACATATTAATGGCACCTTTCATCAAGCATATAGTGCCAAAAATATAGGTAACTATCATCTTACTTTATCGTTTAACGTAACATACTGTAGCACAGCCCTGTTTTTATCAAATTCTAATTGTTTCAGAATTTAGTTTAGTCACTAATTATGTGACTTTTGTTCACAAGTATTGTTTTACTTTTAACTGCTGTAGCTCAGGTGGTAGAGGGGATTGGCCATCATTAATTGTAGGGGTGGTGGTTCAGTCCTCCTTCTGTCCACATGTCGGAGTGTCCTTGAGCAAAACACTGAACCCAAAATTGCCCCCCAACGTACAGTAAGATGCTTTGAACAACAGTGTCTGCCAAATGAATACAGTGTGATGAAAAACTGGGCAATGTGGACCTAAATGAACCACATAGAAAAAAGACAAAAAGGTTTTATTCCCTATTAATCAGAACTAATAAAAGACTGCAGTGCACAATAAATAGCTCGCCCCATTACACCTCCAATTATTTTGTCTTTTATAGAAGCACAGTTGACCACTAGTGTATTATTATCAGAGTAATACTTCATTCCCAGGAGAAATATCTTTGGTTAAGTGATGTTTACTAGTTTCCTGTAGATACTGAGCCATGGCAGATTGCAAAGGTGGCTTGCAGGTCTCACGTTAAATAACTGCAGGAGCAGGATATTCATATATTTAAAATAATGCACGTCCGTCTTTTACAACAGGTTGTCTATGGTGGATCTGGCTGGATTTCGTGTTTCATACATGTCTGTTCATTTTACAGTTTGGCCTCCTGGAAATCAGCAACTGGACTGAAAAAGTTTGGTTCATGTAACCGTAACCAACTCTTTTACTCAGTTATGACCAAAGAAGGCAAACTGTTAGTATGATCACACCCTCAATTCTAAATCCAAACCCAATCCTAGCACCAGTCTCAATGGACCTTAGCAGGTAAATCAGGAAGAAAAGATCAACCTATGAATGTTAAAATAAAAATGTCCCCATTTCCCAAAACCCCGAAAATACATCAAATGGAAACAGTCTTGGAGAAACCTTTTCCAGACATGGAGACATTAGGATGTTTGTTTTGTGTCTCTGTGTGTCCAGGCTGGCCCAAGGTGCTGTGGTTTGTCACAGAGTCCAAACACCTCTCCAAACCTCCCCGAGACTGGTTCCCACATATCAAGGACGCCAACCAGGACACTGCCTACATCGAGGTAACACACACACACACACACACACACACACACAGATACAAACACTGAAGTGTGTCTACTCTGGGGCACTAAAACATTTCCACATGTGTAGTTCCAGGCATTACTTTTTTTTGTGAATGGAAATCAATGGTGCTACATGTCTTTTGGATTAGAATCACACTGCAGCCGAGTGGATGTTTCACCGTCTCTCTGCCGGTCAATGCCATCATCTCGTCTGGTTGGTTTGAATTTACCTGGCGTCCCTGTAAGCTGCCGGGCAGTAATTGCACCGGCAGCAAGGTGAAATGTCTCCTTGATTGCACCGGGGATTGAAAAAGGCCGAAAGGAAAATGATGAAAGAAGAGGGGTGACTGAAAGGCGATCAACCTTCTGTTTTTAACAGAGGCCACGTCCCAGACAGTCGAGACAGATGAAATTACTGTTGCTCAAAGAAATTTGTCTTTTTTATTTTTCAGAAACACTAACGTTTTTTTGTAAGATGTCTCAACATGATTCATAACTTTAATAGCAGCCCATTATGTGCTTCGTTTTCATGCAGTCATTTGTCAGATAGGCGCCAGACTTTTCAGACAGAGATCTTATTTTGGAAAGAATCTCATTGATTACTGTCGACTCCGCTGCACTCAGACATGATTTTGGTTTTTGCAACTCTGAAAAGAAGAACCTTAAATTCATCGATCAATATTTCTACAGCTGATTCAGGCCTCGACAATATATTAATATTGTTATCACAATGTCTCAAGATGACAGCACGTTTTTATAGTCGCACAGTTGACTGACATACAGTATTTTGACTGGCACCACCAGTATTGTTTTATATGCTGCAATGAGAAACAAATTGGTCGTCACAAAGGGAGTCGGAGGCAACAGTTCTTTAGGGATCTACCAACCAGGAGAAAAGGGTCACTGAATTCACATATAAGTATAAAGGTTTTCTTTTTATTAAGCTATTAACTGTCCACTTCCGAACACAGATGGGGTTTTTTTTTTTTTTTACACTTATAAGCGAGCCAAACAACCCTGCCGATGTACAGCAGATTTGAGACAAATCTGTTATTAACTGCAACATTTGAAAACAGCATAATGAAAGTTGCCTGGGTTGGTAATACTTAAAAAATTCTATTAAAAAAAATTATAATTTTATAAAAAGTATTCTGGGGTTTATCGGTGTTCATTTCCAATATTAAAAATCATCAGATCAATTCTACAAAAATTTAAACTGGGTTTTAAAAATGCCGTCAACTGCCGTTTGCAGTCAAAAAAAACAACTATTTGACTTAACTATTTTACATGACTAGCATAGCTGCTATAGAGCTGTCCTCATCACAAGAGGACCTCATTCACTGCAGGTTTCTTTGGATGTGTTCCTTTCTGGAAATATTTCAGTAATAATCTGCAAAAACTAAACAAACAAAGAAAAAAAAAAAAGAAATCAGTCAGCCTGAGACACACAGTAAGTACACTGTCTCTCTGTCTCTGTCTGTCCAGTATAAGACCTGTAAGGACGGCAGCGTCCTCGGTGTGACGGTGATGAGGATAGCCATGCTCACACACTGCCAGGCCCTCACACAGTCCTGCTCATACACAGAAGGTAACACACACATTTACACTGTATTTACAGTAATGTGTTGTTTCTCACTGAATGTGGCGTTAAGGTTCATCTCTGTCTGTCTCTCGTCCTCCAGCTGAGACCATAGTGAATGTATTAGACTTCAAGAAGGATGTAGGACTGTGGCACGCTGTCCTGACTGTAAGAAAAACACACCTTAACCTTTACTGGCTTGCTTAATCATTTCAAATGATGAATGAAAGAATAAAAGCAAAATTAAACTGACTATAATCATGTTTTTTTCTTTTAATAAAACATAGAAAATCATTTTTATGTTGTCATCAAATCAGCTTTGCTTGAGTCCCAAAGTTAGCTGGGATTTTTGTTGGTGACTTTTGAGCAGGAAATAATAAGCATAGAGTTAAATATTGATGTAACAATTCTGTCTGTATATGTTTCTGTCTTTTAAACAAGTTATACATATTTTAACTTCACACTTTAGAAAAACACGTTCTCCTGCAACATCCCTCACTGTCTATTTTCTGCCCGTCTCTGTCAGAGTGTAATGAATATGATGCATGTCATCAGTATTCCCTACGCCCTCATGAAGGTCAACCCTCTGTCATGGATCCAAAAAGTCTGCCAGTACAAAGGTAACAAAATCAACCCAAACTGAGAATGTCCTAATTTAACATCCATAAATCATGTACATGTTACTTGACATGAGTGTACCTACTGTAAACAAATCAGACTGTCACCAGGAAGACTTTCAGCCTCTTTTTCTGTAGTTTTGTATTTTACATTGTGATCCAGCTGATCAGATTTGGAGGGAAACCTGCTGGATAGTTTTACAGCACAAAACAGAAAGGGGTCACTGGTTGTGTTTGATTGTGGACTGTATTTTATTTAAAGGAGTTTCTGATATTTTCATAACCCCCATTTACAAACAGGGGGGAACAAAATATAAGAAACACCTCTCAGTACAATGTAATAGAATATAATCCCCAGTGTGACCCAGTGAACAGCACCAAAAACTTTGGTGGCTCACAGTTGAAGTCACTCCTCTCTGGCATGGAGTCGTATGTTGGATTTCATTACATTGTATGTTTCCGATAAATGAGAATAAAATGTGAAGTAACTGAAATCAAACAGTCTTGCTAAGTGAATAAAGCAGACACAAACTCTGTAGTGATTTAACTGTTTTGGACAAACTACATGAGTCAGACCCCACACAAGCTTTTGTCACAACACTAATGCATCATTATTTTAGGTTCTTGTTACATTGATGGATTTTTATCAGTCGAATTGGCATTTGTTATGTTTGACCTCTAACATCCTGAAATCCACAGGGCTACTTGAGCAATAACGCAGAGCCATTTTATGATGGCCATGAGTTTAGAGTAACTGAGTATAAATTTATGTGTGATGTTGGTGCGTGTTTTCTGTGTAGCTAAGGTGGCGTGTGTGAAGTCGCGGGATATGCACTGGGCTCTGGTGGCCCACCGGGACCAGCGAGATGTCAACCTGACCTCCCTGCGCATGCTGGTGGTGGCTGACGGTTCAAATCCCTGTAAGAACACACTCTCTAAAAATGTAAAGTTTGCACTGTGGATGGCCAGAATGTTTTTTTATTTTTTTTATTTTATATACTATTATTATATTATATATATATATATTCTGTTATATATATTATATATTTTTTTTATCTTTCCAGCAAATAGCACATTATGATACAGTTGTATATTATGCTTTTCTTAATAATGGAACAACAGAACAAAAAATGCCATAAACTGCTGTATTGTGCACTAACCCTGTTTATTTGTCCTGACACTTTGTTAGCCTAATGTCGTATTTGCATCTTTACTAAAGAGCACTGTCCTTTACTGTCTCAGCTTTGATTGCTGGTCAGTTTTATTGTATAATAATTATATATTGTCACCTGTTAAGCAGCATACAGATTTTACATGTTGAGGTGGTACAGTAAGCTTGTAAATAGCCTGAGAGGCAAAACCCAGGGCAAAAAGTCTATCCCAAACCCCAGTGGAAACTACTTCCTCCGGTTGTACTTCCTAGTTGTTATGGGACTAAAGAATAAATATACCCAGACTACCTTTCTCTGCTGACAGATGGTTCTCTATGAACGGCTTCACATTTGAACATTTTATGACTGGCCAGTTTCTAAAGATTTGGAAAAAACCCACAAAATTTGCTCATCAAAAAGTGTAACAAAAATTGTAATTACAATTATAGCATCAAGAATAGCTGTAATGAGCTGCTTCCACCACTGTGCCTGCTGCTGTAATGCACGTAACAGAAGCACTGACTTTTTTAATTGTGTCTCTCAGGGTCGATCTCATCCTGCGACGCCTTCCTCAACGTCTTCCAGTCTAAAGGTTTGAAGCCGGAGGTCATATGTCCCTGTGCCAGCTCCCCCGAGGCTCTGACTGTAGCTATAAGGAGGTGCACGCACACACACACACATGCCAGAGGCAATTTTTCCACATATGCATGTTTCATCTCAAAAACAAGTGTCTTTTTATTGGTGTGTGCACACGTTAAACAAGACACACAGAAATGCGTATGAAGAGTTACAAAACAATTTCATTTAATAAGAAACAAAGACCAAAATGATCTGTGTTTTTGACTTTAGAGATGTTCAATGTACAATTCCAAATGTACTTGTTTAAAATATAATCAGGTTGTCGAATCCTCCAATTTTAAACAAAAATCCTTAAATATAAAAACCACTTTGTCATAAAATGATATATATTTTACGGCCTCATCCCCTGCAAACACTTTTCACTTTATCTTAGTCTGTGATTTTGCATGCCATATATTTATTTACTCTCCTTAGTAAATTAGTACCTTTTTTTAGCGGCTTCACCCTCCTTCCACTACGTCCCGTTCTTATTTTAGACTTTACAGTTTTGCGGCTTTTGAAACGCTAAACTTACAACCTTTCCACCTCTTTCATCATCCACACTGAAGTTCAACATCTAAAATCCACATTACAGCCAAACCAGCGTCGGCTGTAATTTTTGCCCCATGCTCTTAATTACAACACTGTAAAATCCCTGTGTGTGTGTGTGTGTGTGTGTGTGTGTGTGTGTTTGCGCCACACACAGGCTAATAAATAGCACTTTGCCTCAGCGGGTGTGGTAGTAATGAACTCACTTTATTTTCAGAAGAGATGCTTCAAAACTCATAAAAATCAAAACACATGCAAACAACTGCACTTGTGAGGACTTCACTGACATACAGCAGTCTCTTGCTCCTAATCCCAATTCTACCCTTAACCATAGTCTCCCTAAAATGTATTAACCCTTAGACAAAAATAAATGCCCTCACTTTCCAAAAATATTGTGACTTTGGAATTGCCCTCTCTTTGGAAAAATGTTACCAATTTTAAAAAAAAGTCCTCACTTGTTATCATTTTCCAAAACTGTCCTTTCTTTCTAAAAGTGTCTGAAATTTCCAAAAATGTCCTCGTATTACAAACATTTTGTGACTTTTCTCAAATATTGTGATTTTACGAAAATGTCCCCAGTTAAAAAAAGAATGTCCTCGCTTAACAAAATAGTTCTCACCTCCCCAAAAATGTCCCCTTACTTTCCAAAAATATTGTCACTTCCCAGTAACTTCCTCACTCTCAGGATCTAAGATTTATCACAAAGATAGGGTGCACTCCATTAGCCTCCATGCCATCTGACTGGCTGTCTCCACCCCTCTTGCAGGCCTGTGGAGGAGGGCAGCACCCCTCCTGGTCGCGGCGTGTTGTCCATGCAGGGCCTGAGTCATGGCGTGATCCGGGTCGACTCAGAGGAGAAGCTGTCGGTCCTCACGCTGCAGGATGTCGGCTCCGTCATGCCCGGAGGTGAGACGGATGGTGCAGGTGCTAATACTGCACCTGTACCTGCTCCCAAAACGATAAAACACACAGAAGGTTTTTGTACGTAACTACAGTTGGAGGTTCTGGTGCTTGACTTGAGTATTTAGTTTTTCTTTAGTTTTTCTTCTTTTCCTCCACTACTCTGAGGGAGATATTGTACTTTTTACTATTTATCAGATAGCTGGAGTTTATTTGTAGATTCATATTTTACATTCAACATAAGATAAATGTGACTGCTGTTGGGTAAAAATGCTCAAATCTCCAAAATGTTGATGAATCAAAGAAAGTAGCCCATGTCTAAATAAATTAGAGAATTTACTCAACCTGTACCAAATTTTTATGTCTGGTCTCCTTTTGCTCCTCATTTCCTTCTTTAATTCTTTCCTTCATTCCCTTCTACTTTTCTGCTTTTTTCAGTTTTTTATCAATCGATTCTTCTGTCCTCCCTTTTTCAACTGAAAATATCTGAAAATATGAAAATCCCCAAAACTGGAGATACAAGGTTTTCAACTGTCAGCAGAACCTTTTATTTGGATACTTGAGTACAGTTTACGGGTATCATTTATTACATGAATGCAGGACTTGTATTTGTAAAGGAGTATTTTTCCTTTTTGTCACTGGTACTTAAGTAAATGACCTGTACAGTATCACATGAAAACGGTCATTTCCTAATAGTTTTCTGTTGTTTAACAAAGGAAATGTTCGTGTAAAATTACACAATATCGTTATCATTGTAATAGTTTCTAATTCATAAAATCACAATGCTTCTTCCCCTGTTTCTTTCTCTCCCTGTCTGTAGCTATGATGTGTGCGGTGAAGCTTGAAGGTGTTCCTCAGCTCTGTAAAACTGATGAGATTGGAGAGTTGTGCGTTTGTACTGTTGCCACGGGAACCTCCTACTACGGTCTGGCCGGCATGACCAAGAACACCTTCGAGGTGAGAGTGTGAATGATTTTGTTAATGAATCAATTTCTTTTCTTTGTACTGTTTTAATTACATACCTTTTCTCACCTGTCTTAAAAAAAAAAAAAAAAAATGCCCAGGTTATCCCCACGTCCAACAACGGGGCTCCCATCAGTGAGTTTCCCTTCACCAGGACTGGCCTGCTGGGATTCATCGGCCCTGCAGGTCTGATCTTCGTGGCGGGGAAGATGGACGGTCTGATGGTGGTCGGGGGGCGTCGGCACAACGCTGACGACATCGTCGCCACGGCGCTCGCTGTGGAGCCCATGAAGTTTGTTTACAGGGGCAGGCAAGTGTTTGGTGCGGCGTTAAGCTGCTCGGTTCTCAGAGCTGTGCTCAGAGTGAAGATAGATTACTATTACTGATGCATTTCAAGTGCAGGCAGCATTTTAATGTTGTTTAACTACTATGCTGTTGGATAGTTTAATCCATTACAATGCATCATATGCAATAAGCTGATCATGTTTTCTGTTTAAGATCTTGATCTTCAAAGTAATTAAAGCGGTCAGAAAAATATTGTGGAGTAAAAAGTGCAGTATTTCGCTTTGAAATATACTGGAGTAAAAGTTATAAAGCTGCGTAAAGTGGAGAGAGTAAATTACAAGTGCCTCAAAATTAAGTAAATGTACCACCACTTTATTCTATTCTATTATTCTATATTTAAGTCTCATGTTTCGCTAGAAAAATGAAAAATACTCGACTCATGGTAGCTAATAAGTTAGCTAACTTAGCTAGTTAGCTTGCAAATGTTAGCCAGCCTCTTTACTAAAGGATTAACAGACTAGCTAGGTCGAGTAGGCTCGGCCTTTAATTAATCTTTTGACTGCCTGAATTATTTCTCTTGAGTTGGCAAGTGTCGCTGTGATAATGTTCCCTGAGGTGTACTGATGAAGCAAAACAATAGAATTGTTGGAGGGAACTCGTATATCATATTTTGGAAATGTTCAACTCTGCTTTTCCAATTGTTGTCCTGCATCAGGACACCTCGCCATGCTTTGTAACCGGCACATTATCTTTGCATAAACAGACTGTATTTCGCAGTATTGACTATTGTTCTTTGTAAACTTTCTTAAGTTTACAATGCTAACTATAGAATCAAATCCCCCTACCACAAAAAATGTCTAAGAAGAATGTTACATAGACTGAATAATGGAGAACTAATCAAATGGTCATTTAGTCTGAATGACTAACAACCCTCCATGCTGTAGATACAGTTTGTGTTGACTGTTGGAGAGACAGCAGAGCCAAGAGGGGCCTCTTTCCCTCGATTGTCTCCACTAGTGTTGTGACACAGATAAACCCCTGGCTGAAGTTCGTGTGTTCTAGCTGAGAAGCATGTTGACGCTGTGTGTTTGTGTTTCAGGATAGCGGTGTTCTCCATCACAGTGCTTCATGATGAGAGGATCGTGGTCGTGGCAGAGCAGCGGCCAGACTCCACTGAGGAAGACAGCTTCCAGTGGATGAGCCGAGTTCTGCAGGTACACACACACACACACACATTTATGTACAGTATATACACAGTACAGACCCAGTCAGGCAGTATAAAGACATAAACATCATATCCTGAATGTTATAAACAGATAAGACATACACAAAGAGACTAATGGCTATTATAACCTCCCAGACACAACTTAAGTCTGGCGACAGTCTATATGTTTTTCTTACTGTCAGCGTATAAAGACCAAAAGCAACAATAAATGTATCTACTAACAAGTCTGTGTGCTGCCCCAAATACTCATTCAT